>NC_063357.1:3484432-3545304 GCF_021869965.1 Rhincodon typus | reverse complement strand
AGGCCCGAAACGTCAGCCTTCCTGCTCCTCTGATGCTGCTTGGCCTGCTGTGTTCATCCAGCTCTACACCTTGTTATCCCATCCTAATGTCCTTGCTTTTGTATTCAATGCCTCAACTGATAAAGCCAAGTGTCCCAATGCCTTCTTAATCATTGTATTCACTTGCTCTGTTGCCTTCAAGGATCTGTGGATATCTGCACATCCTCTGTCCTTCAGAGGTTACTACCATTCATCAAATGGCCCTTATTTAGGTTTAAACACTATGCATGAACCCAGTTTTCTCCCTTTCTAACTGAATGTAAAATTCATTCATATTATGGTTACTGCTACCGAGTGGTGCCTCAACTCTGAAGTCATTAGCTAATCCTGTCACACAATACCAAGTCCAATATAACCTGCTCTCTGGTTGTTTCTAAAATATCTATGAAACCAATGCAAAAGCATCCTATGAACTCTTCATTCAGGCTCCTAGTGACACTCTAATTTTTCTAGTTAATACGTAAATTATAGTTACTCATGTTTATTGATATCCCTTTATTACAAGGACCCAATATTTCTCCCAGTATACTTTGTCCCACGTTGTGGTTACTATTAGGGAGCATGTAAATAACTCCACTAGTCACTTCTTCTGTGACTATTCTTCGTTTCCTTTCAAACCAATTCGACATCCTGATCTTCTGAACTAAATTAATCTCTGACTACTGCATTTGATTAGCAGTGCTGACCCTCCACCTTTACCTAGCTTCCTATTTTTCTTGAATGTCACATTCTCCTCAATATTAAGCCAACCCTTACCATCCTGAAGCCATGTCTCTAGTTAAATGTGTGCTATTAATTTGTTTACTTTGTTATGAATACTATGTGCATTCAGACATAGACATATGGCAATAATACAATCTAAAGGCTCTCACATCTAGTCTTGATTATTCATAAGTTTCTTGGCTTTTTTTCCTTTCTGCAACTTCCTGCCATTCTCTGGCCCTCATTTCCCATAACACTGTTTTCTTTCTGACCTTGTATCTACTCTTTGATACACTAGAGTTATGAGCAGAAGTTATGAAAACATATTTTAACCTATTTTTAACTAGCTCTACATTTCTGAATTTCATCATTTGCATGGGTTCTCAGGAACAGAAGTCTCACAAATACGGAGGAATGACTACATCTTTTCCACATTTGGTTCCTTCGTTTAAAACCCTCTTCAACAAAATAGACATTGTTTTAAAAAATAGGGGAGAATACAGGATTTGTTTGCAGCTTTGGAAAAGCAAGTGATACTAATTGGTGCATTTGAAATAATGTTACACTTTGGGGACAGTGAAGTCCAGACAAAGTTCCACAAACTTCCATGGGTTCATGACAGCATAGCATAGCAAACAGCCACTGACTGGTCAGGTTGCAGCTTAATGCAGAACCTGTGAGGGGAGTGAAATAAAGACCGAAGCCAGGAAACTTCCAGAGGTTAGCTGCATTGACTTTTCTCTCTCCCCTTTCCTTATAAAGTTCCTTTCTCAATATTTCTGTCAAAACAGCAGATAAAGTATATTTAGAAATACTTAAAGAAATAATTCAAACGGACTCAAAGATAACAAGAAAGACCCTGGGTTCAACAAAGCAACTACAGGCTGATCAGCATTGTGCCAATATCATTAAGGGATCACCAAAGAATGAGGATTGTGAAATCAATTGATCTAGTTTTGTGATTTTAGACAGGGGATAGAAAACTGTGTTCTTCTAATTCCAGTTTTTCTCTCCACTTATAATTTTGGAGTTTTGTCTTTTTTTCTCATTTGTTTATCCGGGTTGGAATTTTTGAAGAGGTCAAATTTAAGATCCATAAATTAGAAATCCCACTTTATTACTGTTCTTATTGAAATTAAGTGTTACAATAAATAATTATTTATAATTGTTACTAAAGCAACCTGGTGTGGTTTGCTTTTATCCTGGGTAGCCAGGGACAAATTGGGATTTGTGGTAGTTTTATGAACTGTAGCGTTTGTTGCGGCTGCAAGACTAGTGCGATTTGATGTCCAGCATACTACTGCATTGGGTTATGACAACAAAACAGACGTATTCCAAACAGTTAAAAAAAATCCAATGAATGGACCCACGATTAATAAGAAATGTTAAAGATAGTATTAGACAAAAAGAAAAAGCATATAATTCTGTGAAGTGGCAAAGCAGAAGATTGGACAGAATATATAAAGAAAACAAAGAATGACCAAAAAGTTAATAAAGGGAAAAAATACTCAGAGAAAGCCATCCAGAAATAAAAATAAAGATAGTAAGAGTTTCTAAAAACATTTTAAAAATAATTAACAAAGTGAGCTTTGCTTGTATAGAAAGTGAGAATGGAGAATTAGTACTGGAAAATGAGGAAATAGCAGATAAATTAAACAGCTATTTTGTGCCAGTCTTCAATATAAAGTACGCAAGAAACATCCCAGAAGCAGTGATAAATCAGGAAATGGAAAGAAGTGAGGAACTCAGAAAAATGACAATCACCAGAGACATGATACTAAATAAATTAGTGGAGCTTTCCAAAATTCCCTTGATTCGTGAAAGTAGATTGGAAGATAGCAAATGTAACTCCTTTATTCGTAAAGTGAGAAAGATAGAAAGCAGGAAATTACAGGCCAGTTATGCCCGTTCTGTCAGAGAGAAAATGTTAGAAGTATTATTGAAAAAGGAAGGAGTTCAGAGTACTTAGATAAGTTCAAGGTAATCAGGTAGAGTCGACATAATTTTGTGAAAGAGAAATCTTCCTTGACCAATCCACTCTGAGGAGGAAACACATGCTGTGGAGTAAGGGAACCAGTGGATGTAGTGTAGTTAGATTTCCAAAAGAAATTTAATAAAGTGCCACATCAAAGGTTATTGCAGAAAATTAAAAAAAAACTCATGATATAGGAAGTAAAGACATGGATAGAAGATTGGCCAGCTAACAGGAACAGTGGGTAAGCATACATGGACCTTTTTCAGGTTGGCAAAGATGTAATAAGTGATGTGCCACAGGGATCAGTGCTGGGACCTCAACTATTTACAATTCATGTAAATGATCTCTTTAACTGTGGAGAAAGAAATTGAGTCTAGAGAATGCACAGAAATAAACTTTGACGCTTTAAAAAAATTCACATTACAGAAGAGGAAGTTCAGAAGGTCTTAGAGAATATGAAGATTTATAAACCTCTGGGACCTGATCTAACATGTCCCAGAATGTTGTGGGAAGTAAGCGAGGAAATTATGAGACCCCTTGCAGAAATATTTGCATCATCTATAACTATGGGTGGGATTGTCTGATGACTGGAGGGTGGCTAATGTTGTACCTTTGTTTAAGAAATGTTTTAAGGAGAAACAGGGGAATTATAGACCTGTGAGTCTGACTTCCGTTGTGGGTAAATGGACATTTAGAGAGGCAAAAATTGATCAGGGATAGCCAGCATGGTTTTGTGCAAGGAAAATCATGTCTCACAAACTTGACTGAATTTTTGAGGAAGGTACCAAATAGGTTGGTGAAGGCAAAGCAGTAGACATTGTTTATTTGGATAAAGCTTTTGACAAGGTTCCGCATGGTAGACTAATTAGTAAAGTTAGCTCACATGGGATTCAGGGTGAGTTTGCCAATTGGATACATAATTGGGTTATGGTGGAGGGTTCCTTTTCGGACTGGAGGTCTGTGACCAGTAGTGTTTCACAAGGATTGGTTCTGAGTCCTCTTTTGTTTGTCATTTATATAACTGATTTAGATGATATTATAGAAGGCATGGTTGGTAAGTTTGCAGATGACACCAGAAGTGGTGACATTGTCGACAGTGAAGAAGGTTTTCTAAGATGACAAAGGGATCTTGATCAAATGGGTCAAAATGGCAGATGGTGTTCAATCTGGATAAATGCGAGGTATTGCATTTTGGTACAACAAACAAGGGTAGGGCTTATACAATTAATGGTAGGGCCTTGGGTAGTGCTATAGAGCAGACGGACCTAGGGATGCAGGTACATAATTCCACAAATGAATAGAGAAAAAAAAACAATGTGGGAAAAATGGGAAACTGTCCATTTTTTGGCAGAAAACATAAATAAAGAAGTATATTATCTAAATGACAAGTGACTGCTAAGCTCTGAGATGCAGAGGCGACCTGGATGTCCTTGTGCATGAATCACAAAATGTTAGTATGCAGGTATGGCAAGTAATTAGGGAAGCTAGTACTGTTATCATTTATTGCAAGAGGAGTTGGACACAAAGTAGGGAGGATAGGCTTCACTTACACAACACGCTGGTGAGGCTGCTGATGTACTGTGCACAGTATTTAAAACCTTATTTACAGAAGGATGTAAATTTGTTTAAAGCTGTACAGAGAAGGTTTACCAGGCTAACACTTGTAATGAATAGGTTGTCATATGAAGAATGGTTGGACAGGTTAGGCTTGAATCCACTGGAATTTAGAAGAGTAAGAGGCGAGTTTATGAAACATACAAAATCCTGAGGAGCTTTGATTAGGTCAATGTGGAAAGGATGCTTCCACTTGGGAAAGAAAGAACTGGAATTAATGGTCATAATGTCATAAAGTCACAGAGTCATACAACACAAAAACAGACCCTTCAATCCAATTCGTCCACGCTGACAAGATATCCCAATGTGATCTAGTCCCATTTGCGAGCATTTGGCCCATATCCCTCTAAACCCTTCCTATTCATATAAACTTCCAGATGCCTTTTAAATGTTGTATCAGCCTTTACCACTTCTTCTGTTAGCTCATTCCATACAAGCACCACCCTCTGCGTGGAAAAAGTTACCCCTCAAGTCCTTTTTAAATCTTTCCCCTCTGACTGTAAACATATGAAAAAGGGGTTACCCATTTAAAACAGAGATAAGGGCATTTATTTTCTTACAGTGGGTTGTGAATTGTTGGAACACCCTTTCACAAGAGGGGGCGAAAATGCAGTCTTTGAATATTTTTAGGGCAGAGGTCGATAGATTCTTGATAAGCAAGGTGATGAAAGAATACCAGGAACAGGCAGGAATGTAGAGTAATTACGTCAGCCATAATCTTACACAATGGTGGAGCAGGCTCAGGGGCTGAGTAGCTTACTTCTGCTCCTAAGTCATATGTTACACTGACCAAGGTAAATTTCTACCTTGTTATCTAATCAGTTATCTCATTGCTATCTATGGGGCCTTGCTAAATACAAACTGTCTGCCACATTTACCTAAATTAAAATAGTAACTATATTTCAAGAATATGAATGCTGCCTGTGAAACTCACAATGTAAATGCAAGTTCTTTACATGCAAATGTACATATGAATCTGATTATTCCACATCTTCACCTACTCCCAATACCTTTACCTCTTTTCTTCTTACTTTTTTGTGACCATCTCCTGGATGCCTTCCTTCTACGCCAAAAAAGCCATTCTTTCCTCATAACATAGATCCCTGACACCCTGCACTAAGAAGAGCAGTTCTCTGCACTACCTCCAGGATTTTAGCCATTATACGTTGATCCTCCATCTCTCATTTCTTGGTGACCAAAATTGTGTGTAGCATTCAAGGTGCTATCTGCTAGAACGCATTAAAGTCATTACCTTCTCTGTAATACTCCACTTTTTTGGCCACGTAATAAAATATCTACTTAAGTTGAAGGATCACAATTCTGCATCAACTGAACAAGGTTAAGTGTGAAAATCTATATTAGGTCATCTATCTTGGCTGATGAATATTTAGGGAAGCAATGTGGATATCGGTGGGCTTTCGCAGTTTTAGAGCCTGTGGTGTTTGGTCAATTGTCTGATCTCAATGTCAAAATTTAGTACATAAATCTATTGACTCCGTAACTTAAAAGCACGGTGGTATGGAATGAAATTTCATTCCTGCAGCAAGTTGCTGAACAAAGATTCTTCTTATTTTCTCCTATCATTTGTTTTTCTATTGTAAATGAGTCTAGTCAACATGCCAAAGTCACTACACTACAACAGTGACCAGCTGTACTTCATCAAATATAAAGCATCTTGGGCTACCCAGCAGTAGTGAAAGGAGCTGTATAAGTGCAACTCTTTCGTTTTATAGACAACTTAATGGTTCTAAAGAAAGCTAACCAGCCAGTAGATATTTTTAAATCACGTTGTTCATTCAGAGTCAAAAATCAATTCATAGCATCAATGAATAATTTGAACAAGCAAAGTCAAGCGTCTACAGAGGTAAAATTGGGTCCCTGCGGTCATTTGGTTAGCTTTATCATACATTATTTGTTCAGGTCAGAGATAAACATGGATTTTAGCCTCTTTAATATTTGTACAAGATGATCAAAGAGAATAAGTGATCAGGATGCGAATCTAACTGCTGGTCAGTCACAAAATGGACTGTCCACACTCTAATACCTGGAAGCTGCCAGTACAGTGGAATCCATTTACATTTCAATGAATTTACATGAATTTAACAGTACCAAAGCAAAAAAAAAGGAAAATAAAAACTGTGCTTGCATAGTTGTGGGTAAATTGATAAAGTTGATTATGGAGATACAGTGTTTCAAAATCTATGCTTATGTCAGATTTCTGGAAATGGGTAAGGGCTAATTGGTGAAAATGGGATACAACTGCAATTAAAACTGCATTTGTTGACGATACTATTGCTTTAAGAAGTGTATTTTGGCCTGAAATTTTAAGAACAGAGGATTTGAGACATAGGTGACGAGTTGTCTCCATCAAGCCAAGAAACAGCTTGTGAGGCCTTGGGTTCTTTTTAAAAGTTGGAACAAAAGAAGCAGCATGAATGGATGAAGTCAGGCTCCCACAGAACTGGGGTTTTAGTTTAGCTCTCAGCAGTTGTTGGGGTTTTGAAGCTGCCATACATCTCTCACTGCTACAGCAAAATGCTTGAGTTCTCTCTCTCTGCCAGAATTTTCTCGATGTTCTTTCTTCCTGGACTGGAGAAACATTGCATGTGAGACAATCTATTTTACTGAATTTGCATTTGCCAAGGGTATGTTTATGGGATGTTACTATATTGGAAAAGTTGCTGTTTAGTCGTAAAATAATCTATTTTGCTGTCAAGTTTTCCTGAGTGAAAGTTATACCATTTCTCCTTTCTTTTGTTTGTATTTTAACTGTAGGGTAAGAATAAAGTGAGTTTTGCTTAAAGCCAAATAACGTAGCCAATCAAATTACATTTGAAACACAGCACCTTACACTTGTCTTTAAATGAGATAAAAGTTAGGGTCTAAGCTATCTCCTTGATACACTTCAAGAGGGTTTGATCTAATCCATAACAATGTATTATATAAAATATCACAAGCTGAAGAGTATGCCAACTTTGTTTACAAGAAACTGATAAACTGTTCAGACTCTAACTTTAGCTTCTGATGTAAGCTCAATCACTCTCTATATTTAAACACGTATTGACTACACAATACTTGTTGTTCAATCACACCTTTCTAGCCATCGATCTCTATTTCAGATTTTCAAACTAATTGCACGAAGGCAATTTCTGGCTTCCAAGATAGCATTCTCTTTCTGTCCATCAATGAACAGGCACAATGTATTCTCCAAAGTAGCAGCTTAAGAACACTACATTCTTCATCAATTTTCATACATTTGTCTCTGAGTGCTTGTAACTATTTGGATTGTATGTAAAATCCCAACATAAAAGATTGTAAACCATGTTCTGTATGAAATCTGATGTCAGGTATTTTCCTCAAACAGAACTTTCTTCCAGCCTACCCAGTATCTTGTGTCTAATATCTAAATTCACACTATACCTTAGCCTCTGTCTCCCCACGATGTAAAGTATATAAATGATGCACGGCACTCTGTGACGATGAACATGGATGTGTCAAGATTCGAAATACATGAAAGTCATGGCCTTGTGTGTCAGTGGTAACCAGCAGCATTCCTGAAATGAACATCAATAACATAAATTAACAAAGCTAACTCTTGACACACAATGGATTAGATCAACTCAACATAAAGTGCATTTTTACTATAAATTTTAGATTAAGGTTAAGCTGGTGCATTCAACATGGTAATACAAAATTAAGGCAGTTATACGTTGCTAAAAAGAGACATTAGATGAAACTTATTGTCTTTACTCATCAGGGCTGACATGCAAGAAAACCAGCTTTAAAAAGGAAAAATCAATTTATATAGCATCATAAAGGGTGCTGATTGGTGAATAAAGCAATATAAGACAGTTAAAAAGGAAGACTGCATAATGTCACACCAATATTACAGACAAGATTGGAAATGACTGGATAATTCCCTTTTAAATCACATCAGAGACTGTACTATTATAGCGTTTGGTATTGATCTTATGCACAGAATTTGTATTGTGCAACTAACTATCTTTAACTATCATTGTATTTTGTTGGAGACTTTTGAGAGACTGCTGCAGTTTTGGTCTCACATTTTGTTTGCCCTGGAGGTCATTTTCAACATCCCAATCAGACACTAAGGACTCTCTACATTGGGCAAGTTGACGTATTTAGCTCAAGCCACAAACTTGATAAGAGTTGAAGCGTGCACCAGCAGCAGTCATGTGGAACTAACATCAAAGAACTAACTGCCACTTAAAATGCAAACAAGTGCTTATTTTGGAGGCTGCAAAACATGCTAAAAGCTGATATTTGTCCTTTTGTCCTCTCCTAATACTGACCAGTTGTTCGGGATAAACAAATCACTGCTGAGAATTTTGAATGCTGTTTGAAGTGATAGTCAATATTTAACATTCACCGGCTGCTGCAGCTGTAAAGAGGATCACTAAAACACTCTTCCACTTGGTTCCTGAGCCATTCTGTATCATAATGCTGTCTGCCCACCAGGGTACTCAACATATTCAAATTATGTTAATCAGTCATTAGGACCAAAATTGAATGCTAAATCCAAACCTAAAAACAGGCATAATCTTATTCACACAGTACCAGTTTGTTTCACTACTTGGTCAAAATAACCTTCTCTGTTTAACTAGACTGCCGAGTAGAGTAAAAACAGTGTTTGCTGCAGCACGTAGAGACACTGTTTAAATAGATTCTGTTGTTTACTGTAAAATAGATTCTGTTGACTGTGAGTCCAAACCCCATCTAATTAGTTCTTGACACAATATCAATACTCCATTTTTAAATAAAAAGACTTGTAGACTGTATGAAATAGGAACAGGAATAGGCTGGAATAGTTCTGAGGAAGGGTCACTGGACTCGAAACGTTAACTCTGTTTTCTCCTCCACAGATGCTGCCAGACCTGCTGAGCTTTTCCAGCAATTTTGTTTTTGAACAGGAATAGGCTTGTTTGGCTCCTCGGCCTGCTCTGCCATTCAATAGAATAATGGCTGATCAGACTTCCTCACATCCACTTTCCTTCCCTTTCCCCATAATCTTCGATTCCCTTGTTAATCAAGAATCCATCTATCTCTGCCTTAAATATACATAAGAACTCTCCTCCCACAGTGCTCAATGGCAAAGAGTTCCAAAGACTCACAACCCTCGAAGAGAAGGAATTCTTTCTCATCTCAGTCTTGAACTAGACTCTCCCATGAGGGAAAACATCCTCTCAGCATTTACCTTTTCAAGATCCTTAAAAATCCTGTATGTTTCAATGAGACCCCTCTCCAAACTCCAGTGAATAGACTTCTAACCTGTTGAGCCTTTGTTCAGAAGACAATCCCTCCAAACAAGGGATCAACCTAGCGAACCTTCTCTGAACTGTCCTCAGTGAAATGATATCTTTCCTTAAATAAAGGGCCAAATTACTCACAGTACTCCAGATGTGGTCTCACCAGCACCTTGTACAACTGCAGTAAAGACTTTGACACTCTTATACTCCAAACCCCTTTAAATAAGACCAGAATTCCATTGTTCTGTTCAATTAAAACTGAAAAATATCAGACAGTTTTCACAATTTTCCCCTTATCAGTCTGGGTTTTAATCTATATTGTTCATGTCCCGGGTAGAAAATCCCCTTTCTGTGGGTGGGCAAGGAGTTTCTGTGTTGTGAAAAATAAGGCATGATGACTGTATGTGACAGGCTAGTTGGGCTAGGTTGGGCTTTTTCCTGACCAACAAAGAATAAAGAACAGTGCAGGTCAAGAACAGGCCCTTCAGCCCACCAAGCCTGCACCAATACATAAACTAAACTTTTTGTCTCCATACAGTCCTACCCTTTTATTTCGCTGTCCAGATACCTCTTAAATGTTGCTATTGTATCTGCTTCTACTACCACTTCTGGGAGTGCATTCTGGGCATTCACTACCCTCTGTATGAAAAACCTGCCTCTCACTTATCCTTTTAACTTTCCCCCTTTTATTTTAATCCTATGGTTCCCCAGTAGTTGACAATTCTACTCTAGGAAAAAAGACTCTGACTATCCATTCTACTTATGCCTCTCACAATTTTGTCAACAGAATTCGATCAGGTCACCCCTCAACCACCGGCTTATAAGTGAAAATAAACCGGGTTTGTCGAATCTCCCCTCATAGCTAATATCCTCCAGACCAGGCAGAATCCTGGTAAACCTTTTCTGTACCCTCTCCAAAGCTCCACACCCTTATCATAGTGTGGAGACCAGACTGCATGCAATATTCCAAATGTGGCCCAACCAAAGTTCTACACAGTTACAACATAACTTTCCAATTTTTATACTCCATGCCCTGTATGATGAAGTCAAGCAGGCCATACAACTTCATGATCATCTTAACCACTTGTGTTGCCACTTTCAGGAAACTGTGGACTTGTATGTTTTTGTATGTTTGTAATATTTTTTAGTATGACAGTTTTAATTCTCAAGATGACAAGGTAGATTTCAATAAGGAAGTATACTTGTCCTATTCTAGCACATCAATCCCGATAGAATAATAAAACATTCCTCCCACAACTGTTTCCACCTGCTTTTTAAACAATCCCCGCAATTGTTTTCCATTTATAAGCGATCTGTTTGTCCATACTGTTCTCAGGACTCTACACATAAATAATTTTTTTACATTGACAGACATTACAACACAACCAAGAACAGCAATCTATCATTATAGGACAAATTTGCCCTCACCTTCTTGAATGACCAGGAATTCCATATTAACTCTATTTACTTGTCTATGAAAATATGATTTATACATAATGCCTGTTATTTGGTTTAGAGGTGCGACATTCCTGATCTTCCAATGTTACTTGAAAGGCCAAAGTCCCATCAAACTTATTAAAACTACATTCAGGTCTGGTTGTAAAACTAGAAAGTGAATGCGATTCCCCAGCTTTACTATTGAAGGATAACCAAATCAAATCACACACCAAAGTACTGAGTTACTAATCTGACACAGGAACTGAATTTGATTTCCAGCTCACTCCACAGGAGGGTAACCCCTTTGAACCTTTGACTTTGAAGCCTCAAACTAACCCGCCTGAGGTAGAAGGTGAGTGTTATTTCAAAATTTGTCCAATTTCTACTGCAAATTCATTACAATTCCAAATGAAACCCAGCCCTGACTTCAACTACCCAAAGCAAAGCTATTCTTTTCTAGCCCTGATTTAGTCTGATAGTTCATTATTTCTGTGAAGGGAGAGAGAAGGGACATTCTCATTTCCATAATAACTGTATCTGCATTTATAATACAACAAAACATAAGAGGCCTGCAGAATTAATTTAATAATCAAGATGAGGGTGTCACTAACAAATGATGCAACAATTCGGTGTCCAAGTTCAAAACTTGTCAAGGAATGAATGTGGCATGGAATTTTTTTTGTTGTATACTGATAATTTCTTATCGTAAGCAAATACAAAAAAAATGAACTGCATTGACCATATCTGCTCTTTAAACACACCAGACCACCTAAGTTTAAAGTTTTTGAGAAGATTTGTAGCTCGGGTTGTGGATGAGGTTGGATATGGCGGTGAGCATGTCTACAATCTCAGCCTACCCAAGTGCCATTGCTACTGCCTAGCATTGACAACCTATAATGAGAGACCATATTTCAGGGATTTTTCCATTTAGATGTTTTATTTTATTCTGAGAGTTTCACAAAGTATCTACAACAAAGTAACTACCACTCCATCAGTTCTGCAATGGTGTGACAGCCTAGGTTTTGTGCTAAAATCCAGGAATGAGTCTTAAATATACAACCAACTTGAAAAATATGCCAAATTAGAAAAAAAAGATTGAAAGGTCACCTAATCAGAGTTCATTAACAATGTGAAAGGGATTCACGGAGTAGTGAATATCAATAACTGATCATACCTGTAAGAAAAACATATTTACTACTAAATTTAGTAAGGAAATAGTATTTTTTAACCCAGTTATTGACAAGAATTTGATACTTGTTATCACATGTCACGATCAAGGTAAATATAATTGATACATTGAAGGTGGTCAGGGAAAGTTGTTAGAAAGGAACAGAAGTATACGTTAATTGAATTAAATGAAGAAAGGCATGTCAATGTTCCTGTGAAAAATTAACATCAATACAAAGCAACTGGACTGAATTCTCAGGTGTTTTTGACCTGCTATGTAATTCTATTAATTAACTGAAGTACAGCTAAACATCTTTAGAATAAATTTACTTCAATAAACAATATATTTGTTTTGAGTTTGTTTCTGACTTTCTTTACAGTAATTCTCCAACTGTAGAACAAGTGATGTCTGTTGGACTTGGACAGAACCATAACATTCCATTTATGCAGCTACCAACCATAAGGCAAAACAATACAAACTACGACGGGAAAGGGGGAACAGATTTAGCATTTCAAAAAATCTTCTATAATCCAATCCATGAGTGTAAATCATATATACGATAAGTGTTTTTCGCCTTACTAGAAAGATAAAGTGAGAACATAATAGTTCCAATCACACACTTACTTCCTTAACCTCTCTAAGAGTAGCTCTGTATCAATGACGTACAGTTGAAAGGAGGAATGAATGGGAATGGTATTGGCAGCCGTTACCAGCAAATAATTGTACATGTGGCAATCTGTTACCTTAATGTTGTTACAATAAGGGGAATCTGAAGTATCTGTTCTTAGTTCTGTTAAACTGACACAGATGTTTGAAATTTTGGTGACCTGAGATGTCCAATCAGTGAAAAAAAAATGCATCTGTGGATACCCAGAACATTTACAGCAAAAAATGCTTCCCTGTGTCCTAGTAGTGATTGTAACAAGGTCAGCCAGGTGGACTTCATAGAATATGAGTTCCCTGGCTGGATTGTTAATCCAGTACAATCAGGGAGCCCTGGCTGACAGATATAAACAGGACTGTCAGACATTCTGTTCACTCTGAGAGCTGGGTCTGAGGGAACTGGGTCCAGTGTCAAGGACTCTCTACCTGTAAATACAGGATGACCTGGTAATAGAAGGCTCCACAGCCTCTGTGGAGTTATTTAAGTGGCAATGAGAGGAAAGCATGCTCCTGAAGAAATTTGCTCTCAACAGTCATCTTTGAGTTGGGGTAAGCATTTATGACATCATTCTGTTATTTGGGAAAGCCGTCAAAAACCGGGCCCAGTATGTGGAAACAATATGTTACTTTTTCTGGCAAATGACATTGGGGCAAATGAAAAGCAATAAGTAATTCTCCTGACAGCTTTGTGGACCCACAGCTTTATCAGTTATTAGGAGCTGAATGTTTCCTGAGACACCAGATAGTGAAACCTTTCAAAAGTTGATGGATTTAGTTAAGGAATATTACTCGGCAATTCGAGAACCAGGGAACCCATATCGAGATTTTTGACTGGGTTACGACAACTGGCAGACCATGTGACTTTGGTATCACCCTTAATGAGATGCTGAGAGACCATTCGGTATGTGGGATTAGTGATGTAACCATGCAAAAGCCTATTAGTTGAAGCCCAACTGGACTTTAAACAAGCACTATAGCTGAAATTGTCATTGGAAAATATGGCAAGTACAGCATATAAACTGCAGGGTATTCCGATGGAAGCAGGCAGCCCCACCAGTCTGACTGAGTTTGAGTGAAGGCCTCACTCAGGATATATTCTGAACAGAGAGACTCTAGGTCAGCCTACCGTAGAACCCCAAAACAAAGCCAAACCTCGGCCAAACAGTTAAAATTTTCTTCAGGATCCGGGATGGCAAGCCATTCTACTTGCTGCCAGTATATGGACTTGAGACAGCAAAAGATTCCCACTCAACCTAAACTGAGTAAGAAAATTCATAGGCCAGTATCCAGGAGAGTACACACTCTGGAAAGTCCACCTACATACTTGGAAAAGTTAAATTGCTTAGCAACATCCAAATCAGAACCAACCAGTCACCCGGTTCAAATGGAAGTCGATAACAGCATGGTCATTTCAGTGATTGCAGAACCAGTCTTTAACACAATCGTTCTAGGCTCCATACCTTAAGTTTGCACAAGACCCAACTAGACTGAGAGCCTTTACTGGGGAACCTTTACAGATTAAGGGTACAGTTTTGGTTCCGGTCTCTTATGAGAAGCAACTGGCTTAGTTACTACTGATTGTAGTAAAAGGTTCAGGCTCAAGCTGGATGGGGCCAAATTGGTTGACAAAAATTAACCTAGATTGGCTCAACACTTTTCGATTAGAAAATGGCTACTTGAGTGAAGTCCTAATTAAATACCCGGATGTTTTTCAGGAAGGTCTAAGGACGCCAAAGGAGCCAAGGCCACCTTGCATATTGACCAGGAAGCAATTCCACAATTCTGCAAGGCTGCCCAGTTCCATTTGCATAATGTGCAAACGTAGAGGCAGAAATCAGAAGGTTGGTAAGCGAAGGAATCATCAAACAGGTCCAAACTGCAGAATGGGATACCAATTGTGAAGCCGAGAGGTCGGTTTGCCTTTTTGACTTTATTAAACACATGGTAAACCACTTTTTACAGCTAGATTGAGGATTTTGCGCAACTTCATGAAGGCCAGAATGGCAGGGGAGCTGGCCTTCATGTAGCTGGACATGAGCAATGCGTCCTTTCAATTCCAGTTAGGTGAGGTTTCTCAGGCATATGCTACGATTAATACCCATAAGGGTTTGTATCAATATACAAGACTACCATTTGAAGTTCTATCAGCCCGTGCAATTTTTCAGCGCACGATGAAGAACATTTTACAAGTTCTACCCAGGTGACCATTTATCTGGACAACATGCTAATAACAGGGAAGACCAATAAAGAGCACTTAGAGAACTTGGACATAGGGCTTAAGACATTTCTCCCAGGCGGGCGTATGCCTTGGAAGGGAAGAATGTATGTTCCAGGCACCCCAAGTGACCTACTTGGAGAACAGAGTCAACAAGTTTGGGTTATACCTGTTGGAAGATAAAGTGAGAACAATCAAAGGCACCCGGCTCCCACGGCAATACCGCAGCATACGTCTTTCCTTGGGCTGTTGAATTATTACAGAAAGTTCATACATAACCTGGCCTCCATCCTGACACCTGTGCATCAACTCTTAAAAAAGGTCAGCCATAGAAATGGTTGTGTAGCCAAGCCATAACTTGCACAGAAGTGAAGAAACAGCTGTCATCATCTAAGGTGTTGGTAAACAATGATCCCAGACGAGATCTGATATTGACGTGCGATGCCTCCCCATATAGCATTGGGGTAGTATTAGCTCATAGGCAGCCCAATGGAGAAGAATGCCCAATAGTGTATGCATCCATGACCTTAGCTAATGCAGAGCATAATTACACCCAGACAGAGAAGGAAGGTTTGGCAGTCATTTTTGGAGTCAGGAAGTTCCTCTAATATCTTTATGGACTTAAATCTGTAATAGTAACGGACCACAAACCCCTGCTAGGTCTACTTAAAGAGGAAAAAGCACTGTCACTCATAGCTTTAGGCCGAATTCAGCGGTGGGCTTTAATAGTAAGTGCGTATAATTACAAGTTGGAACACACCCGGAAGGCCAAGTTGCAAATGCGGATGTATTGAGTCGCCTCCCGCTGGCAGATACTGAAATGACACCATTTCAGTACCACCACTGAAAGAGTCTGTAATGGTTTTAAATTTCATGGACACACTTCCAGTCACAGCTGCCAAAATCAGAATTTGGATGCAGAAAGATCTGGTCCTCACAAAACTGAAACACTTGGTGGCGACAGGGGAAACCAAAATGCTATCACAACCAGAACTGACACTTTTTCAGACCCGAACGAACAAGATCACCGTGGAGGACGGCATATTATTATGGGGAGCAACAATGATTGTCCTGAACAAAAGTCACTACCAGATAATGGCTGAACTCCACCAGGGTCATCCAGGGGTTTCCAAAATGAAGATGTTGGCGAGGCTTATGTCTGGTGGCCAGGACTGAATGCAAACATAGCTGCCTTGGTGGGGCAGTGCCCAGAGTGCCAAGAGGGACAGAAATTACCACCAGCATCACCCCCAATTTCACAGGAATTGCCGAGTAATCCCTGGCTTGGTTACACATTGACTGTGCAGGTCCTTTCATGTGCTAAATATTTTTAGTCATTGTGGATGCCCATTCAAAGTGGTGGACATGCATAGAGTTCATTTGTCAAACCTGAGAACGGCAACAGAAAAACTGTGTGGATCTTTTGCAATACACGGAATCCCGCATGTGTTGGTCACAGATAACAGGCCATCCTTTATCAGCAGGGAATTTTAGTATTTCCTAAAGTCGAATAGTATTTAACATATTAGGAGATCTACATCTATCACCCAGTGGTCTGACAGAAAGAGCAGTCCAAACATTGAAAGCCCATGTAAAGAAACAGCCTATAGCTTCATTGGATACCAAACTATCCCGGGTCCTATTTGCTGATAGCAGCGCCCTCATGCAACTACAGGGATAGCTTCAGAAGAGTTGCTAATGGGGAGAAGACTCTGCACCACGTTAAATCTGATCTTCCCAGACCTGAGGGTGAGGGTAAAACAGGAATGTCAATGGCGGACATAAGATTCCGCTAAATGAGAGAGACAGTTTACAGGTTGTTCTCCTATAATGTGATAGATGCGTTCTTGTGTGACCTCACACGATAGAAAATCGCACTACAGGGAAATCACTGCAGTAAACTACTATACCTGTACAGCAGAAAGTCTGCGTTATCCAAACAGTGTCCACTATTCATCAATCACGTTATAGCCAATTTGCATTAATGAAACATGCATCATAGCAGAATTACCTGTACTTCAGGGGACGAAGTTTGGTGCAGGAACCACAGGAATGGCTCTGCATGGGTAGGACGCATGGTTGATGTGAGGTCAGGTCCAGTGGCGTATAAAGTTCAGGTAGGCATGTGAGCCATATGAAAGCTGCAAACTCACAAACGGTGCTGGAGCAAAACATGGCTGGCTCCTCGACAGCCTTTCCGACTGTTCCAGAACCCATGGGTTCTCCCTCTTTGTAAGGCATCGAACAGACCTAGGAATCTGAGATGGACCTGGCAGATGTCGCCGCCTCAATGCCTTTGCCGCCTGAAGAAGAGAATGAACTTTTTCCAAGATTCTCTGGGTACACTATTCTGCATTACATGCCACCCATATCAGAAGCAGAGTTGGCAGAACCTGACCTGGAGCTAAAACACCCAAGAAGGAGCTAAAAAGTAAAGAACCGGCATATGTCCTTAGACTTAGAGGGGGAGCAATTTAAAGATTGTAATGAGCTCAGCCAGGAGGACCTTATAAAATATGAGTTCCCTGGTTGGGGCTGTTAATCCAGTCCAGTCAGGGAGCCCTGGCTGACATATAAGAACAGGATTGTCAGACATCCTTTTCAGTCTGTAAGCTGGCTCTAAGGGAGCTGAATCAGTGTCAAGGACTCTCCATGTCTAAAAAGAGGGTGACTTGGTGATGGGATACTGGTCTGTAGAGTTAGTTCAGTCCTGGTCAATATTTATTCCTTAATCAGCAACTCTGATGAAAGATATGTGAAATATATTGCTATTATTTTTATAATTCAGATTATTTTATTTTAGATGTGGGCCACTGCTGTGAGGGTTTATTTTTAAAGAGGTCAGAAAGTCATTCTGGAACAGTAATCTAAATGTAGTAGTTCCAAGAAGACATGTGACTGCAAAGAAGATGTTGGCAGAACATCTGGAGTGTTAATCAAATAAGATGTTTGTACTTTTGAATTTATGACAGGCAGTATTATACATACTAAACAATTAAGCCTTTCTGAAGATGAGGCACATTAAACTTAAAACATTAACTCTGTTTCCCTTTCAGCAGATGCTGCCGACCTGTTGAGTTTCTTAAGCACTTTGTTTTTATTTCAGATTTCCAGTATCCGCAACATTTTGCTTTTGTTATATTAAGCCATTAGTTTTGTTTTTAATTAAATTCAAAAAACATCAATGTTTCAGCTAAGAAAAGTCTGGAAATTAGTTCAGTGGAATGTTTCAGTTCGCCTCCAGTTGAGAAGAAAACAGTTTCTATGCTAGCAGAGGTCTTTTCAGTTTAGAGAAACCAGTCACAGCTGTAGTAACTGTTTTCTATTTTGTTGTCTGAGTTCTCTAAGTCAGCAGAGTTTGAGTTAGAAATCTTTCAAGTTGTTACACATGACAAATTTAGGCCATTAGATTTGTGAAAGCATCATGTCATCAGACTTTGAGAGCAAAGATAAAATTGTCTCTACAGTTCAAGAAAGTGAGAGTGGAAGTGGAAGGAGTCATTTCAGTTGAAACTTCACGTCAAAATAGGAATGTAATTTCTCTGGACTTGATTGTGTCTCTATCATTAACAGTGTTGGAAAACTGGTTGAAAATCTGTTTAATATTTATGTTAAGAGCTTCTAAATGTGACATATGTGTTATAACAACAGAAAGAGTTGGAGAAACTCAGCAAATATTGCAGTATCTGTGGAGACAGAAACAGAGACAACAAGGTGCAGAACTGGATGAACACAGCAGGCCAAGCAGCATCATAGGAGCAGGAAGGTTGACATTTTGGGCCTAGACCCTTCATGAGCTGCTGCCAGCTCTTGGAATTGTCTAATTTAGCACCAAACATCTTTCTTTTCCCATTTAAAAAAGGAAGACCAGTTCTTTTGCTAATGATTGTAAATTCATGTTTGCCTTCACGCCTACAAGAGGATTGTTCTCCCCACTTGCGTCAGCCTTCCTGCTCCTATGATGCTGCTTGGCCTGCTGTGTTCATCCAGTTCTGCACCTTGTTGTCTCAGATTCTCCAGCATCTGCAGTTCCTACTATCTCAGACAGAAACAGAGTTAACATTTTGAATCCAACATGGTTTAAAGTTTTTGAGATTTGTAACTCAGGTTGTGGATGAGGTTGCAGACTTGCTCGCTAAGCTGGTGTGTTTGACTGCAGACGTTTCGTCACCCTGCAAGGTAACATCACCAGTGTGCCTCTGGTGAAGCGTCAGTGTTCTGTCCCGCTTGTTATAACAATCTTTCAAGTTGTTATAACAAGCGGGGCAGAACACCGATGCTTCACCTGAGGTGCACTAACAATGTTACCTAGCAGGGTGACGAAACATCTGCAATCAAACACACCGGCTCGGCGAGCAAGTCTACAACCCCAACATGGTTTGTTTGTTTTCTTTCTCCTGCAGAATAAACTTATGTTCTGTTGATGAAGACCCTTGGTAAAATCATCTGAATATTTCAGTGACTAACCAGTATGTTAACTATCTTAAAAAGACAGAAGAACTATTAAGCCAGGTTTCATTCTGGCATCTGACTTGTCCAGCTGCACCACTGGCTGGGATCATTACACAACCAAATTAAATAGATGAACTCATTATTCCACTGTTTCTTGTGGAAGTTTAATGCATGCAAACTGACTCCTGCATTTCCTATAATAGTGACGCACCTCAAAAATATAGATATTTAATTGCAGTAAATATTTTGGATAGTCCCAAGGTCGTGAAAGGTGCTACCTTAATTTGAACATTGTACATGCATGTGATGATGTTTCCAGACATCTGTTTCCCTTGTCCTCTGGTTGAAGCCACAAGATGGTCTCAGAATAGCCTTGGTGAATTGCTGCAGTGTATTTTGTGGATGGTGTGGATGGTATGGACTGTTGCTACAGTGCATCAGCGCCGGAGGAGTCATCAGATTCTGTCTTTCCTATATTAGATTTATGTATCTTTCCAAATTTCTTGATGTAGTAACATCGCCATTTCTGCTGCCCTGCAGTATGTTTTAAAGAGATCAGCAATGCTTTCATCTTCTTGCTTTAGGCAACTGACTACATTCTGGAAGTTGACATAGAATACCCCAGGGGAATGTCAATATTTACAGAATCCCAACAGTGTGCCTATTTGCAAGGGACCCCCAGGAGGGTCAATATTTGCTGAGGGCTCCACGAGTGCATCAATTTTTACAGGGGAATCATGGGAATTGGTGCACTCATCGTTAAATTTTAGTGCATGTGTCCAAACTAATGAAGTTACTGAGTAGAAACAAAGAACAATCTGTAAATTATTTCCTGTCAAAATATTGCACTTTGGAGATGTTCAGCTTGCTTCTAGACCTTTTGAAGTGAGTTCTAAAGTCATTTTTTCCCGAAACCCCTGCCTTTGCAGCACTGCTAACTCAGGACATGTGCAATCAATGAAGGGCTGTTTACAATCATCTCTTCCTAAACTAAAATCATCTTTTCTTTGCAAGTCTGTAGCACCAAGTGTGCGTTGGTGCAAATCTGATTAGTAATGGTTGCTTTGTTGTTCAGCTTATCTAATATATTTGTTGGGTGGGGGGGGTAGCTGGGCAGGAGGGGGTAGCAAGTCACACTAGAAGAAAGGCCTGCTGATTGCAATCATTTTTGAAAACAGCTAATTGGTTTCAATCACAGTAAATGTGCTTTGACTGAAAGAGCAATAGCTTACTTCACTCCAATTTAACATTTCCCGTTTTTCACACCAATTACTTTAGAGAAAAAGTGCTGCTTTGAGGAAAAGTGATGGGAAGAAAGTAAGACTGAGATCATTCATTTAAAAAGGGGAAGAGGTGGTATAGAATCAAAAAGTGCTGTTTATGCTGTAGCTGGGTCTGTAAACACCAATCCAGACGCTGGACGGGCCAAAAACTAACCCACGCCTCAATGAGGTGCCAAGTCACAAAAAGCATTTGCGTCACAAGGGAATAGACGGAAGAGAATGGTTTCTAATTATAGGCTCTGGAAGCGGAAGCACAGAGTGATTGGAAGTTTAAGAGCTGCTGTGTGTTTATCTGGGTGTTTCCTCTCCAGCCTGGGTTTGATAGATGAGGACGGGCCTACAGGGTGGGATGGAAACACTGGTGGCACAAAGTGTTCCCCCAGAAGCCGGTGATGACTGGAGTGTCTCGCTCAGGTTTTTGTGGCCTCTCAATAATATGTAATTTTGAGCTAAAATGAGTGAGTAGCAGAAAACTTGAAGGGAACTTTATTTATGTTACTGGCCACACAGGCTGAATTTTTGAGAGTACAGTGAAAAACTGTTAGCCACATAGTATCAATGAAATGTAATTTTGGGCATCTTAGAAGTATTAAGTGATTTATGATAGGCTACACATTTGATGATGTGCATTTTAAGTGAGATCAGCTGTTAACATTACTTCTTAAACAAAGACAAAAGCTTTTTGACAAAAGCTCTTGATTATTCCACTCTCCTCCAAACAGTCACATTAAATATCATTAATTTAAGAACATGTTTTACTTCCGCTCAATAGCTCATCTTATGGATCCCAGTTTCAATCCGTGATGTGCAGTTACTGAGTTGATACAGGGTTAAAGTATGTAATCATTTGCCTCAGTGCCCTGGGCCATGGAGAGGAAGCCCAGCAAGAATTCCTGCTCCGGATTGCTACCCCATGATCAAAGCTAAGCAAGGCCAGGTTTGAGCTTGTCTGTGATTTGCCTAGCAGTTGAACAGTCTGTTAACAGTCACACAAAAAGAATGGATATTTGGATGAGGTCCCAGAAACTAGTTGATGGAACTACACTCCATGCAAGTAAATCAATAATCTTAGGGGAGGAAATGCACAGGGGAGAAAGGTATTGAGAATAAAGATGGTTGGACAGCTTATTTGTAAGAACACCTTTCAGCATATTATAACCTTGAACTTTGACTGATGCACTATTTACAGTTTATGTTGCTGAGCGTACAGGTAATTTTTCACAGCATGAGCACTGCAGTCTTAGTTACACAGCAATCTGAATTCTAAAGTGAATCAACTTGGATTGAATGCATCTTCAGGGATTTCTGCAAATTATTAATTGCTGAGCAATGTAATTACGCCTAAGCAAAAATAAGACAGGAAGTGTTAGTGCATCTTAGTGTTTTGCTGCAAGGGTACTAACAAGTCCAAGTGCTTTTATAAATAAAGACATTAAAGGGTGAGTGGAAGGGAACAACAGGGGATATATATCCTTGATGTGGATGTGACCAAGCTGCACTAAACTAACAATTTTCAACCCATGGGGCCCAGTGGGAAAGTGATAATTGTGGGTTAATGAAGTCATATCAGGGTTAACTAGCTATAGTTATTTATTTACAGTTTAGTTAAAAAAATAACAGTTCTATTGGTACCAAAATCTGTGTAATTTTAATGTTCTGAGCACACAAGAAAAATCTCGAGGGAAACTATGAAGGAAATAAAAGCAGAAATATTTGCAGGATAAGTTTCATTATCGAATTATAATTTGGCAAAACGTATCATAAAAATCCAGACAATTTATTTTCCTTGCTGGGGTAAGTTTAAGGTAGTGTCCTAGGCCCAACCATCTTCAGCTGCTTCATCAATGACCTTCCCTCCATCATAAGGTCAGAAGTGGAGATGTTCGCCGATGATTATACGATGTTCAGCACCATTCGTGACTCCTCAGATACTGAAACAGCCCGTGTTCACATGCAACAAGATCTGGACAATATCCAGGCTTGGGCTGACAAGTGGCAAGTGACATTCGCGCCACACAAATGCCAGGCTTTGACCATCACCAATAAGAGACGGTCTAACCACCATCCCATGACATTCAATGATGTTACCATCACTGAATCCCCCACAATCAACATCCTGGGGGTTACCATTGACCAGAAACTCAACTGGACTCACCACATTTACAGAGTGGCTACAAGACCAGGCCAGAAGCTGGGAATACTGCAGTGAGTAACTCACCTCCTGACTCCTCAAAGCCTGTCCACCATCTACAAGGCACAAGTCAGGAGTGTGATGGAATACTCCCCACTTGCCTGGATGAATGCAGCCCCAACAACACTCAAGAAGTCTGACACCATCCAGGACAAAGTAGCCCGCTTGATTGGCACTACATCTACAAGCATTCACTCCATCCACCACCGACGCTCAGTAGCAGCAGTGTGTACTATCTACAAGATGCACTGCAGAAATTCACCAAAGATCCTCAGACAGCACCTTCCAAATCCACGACCATTTCCATCTAGAAGGACAAGGGCAGCAGACATATGGGAACACCACCACCTCAAAGTTCCCCTCCAAGCCACTCACCATCCTGACTTGGAAATATATCGCTGTTCCTTCACAGTCGCTGGGTCAAAATCCTAGAATTGCCTCCCTAATAACACTATGGGTCAACCCACAGCTGGAGGACTGCAGCGGCTCAAGAAGGCAGCTCACCCCCACTTTCTCAGGGCAACTAGAGATGGGCAAGAAATGCCGGCGAGCCAGCGACGCCCACATCCCACCAATGAATTTTAAAAAATGGGTAATGACAGATCTTTGGGTAGGTGGCTACTGCTTATTTCAGAGTGCAGAAAAAGCCACCACATCTGCTTCTGCCACCCTAACATGCACACACGGTAAGTTTCAGGCAGTTGACTGGATAACAATTGGGATTCCTCCTTTTTCTTTCCCTTTTCAGACAATTAAAATGTCCTAAAAGCAGCCCTGGCTGAAATCAGCTAAGTGCAGTGAAGGAAGAATAGAAGCTGAAGGGCCCTCCTGTGGCTCAGTGATAGTGTGCCTACCCCTGCAAGAAGAGGCCTGGGTTCAATTCCCACCTGCTCTCGAGGTGTGTAATAACATCACTGAACCGGTTGATTTAGAAAAATAGGTTAATTTTAAAGAAAATAGAAGTTGAGGGGCCCTCCTGTGGCATACTCAAAGTGGCCTGGGTTCAAGCCCCACCTGCTGTAGATGTGTGCAACAACAACTCTAAACAGGTTGATTATAAAAATAAGTTGAATAAATAAAAAAAATCTGAGAGGGCTTTCACAGTATAGTGGTAGTGCCCCTCTGCTGGACCTGGAGACCCAGATTCAAGTCCCACCTGTTCTAGAGGCATGTAATTATGTCCAGAACAGGAAGAATAAAAGCTGTTACCATGGATTATTTGGTGTTGGAGAAAAAACCCATTCAGTTGTGTGTAAGAGCACTTCTGGATATAGAAAAAAAGAATAAAAGCTGGTCTTTATGGCTCAGCACAATACAGTAACAGGCTATTTAGTTCTATTCTATTAAACTAATTGCTGAAGGATAGAACTGAAGCCAATCTTTACACACAATTTTATTTCTTTATGAATTTATACATTACCAGCACAGACATCCAATGGCCTTAGTTTCAGTCTGTTTCTATTTATAGAATGCATCAACTGAATACACAACTAACGTCCATAACCTGTTAAAATCTATTATCTCCATACAACTAAATGCAGGTAGCATACAATTAACACAGTTCCTTCTTCCACCTTCATTCATCTGAACCATCTGCATATCTACATTTCTAACTTGGAGTTCTGATGAGTAATCATCAATCTGAGGCTTTAGTTTTACTTTACTCTTAAAATATGTTCCTAAACCTCCTGAGTATTTCCTACATTTTCAATTTTAATTTTGCTCCAATTAGCATATCTTTCTATCCCTTTCTCCATCCATCTTTCTTTAAAAACCTATAAATGCCAACATGATAGCAAGTTCCACATTGTAACTATTCTCTGGGTAAAAAAGACATTGTTTTTTTCGGTAACTTCATAAAATGACTTCTGGTGGGTCAACCCTCAACCTTGTTACCAGCCTGTTCAGTTTTTCCTAATGACTGTAACCTTTCAGTTTTGGTATCAATTTTAATTTTTTTTTATTATTATCTTTCCTGCCTCTTTTGGTAATATAGTTTTAAAAAGACCTGTGTTTAGGATGCTGGGCATAGTCTAACCAAGTTGGTATATAGGTTTTAACATAAATTCTCTGTTAATCAATTCCACTCCTCAGTACCCCACCATATGGTGTGTATCTACTAAGCCAACAGGAAGAGTATATCTTTTTACCAAATATGGAAAATTATTCCCTTAGCTATAGCTATCATGCCATCCTCAGTCAAGGTAGCATCAATGCAAGAATGCATGCAAAGTTGCTGCGCTGACACTTGATTTACATTTATGATTATGGAGCCCATATTGTCCTGTGAGGTTAAATGCTGAAGAGTCAAGATTGTGTGTCAGTGTTAAATCAGTTAAAACATAGTCACTCCTAACAAACGTGCAAACTACGTAAGGTTTGTCGGGGGAAAAGTCCTTGTGACTAAGACAGAATTGATAGTTTCTGGACCTTATACCCCATTTCCTCTGGTAGGGGTCTCAAGAACACGGGGGAGAACATTAAAATTAAGGTCAGGTCTTTCAGGGGTGATGTCTGGAAGTGTTTCTGAGAGTAGTGGCATGAAAACGCTTTTATTCCATTCTAGGCCCTATTTTGTCAGTGGTAGCTTCATTTATACCATTGAGCTTGGTTGCTATGATGTCAGTGTCCTGACCAGGCCACACCTTGAATAATCCATTCTATTTTTGGTCACCAAAACATAAAGCGTACATCCAAGCAGTAGAGATTGCTGAGAAGCCACAAAGTTTATCCCTGATGCTTATGTACCTCACTTGTGAATCTGGGCTACAAAAATTCAGGCTACATAGCCTCAAGTAACTAAATCACTGGTAATCTTATTTAAATATTAAGGATATAAAATGGTGTACAAAGATTAAATTCAGAGCACTATGTAAGCCAAGGAATCATGATACAAACTGGGAAAAGACAAGTTTAGGACAGTTGTCTCAAAGCATTTTTCACTGGAAGAGTGATGGATAGCTGAATGCCACTTGCAATATGACAAAAGAAGCATGAACATTGGAATCATTCTACAGGCAATGAATGCGATGTATTGGACAAGTCAACCTGTCAAGATAAAGCAGTTCTTTCTATGGCAATAGTCAACCAGCCTTCATTATGTTAAGTGGCTAGCATCAGCTCTACTTATCATTATAATGATATCTCCTTTGTCTATGTACAACCAGGTCATAATAATTGCAGGTTTATCAAGTTAGAATCCTGGTGAAACTGAGTGTCATTGGCTTTAGGGATCAAATTTCTCTCAGCATGTTACTGGAGGTAGGACTCACCTACTGGTCATTTATTTGGAGTCCACAGTCAGGCAGCAGTTGAACAGTTATTATTGAGGAGGAGGAGGAGGAGATGTTGACAAGTTTACAGAATGGGCATATAATTGACATGTGCAATTCAATGTTAAAAAATGTGAGATACTACATTTTAAGATAAATAAGGAGACTCCACAATACTAAGACAAAAGAATCTAAATAAGGAAGAGAAGTAAAAATATATAAATCACTAAAATTAGCAGTACAAGTCAATAAGAGACCCAAGTACTAGGGAATATTCTAGAAATATAGAACTGAGAAGTAAGTAAGTTATGCTAAACTTGTATCCCCAAACCTGGAATACCACATACAATTCTGATTATTGTCTTATAAAAATTGTATACAGGCAGTGCAGAAGATGAAAAAAGACTTACAAGGATGATATCAGTTATACCTACAAGAAGAGCTTGAATAGACTGGGTCTTTTTTTCTGGTGAAGAGAAGGCTAAGAATTGACCTAACAGAGGTCTTCAAAATCATGAGAGGTTTTGATAGAGAAGACACGAAGGAGAGTGTTTATACTACTGGGAAAGAGAAAAATAGGGGCCATCAATTTAATAGTCATCAAGAAAGCAAATAGGCAATTTAAAAGAAACTTCATAGGATCCCTACATTGTGGAAGTAGGTCATTTGGCCCATTGAGAACACAGTGGCCCTCTGAAGAGCATCGAACCCAGAACCAGCCCCAGACTCCAACCCTGTAAGGCCAATCCACCTAACCTGCACTTCTTTGGACTATGGGAAGTAACTGGAGCACCCAGAGGAAACCCATGCAGACACAGCGAGAATGTGCAAACTCCATACAGACAGTCACCTGAGGCTAGAATCGAACCTGAGTCCCTAGCACTGTGAGGCAACACTGGTAACCACTGAGCCACTGTGTCACCTTATTTACCTTATTTATCAAATTATTCAACTTATTTACCAAAAGATTGGTGAGAAGATGGAACTTGCTACTACAGGAAATAGCTGAAGCAAATTATTTAGATGCATTTAAGGGATTCTAGATTTCCAAAAAAGTGGAGGTAATGTTTAGAAAATTATACTGAGACAGTAAGATTAGGATAGATGGTAGGCATCTCATGTGAAGCACAAATGCCACGGAACAAGTGGTCTGTTTCTGTCTTGTACCTACGCTGCCAATACTGTCTTACAAGTAGTAAACATCCATTACCTCCTTCACAATCTTCATCAAAACTCACTTTATTAATACAGTTTTCAGTCATCATGGTAGAAACATGGCTGATAAAGTTCAATGCAGATTAGTGTGAAGTGATGCATTTTGGAAGAACTAATATGGGAAGTCAGTATACTAAAAATGGCACAACTTTAAAAAGTAGAGTAGACGAAACTTCTAAGGCTGTATCACAATCCTTAAAGGTAGAAGAAAAGTTGATAAAGTGGTTTAAAAAATATGGATTGTTTGGGTTATGAAAAAATATTAAAGCAAATAAATTGTGTTAAATCATCACAAGTCGGCCTCAACTAGATTATTGTAAACACTTCTGAATGCTTCAGTAAATATGTAAGGAGCTTTGAAAAGGAAGTGAAGATTTTTTTCCAAGATGTTATCAGGGATGTTAGGACTCCTTCTCCTCAGAACAGAAAAAAATTAAGTAACCTAATAGAGCATGTTATATTGTTTGACAGAGTAGGTAGAAGAAACTCTTTCCTCTAGTGAGTTAGATGAATTGCTGAAAGATCTAGAAGGGAGATAGGTGGGTTTTTTCATGCAGGGACTGTCTGAATCCAGAATGCTCTACATCAAGAACTCGAAGTTGATTCCTTAAATAATTTTGGGGTTATCCAGATGGATATTTGAGAATGAAGAACTAATAGGATTATGGATGGAAAGCAGGGATGTGTGTCTGAGTCTAACTGTTCTCCCAAAGAACCAGCACAGGCACCAGAGACCAAATGGCTTCTTTCTGTGCTTCCACAATTTCTAATAGCTCCTAATTCAGCTCAATTCAGCTCCATTACTGCCCGATTACACTACTTTATGGGCCTTGGGACATTTCATGGTTCTACAAAATGCAAGTTATTGTTATGTTGTCAGTGCAGAAAAACACCAAAGAAAACTACCTCATACATGAAAAAAATCAATTCTGTGTAAAGTAAAAATTTACTGAAGTAAACACTTTAATTTCTTTAAACTATAGATGACACAAACTGAATATTGGCTTGCAGCTCATGTTATACTTTAGGAATGTCCAATTACATTTACACGAGAACTTGATAATTGAAATCAAACAACTCAATTCTATTTATAAAAACTGAAAGAACTACGGATATTGGAAGTCAGAAACAAAACCAGAAATTGCTGCAAAGGCCCAGCAGGACTGACAGCATCTATAGAGAGAAATCAGAGTTAAGGTTTTGGGTTTAGTGACTCTTCCTCAGGAGCAGACCTGCCCAGCCCTTCCAGCAATTTCTGTTTTTGTTTCAACTCTATTTATCCAAGTCACTAGTTTTAAATTTGTAGCCCTGGATGTTTGGAAAGGGATATTCTGTTGCCTCATTGGAGGATAAATCTTAAATAAGATATTTTACATCCATAGCAATTTGAGATATGGAATATGGAATTAAAATGTATACATGGGTCCCAATGCACTATACAGTGACTCTTAATATTCTCTGAATGGCCCAGCAAGCTACTCAGTTTTCTAACTGCTTCATAAAGAAGACCAACCAGCATTACAAAAAACAAAGAATTGTGGAAACTGGGAATCTGCAACAAAAAAAAATTGCTGGAGAAACTCAGCAGATCTGACAGCATCTGTGGAGAGAAAACAGAGTCAACATTTCAGATCTAGTGATCCTTCTTTAGAACACTAACCATCATTAAGTAAGAATGGTTAATAAATCTAGCCTTGCCAGGATAACCCACAACCTGAAAACAACTTATTAAAAAAAAATTCAGGTTCTCAATTATGTCCAGGTCAATGGCATCCTCAATGTCACTAAATTTAAATTACTTACTTTACAAACACGTTGTTATGGGATCTTGCTATGTGCTGCCACATTTCCTACAACTGTGATTATATTTCAAAGTGTACATAATTGTCTGTACAGTGTTTTGGAACATCCTCAGGATGTGGAAATTACTGTACAAATGTAAGTTCATATCGAAATCATCAACACCCTGCTCTACCTACATAGTTGTGCTTATGCAAAGTTTCTGGTGATATTGGAGGAGACAGTAACTACATGAATAAACACATTAATTGTTAAAATACTCATTACTCCACTTCCAGAAAAATTGGAGAGCCTAAGTAGTTTCAAAATCCACTTAATTTGTGGACATCATCCAAGGAAATGCTGACACAGCACAGACACTATACTTCTCTAGCTAAGTATAATTAGGCGAGGCTCCCTTCCACACTAATCAGGCATGATTTAAATGAATTCCGTGTCCTCTCATTCTTGCTGCAATTCAGTGGGGACAGAGTTAAAAAAAAAGTAAAAAGGCATTTCCCGATTCTGTCCGGAAACAAGCCAACTACTCTCAACATCAATACTCAGTAGCAGACATGCTCCATGGGGATTCTTTTGACTGGCACCACAACACGTCTGTGCATCTGCTTCACGTTCCCATCCGTGAAATGGATAAATTCTGAACTCCGTCAAGCAGCCTCTTCCACTGCCTTTAAATTAGGAAATAAAGATCCTTTACAAAAAGATAACCACCTGGAACACATCAAGGGTGAGGAATCTTGACACTGAGAATACTTATAGACTTGATCGTGATAGCCCACCATCCATATTGTGCTTGTTAAATCACACTGGTTCGAGATATGAACACAAATTAAAGTACAGTCTTGACTTGACACAGAAACAACTTTTATGAGCTGATTTTTGAATGGTATCTGCCAAATACTTTTGAAGTTTGCCTGAAGGTTTTCTCTGATTTCTTCTGAATACAACTGCCTGGAAATTAATTTCAGTCCAGACAAAATCTAAATGCAAAACTGTACACCAGTCAGGCTATCATATTCTGGATAAAAGTTAAACCATCCAGTTGGATGTTAACACATGTCATAAATCACCTGTGTAGTTCTGTTTGTGACACAAGTACAGAAAAACCTGTTAAATGGTCATCCCGCATCTCTTGAAACTATGACAGAAAGTGATCAGAGTAAACAGCTGTGTAGTGAGCCCACTGTCAAGCAGTGTTAATCATTTTTGTTGCTTAGGTGTAAGAAACTTCACTTGATCCCATTAGCTTCCCTGAAAACTTGATCTCCAGCATTTATTGTTTTCAGTACAGATTCCAGCACCTGCTGCAATTTGTTCCTACCCATTAGTTTCCCAATGGACAGATCAGGTTAAAACTGTCTCCAATTGTTTTCACAGAAACTCACTGCTGTGACATCTGAACTCCACAGAACTACATCTACCAATGAGTATTTAAGCAAGACAGCAGAAAGTTTGTTTGTTGGGAACAGTCTGGCCTGTATCAGTAAAAATATTGCAAGGACAACATAAACCATACAAGGTCTTCAAGCTAACATGAGTTAAGTTTAAAAAAAGCCCTTGTAAAGGTTTCAGACTCCATCTAATTTGAAACAGATTTAGAAGAGAAGATTACCTGACAGATATCTATGTTTCTGCTTCATCTCCATGGAATATCTACTGACAAGCATGGACTCTTCAAGTTTGGTTTAATTCTGTCTCTGCTGAATTGGGGCTATGTTTCATACAACTTTACAAATAACTTCACAAATCATGCAATGTCAGACCAGTTCATCTATTCCAATCTCTGCACCAGCAAATCAATCAACACTGGGGTGGGTCCTTGAAGAGACACAATAAATGCAGATACTCCAAATATAAAACTTAAGATTCACAACAGAAAGAAACCTCATCATCCTCAAAACATCATAAGTAACCCTCAATCATACAAATCATTGTGTTTGCTTACAAAACAATGGATTCACTTCAAAAATAATTCACCTTGCTACTAAGCGCTTTAAGCCATTCAAAGGCATGAAAGGCACCAAATAAACATAAATTATTTCTTTGAATGGAATTACTTTTTGAAGCACAATCATTGATATAAATCACAATTATTTAAACAAATATTAATTTCCATAGATTGAGTTCATAAAACCAATAAGTTAATACCATTCAATTTGTTTATTATGGTACGGGGGGGCATTATTTGGGACACCAGAAGAACTCTTTTTTTCAATAGATCCTTGGGCATTTGCATTTAATCTGGGCAGACAGAGGGAGTCTCAATGTTTACCTTAATTTTGTTCTTGAAATCCAAGTGACAATAACAAAGCAATACTTTATTGTTTAAGAGATAACAAGATGTAGAGCTGGATGAACACAGCAGGCCAAGCATCATCAGAGGAGCAGGAAGGCTGACATTTCGGGCCTAGACCCTTCTTCAGAAATGCATTTCTGCTTGGTCTGCTGTGTTCATCCAGCTCTACACCTTGTTATCTCAGATTGTCCAGCATCTGCAGTTCTTACTATCTCTGAAACAACTGTACTGTTTATCCCTGATTGCGGTGGTGGTGGTGGTTTTGTCCTTCAGCTGCAGCTCTAGTGCAGACAGTAGGGCCAAGGTAATATTGGGCAAGGAATTGCTGAATTTTGACCAGCAAATATGAACAAATGGCCTTTCCAGAAAATGCAATACTCCCTTAGCATTGCATCAGTCTAGATTATTTGCTCAAATCTCTGGAAATGGGCTTGAACACAAACGGCAAAAGTACTGTTCACTGAGCCAAATGAAAGTGATAATCATGAATAATGTTTATCCTCACTGAACAGAACTTCCAGATGCAGTGCAGAACAACACAGTTCTTTTTGTTATTCTCTAACCAGAAAGCGGTGTAACCATCACAGCTGACTTCAGTCTAAACTCAACTTGGAGAGGATGTGGGACAGTGGATAAAGAAATCAGTGAGGGTTAATGCTTCTGATCACTGCCCCACTGTTCCTTGCTAGAATGTTTATGAGTGTAGACATCAGGAGAATAAAGAATCAGGCTCACCATTGGCACCCCTGTAGTCAATCATCCTAACTATACTTAGTTTAGTCTCACACATACAGATTACACATCTGGTTGAGAGGAGTGGGTTAGTGATGCTGAAGGAACTGGATGTCCCCTTGAAGAGAGATAGAAAATGGGAGAATTTATGAAAGGGATGGATGGATGTTAGACAGCAAAAGATTAGTGAAAAATTATATTTGGGTGGCACCGTGTGGGATAGGACTATGAAGACACGTTGCAAATGTTCTAATAAAATATGTCTACCTTATATATTTATTTAAAATTATAGTATTGGCAGCTTGTATCCTATTAGTAATGCCTGAAGACTTGAATTAAAAATAAATGAATAAAGTCATTCAAAAACATGTGGAGATTCAAATCTCAAGTTTTCTTGCCCCTGTGCTTAGTACAGGAAATGTGTTATTAAATTTAATTTTAGCCACTTCAAAGCAAAACAAACTCAGTAAAAGAGAAAGATATAATGTCGTGGTGCGGTGGAAACCCCAATTCATTTAATGCTTCTCTAAACTAGCAATTTTCCAATATGGCACCCCACATCAATAATAGCAAGAAAAAGCATATTTCAAAATTTCTAATTTTATTCAGAACTAAAGATACTTTTCTTCAGAATCTTCTAATGCAAGAGTCTCCCGAAGCAAAGAAGACGTGGAAGGCTTGCAAAACTACATTGGCTAAGAATCTGCTGCAATTGATTGCAGATTTGTGATAGTGTAAACTATGGCATCATCTGCTATGATCACGGTTCAGAACAAACAATTTCCCTCACTCAGATGTAGCTGGAGACATCAGCAAATTCTCATCTGGTATGAATGTATAAGGGTTTTTGAGGAGGCATGTATGTTGGGAGTCAGTTCAACATTGTCTGGGATGCCAAATGAACCATTTTGGCATGGAACATAAAATATCCAGCCAAGCTTAGTCTTGATCATAATACAGGCACAACACAGTTGCAAGGTAATTTCACAGCAACATTCTTCAAATTAGAGATACAGAATGAAACATGGAGTAGGCTTAGACGCAGGCATGCACAGAGGCAGGTGAGGATAGAATTTCAATTTGCCATCCAGAATGCCGGTTTTCCAACACCATCCCAAGCCCAGGCCATGTTCCTGGAGTCAAGATAAGGTACAACAGATCTACCCACTCAGTGGATAGACAAATAAGATGTTTTAAAGGTCGCTTATTGTCTATTGTCAGAGGCAGACTGCAATTTTCCAGTCACCAGCCCTCTGAGGCATGGAAGATGAGGTGAGCTGCCTAGAAGTGACCACTCAGCAGTAGCTCCCCATTGAGGCATGTTCGCTGTCTCTCTTCCTGAGAAGACAACTTATGCATTTTCATTGTTGGAAGGTTCCAATTGGCCTTCAAGCCCTGACAACCTGCTCACCATACTTAACTGGTGGTGAGGGACTGCACTCAAACAACAAAAGAACAAGAGTAAATGTCAACAGAATTTGAAGTTTATTCTTTTAATATTCAGATACCCTATATAGATTCAGCTTCAACAAACTTTGAACTTGGGATCTTTGAAAGCAAATTCAGTCTGAAGGAAGCCGAAAACTCAGCCTGAATGATGTAGTGATTGTAACGAGGTCAGTCAGCTGACCTCATAGACTATGAGTTCCCTGATTGGGGCTGTCAATCTGATCCAATCAGGGAGCCCTTGGCTGACTTACAAAGGTTGAGTGTCAGAGATACCAACATTCTGGTACTTGACTCTGTATGAGGCAGTACTATAGGCATGGACTATAAAAGGATGGTAAATAAAGGGTGACTTGGTGAGAGGATACTGGGCCTCTGTGGAGTTATTTCAAATAATATGAAACTCAGAGCCCTGTTTTGAATCTTACATGCTCCATTTGTTCTTTCTGCAAGTCACAGAGATCTGCGGGAATGGTGACAGCATTCCTTTGAACATTCAGTGGGTCTTCACACACAAGCACACATAGACTGGCTAGCTTTAGAAACGTTAAACGGACCCAAAACGTTAACTCTGTTTTTTCCTTCACAGTTGCTGCCAGACCTGCTGAGCTTTTCCAGCAACTTTGTTTTTGTTCCTGATTTACAGCATCTGTAGTTCTTTTGGTTTTTATTTGGTTAGCTTTAGCATTTGATTTACCAATTTGCACAACCATAAACCCACTTTTGGCAATAAGACACAAAAACAAAATTGCTGGAAAAGCTCAGCAAGTCTGGCAGCACCTGTGAAGGAAAAATCAGAGTTAACGTTTCGGGTCCGGTGACCCTTCCTCAGAACTGATTTTTTTCTTCACAGATGCTGCCAGACCTGCTGAGGTTTTCCAGCAATTATGTTTTTGTTCCTGATTTACAGCATCCGTAGTTCTTTTGGTTTTGTTTGGCAATAAGACATCTGACTGGCCAATTTGCCATGGGTGAATGAATTGTTAAGCTCACAAGATCCGTTCAGTTCTTAACTTGTCTGTAAGCACAGATCCAAGCAGAAATAAAATCCAAATTTAACTAATTGATCTGGGATAGGCCAAAGTCAATGTCTCAGAGTCCTTATAAAATGATGCAATTCAGCCTTCTATAACCTATCAAACAGCAAATCAAACCAAAAGCATAAACAGATGTTTTCTCCTGCTACATATCCTGAACACAAGGGCAGAAACTGTAAAATGCTGGGTTCGAATTTGATGGACATTGGCCAGTTCAAATCAACCAAAACAAAACATCTAACTGCAAGGACTGTTCATCATCTCTGGAAAATGTTCAATAGCAAGAATTGCTATTGTGCAAAGTCACAATTATTGTCCCAGAACCTAATGGATCCACTATTATTACCCAAAAGTTGGATGCAAACAAATAATACACAAACATCCTTGGAAAATCACTGCCTATGAGAGTGGTGGAAGCAGAGATGATGAATGATTGCAGAAATAAATTGGATGGGAAGTTGAGAGGACAAAAAACTTACCGTGCTCCAAGGGTAGACTGGGGGAATAGAACTGATTCAACTGCTGGACTCAATGAGTCAAATTTCTTCTGTAACGGCATTTTGGGTCTACTCATTAGGTAAATAAGTTTACTAATTCTGGTTAAACATATTCCTGGAAATTTCATAACATGACATCTCACCTCCAGCTTTCACATCTGGTCGAACAATGTTTTATCCCTCCCATTCCAATCATATAGCTAATAAATGACAAGTTTTTAATGGCTTTATAACTTGTTGCTTACAACTTTTGACAAGAAATTTATCTCAAATTCCTGGAGATTCCAGGACAATCCTGCATAATTCTCAACCCAACAGGTAAAAAATTCAGGTAAATCAAGTTGGTGGCTGTTGTGATTCAAGTCATATTGTTTCTTCTCAGTGATCCTTGGTACATTTTCTAACAACTTGCGCTACAAAGAGAATTAAAATGTACTTGAAACAACTATTACCAATTAAGTTCAATTTTTGTGAGCAACAACTTCATGCCTATCATGATCATAATTGCCTAACAGAGCCCAGCTATTGTAACTCTGAAAGCTTGTGTTTCAATAATCATGTTACATCATTTCACTGTATCAATTAAAATGTTGGAAAATTACCCTTACCTCTAAACCCCAATTAAAAAGGGTGCTTAATTTTAGCAATAACTTGTTGAGTAGCAGTACCAAGTCCTTTTGATGAAGAAATGGAAAGTGGCTGTGCCTATGGGAACAATATCCCAAATGGAGTGATCACCATCCAAAAAGGAGGAGAATAAAGGAATCAAAACATTGGTAAATAGTTACTAAAGATCCTATAGCAAGCTTTCTGATGCATTTTAATTATTTTGGTAATACTTTTATTGGAATAATGATAATAAATGGTATCAAAGGAAGAAGGCAACAGTGCAATTTTAACCTAACAGACTTGGTGGAAAGTTTCTGATTTTAATCTTGGGGTACAAAAATTGCATCCAGTCCAAGTTTACCCCATTCCTAGTGGGCATGTTATTTTAAATTGAGGCTTTAATTACAGAGCTGATAATGTAAAGAAACTGAATTAGCATCCCGAATAGCTCTTTATGTTACGTCATCTCAGTTCTGACATAATCCCAATCATTCCTCCAATTCATTATTTTTCATGATGGTATCAACATTCAAATTTTAAATAGACATTGTTTTAGATGAACTAAAAAAAATACAATTGAAATACCAAAGTGGACTATAACAACAGAACTGGCTTGCAGTCAGACAATGCTATGACTGGCTCCAAATTCAATTCATGCATTAGATTACTCTCCTTCAATCTCACACTTCCATCTGGGGCCTGATTCTGGAGATTACATGGCCAAATTTGGGATCTTGCTGTGGTGTGCAAAACCGCAACCTATCTGTTGGATAATAACAGTCCTTGCACTTCAGAATAGTTCATTATATGTGAAGTGCTTTGATATATTACTGACAGATCTGATAAGGTGTAAAATAGATCATGTCCTCAAAGATTATTATACGAGAAGTAAAGTATTTTCAATTGAAAACTGAAAAATCATCTAATTTTTCACCAGCAACAGCCTGTGTGACTCCTTACTATCCCTGTTACTGCTCTGATCTTACAGACTGTTAAGCCTTATCAAAGCATTTATTAAACTTCTGGAAACACACTGAGGGCAGACACGCAAGCCAGGGCCATAGATCAAAGGGGTAACTCTACTGATTTTACAAGCCATATCCAGCTCTCAAAACAGGGAGGAAAAATATCAAACCAATTGCTGGTATCCCAAGCAACCATCAAGATAAGAGCTTCTCATTCATACACTCAGAGCCCATAAGCGCAGCCAAACCAACAACTCCCTAAAACTTTGTGACGCTAAGAAAGACTTTGATAAACGTTGCTGACTCCGTGAGTAGACACAAAGCAAATCTTAACTGAATTCTTCATTATGGTTTTATCCCTTCCCGCTGGTTCATGAAGTTTCCCTCATCAAAATTCCTTTTTTAGTATCCACATTGTTCTCCACATGCTGCCGCACAGCTGTTGTTTCCTTTTATTTTGTAGGAAACGCTATAGAATACCCAGGATAACAGTATTCTTTTCAGATTGGTAATGATTTTTGTTTTTACAAATTCTAAAACTCCAGATTTTCTTCCCAGAAACCAGTGAAGGGCAAAAGCTTACAATGCAAGTCACTAACAAGAATTACATCAAATTTACAGCACAGAAACATTTGGCCCGAACAGCCCTATAATATTCACCCTACTTCACCTAAACCCAACCATACATCTTTCCAATTAGCACTATGCTGCTAAGTTTGCAAGAGAGACACAAAAACCTTCAATATCAATCATGACAAGTGGGAAATTCCAGCTTAACTCCACAAATGGTGACGTCAGCTCTAGACAGGAGTTTTATACTGGAATGACAAGTAGTTTCAGAACTTCCAAAGTGGACATCAGCCCTGCAAATAAAGCATCAGCAGAGATCATCCCTACCTCCAACAAGAGACAATTTCATGGCAGACTTTGCCTTTCCCAAATTGACTTGTTCAGCAATCAATGGAAGAGCAGTTTATGATGTCATCTGACCTCATCAAAGATCTGAAGCTGTATCTCCATTGTCTCTTGTAATGATTGCAACGAGGTCAGCCAGGTGGACCTCACATAATACGAGTTCCCTTTTAGGGCCGTTAGTCTGGTCCAATCAAGAAGCTCTGGCTGGGGGGTTCTTTTCACTCGCGATCTGGCTCTGTAAGAGCTGGATCAGTGTCAAGGACTCTTCACGAGTAAATAAAGGGTGACTTGGTGACGGGATACCAGCCTCAGTGGAGTTATTTCAGTGGCGATGACAGAAAAGCATGCTCCTGAAGAAATTCGCTCTTAACAATCATCTTTGAGTTGGGGTAAGCATTTCTGGTATCATGCCGTTGTTTGGCAAGTTTGAATCATTCGATCTGCCGTCGTAGATTGGGCCCAGTATGTGGAAAGAATGCATTTTTTTTTTTGGGCAAATGACATGGGTTTTAGTAAGGCCTTTGACAAGGTCCTGCACAGCAGGCTAGTCATGAAGGTTAGGTTGCATGGGATCCAGTGAGATCCAGTTAATTGGATCCAAAATTGGCTCGATGGTAGGAAGCAGAGGGTGAAGGTTCAAGGTTGTTTCTCAGACTGGAGGCCTGTGACTAGTGGTGTGCCACAGGGGTCGGTGCTGGGACCTTTGTTATTTGTTATTTACATAAACGATCTGGAAGGCATGATTAGTAAGTTTGCAGATGATACAAAATTCTGAGGTATCATTGATGGCGAGGAAGGTTATCAAAAATTACAGATGGGGAAGTGGGCTGAGGATTGGCAAATATAATTCAATACAGATAAGTGTGAGGTGTTGCACTTTGGAAAGTGAAACCAAGGTAGGACTGAAAAGCAAATGGTAAGACCTGTATATGAGAAGTGTTGTGGAACATAGGGACCTAGGAGTACAAGTAAATAGTTCATTGAAAGCAGCGTCACAGGTAGACAGGGTGGTGAAGAAGGCATTAGTATACTGGCCTTCATCGGTTGATACTGAGCATAGAAGTTGGGACGTTATGTGACAGTTGTGTAAGTCGTTGGTAAGGCCGAACTTGAAGTACTGTGTAAAGATTTGGTCACCTTGTTATAAGAAAGACATAGTTAAACTGGTAAGTGTGCAAAGAAGATTTATGAGTGTGTTGCCAGGCTATTCGGCCTGAGTTATAGAGAGACATTGGCCAGGATAGGACTTTATTCCTTGGAACGTAGGAGAATGAGGGGTGACCTTATTGAGGTGTATAAAATCATGAGGGGCATAGATAGGATGAATGCACATAGTCATTTTTCCCAGGGATAGGGAATTGAAAACTAGAAGGCATGGGATTAAGGTGAGGGGGAAGGATTTAAGAAGGACCTGAAGGGCAACTTCTTCACACAGAGAGTGGTGCATATTTGGAATGGGCTGCCAGAGAAAGTGGTTGAGGCATGTACTATAGCAACATTTAAAAAACTTTTGGATAGGTACATGGATGGAAAGGGTTTAGAGGGATATGGACCAAATGCAGGCAATTGGAACTAGCCAAGTGGGCACTATGGTCAGCATGAACCAGTCTGGGCCGAAGGGCCTGTTTCCATGCTGTATTACACCAACTCTAACTCAAACTCTGATATTGAGACAAATGAAAAGCAACGAGTAATTCTCCTGACAGCTTGTGGACTCACAGCTTTTTTGATTATTAGGAGCCTGACTTTCCCTGAGGCACCAGATACTAAAACCTTTCAACAGTTCATGGATTTAGTTAAGGAATATTATGACCCCAAGCCTTCTCTATTTCTGCGATGCTATCGGTTTTACTTGGCAATTTGAGAACGAGGCGAATCCTTTTTGGGATTTTTAACTAGATTAAGATGAATAGCAGAGGAATGTGACTTTGATTTAAACTGAAATGAGATGCTGACAACAGTTGGTATGTGGGATTTATGATGTAACCATGCAAAAGCACCAACTAGCTGAGCCCAACTTCAAACAGCCATTACTATGGCTTTATCATTGGAAGAGGAGGCAAATGGAGTATATGAGTTGCAGTACATTCTGAAGGAAGTGGGCACCCTTGCTAGTCTGACTGAGTTTGGGGAAGACCACTTTAGTGAAGGCAATTTCATAGCCTCCCTCAGGACATATCCTGAACAGAGGGAATCTAGGTCAGCCAACGGTAAACTCCAAAACAAAGCCAAGCCTCAGCAGAATGGCAAAAATTTTCTTCAGGATCCAGGCCGGCAAGCCGTTGTAGTTGCTGCCAGTATATGGACTCAACACAGCAAGAGAATCCCACTGAGTAAGAGAACACATAAGCTGGTATTCAGGCATGTGCACAGCCTGGGAAGTCCACCTACATCTCGTTTGGAACAGTTAAATTGCTTAGCAACATCCAAATTAGAACCAATCAAAATAAATGTGTAGTTAAATGGTGACCCGGTTCTAAGGGAGGTTGATACAGGTGCTGCGGTTTCAGTGATCGCAGAGCCAGTCTTTAACAAAATTCGCCCTGGACTCCAACCCTTAAGTTTGTGCAAGACCTCGGCTAGATTGAAAACTTATACCGAGGAACCTTTGCAGATTAAAGGTATAACTACAGTCCTGGTCTCTTATGAGAAGCAGCTGGTTCAGTTACCACTGATTGTTGTAAAAGGCTCGGGCCCAAGGTTTATGGGTGAAATTAGTTGAGAAAGGTTCACCTAGATTGGCTGCCTAAATGAAGTCGTAAATAAATACTGGGAAGTTTTTCAGGAAGGTCAAGGACTATCAAAAGAGCCAAGGCCACGTTGCATGTTGACCAGGAAGCAACTCCACGATTCTGCAAGGCCCGCCCAGTGCTAAATACCTTAAGGGCAAAAGTAGATGCAGAAATCAGAAGGCTACAAAGCGAAGTAATCATCAAACCAGTCCAAATTGCAGAATGGGCAGCACCGGTTGGACTGATTGTGAAGCCTGACAGGTCAGTCACTTTGGTGGGGATTTTAAACAAATAGTATATGGCAGCTGGATAAATACTCAATTCCTTGCATAGAGGATTTATACGCAAAGCTGGCAAGGGGGACTGTCCTTCACAAAGCTGGACATGAGCCATGTATACCTTCAATTGTGGTTAGATGAAGATTCCCAGAAGTATGCTAAAATTAATTCCTATAAGGGCTTGTACCAATATACAAGACTGCCGTTTGGGGTAAAGTCAGTCTGTGCCATTTTTCAGTCAATGATGGAGAACATTTTACAAGGTCTATCCGAGGTTGCCATTTATCCAGGTGACGTGCTTTTTTTGTATTCATTCACGGGATGAGGGGCATCGCTGGCTAGGCAGCATTTATTGCCCATTCCTAATTGCCCAGAGGGCAGTTAAGAGTCAACTGCATTGCTGTGGATCTGGAGTCACATGTCAGCCAGACCAGGTAAGGATGGCAGTTTGTGTTTTTCTGACAATCGACAACGATTCACAGTCATCATTAGACGCTTAATTCCAGATATTTATTAAATTCAAATTCCACCTTCCACCATGGCAGGATTCGAACTCAGGTCCCGAGAACGTTATCTGGGTCTCTGAATTAGCATCTAGTGATGATACCACTAGGCCACCGCCTCGCTAATAACAGAGAAGACCAATAAAGAGCACTTACAGAACTTAGAAATAGTCCTTAGATGTTTCCACCAGGCAGGCATACATGTAAGAAGGGAAAATGTGTCTTCCAGGCACGCAAAGTGACTTACTTCCATAGAATCCCTACCATATGGAAACAGGCCATTCAGTCTTACAAGTTCACAGTGACCCCCTGAACAGCAGCCCACCCACCCTGTGACCCTGCATTTCCCATGGCTAACGCACATAACCTACACATTCCTGAACACAATAGGTAATTTATCATTGCCAATCCACCTAACTTGCACATTTTTGGACTGTCAGAGGAAACCAGAGCACCCAGTGTAAGCCCATGCAGACATGGGGAGAACACGCAAACTCCACACAAAGTTACCCAAGGGTGGAATAGAATCCTTGTCCTTGGTGTTGTAAGGCAGCAGTGCTAACCACTAAGCCACCATGCCGCCCACAAACTGTACTTGAGCTACAGTGTCAACAAGACCAGGCTACACCTGTTGGAAGATAAAGTGAGGACGATCAAAGGTGCCTGGCTCCCATATCAGTATTGAAGCTTAGGTCTTTCTATTACGGAAACTTCATACACAACCTGGCCTCCATCCTGGCACCTTTGCAACAACTCTTAAAAAGGGTCAGCCTTGGAAATGGTCACGTTATCAAGCCACAGCCTTCATAGAAGAGAAGAAACAGCTGTCATCCTCTAAGGTGCTTCCACACTATGATCCCAAATGAGATCTGGTATTGACATGCAATACTTCCCCATATGGCATTGTGTAGTATTTGCTCACAGTTGGTCCAATGAAGAGGAACGCCCAATAGCATATGCATCCGAAACTCTGGCTAATGCAAAGCGTAAATATGCCCAGACAGAGAAGGAAGGTTTGGCGGTCATATCTGGAGTCAGGAAGTTCCAGCAATATTTTTACAGACATAAATTTGTAATAATAATGGACCACAAACCCCTGTTACGTCTACCTTAAGAGGACAGTGCAGTGCCACTCATAGTTTCAGGCTGAATTCAGCAGTGGGCTCTAATACTAAGTGCGTACTATCACAAGTTAGAACACTGTCCAGGAGGCCAAGTTGCAAATGCGGATACATGGAGCTGCCTCCCGCTGGCAGATACACCAATGGTGGTACCGCCACTGGACAAGTCCGTAATGTTTTAAATTTTCTGGACATACTTCCAGTCACAGCTGACAATATCAGACTTTGGACGCAGAATGATCCAGTCCTGGCAAAACTTAATCAACTGGTGGCTATGGAGGAAACCAAAGGGCAGTCATTACCAGAACTGAAACCTTTTTGGACCCAATATTGCATATTATTATGGGGTGCAAGAATAATTTCCCAAGCAAAGGTCACCCCCAGATACTGGCTGAACTCCACCAGTACCACCCAGGGGTGTCCAAAATGAACATGTTAGCAAACCGTTATGTCTGGTGGCCAGGATTGGATGCAGACATAGCTGCATTGGTGGGGCAGTGCCCAGTGTGACAACATAGACAAAAATTACCACCAGCAGCTCCCCCAGATACCTGGGATGGCCAGATAAATTCTGCACTTGGTTACACATCGACTATACAGGTAGTTTCACAGGCTCGATGTTCTTCATCAATGTGTATGCACACTTAGAATGGTTGGATGTGCATACAGTTCATTTGGAGATAGAAAAACTGCACTGAAATACATGGGCTCCCTGAAGTGTTGGTCACAGGTAACAGACCATCGATTACCAGCAGGGAATTCAAGTATTTCCTAAAATCAAATGGTATTCAACATATAAGGACAGCTCCATGCCAACTATCATCCAATTATCTGGCAGAAGGAGCAGTCCAAATTTTGGAGGCTGGCTTAAAGAAATAGCCTATAGCTTTACTAGATACCAAACTATCCTGGTTGGTATTAATCTCTGATGAAGAGTCATCTAGACTCAAAACATCAGCTTCCTTTTTCTCCATGGATGCTGCCTGACCCCCCTGTGATTTCCAGCGCCTTTGTTTTCTGTCCTGGTTCCTGTTTGACTATAGGACCACCCCTCCTGCAACTACAAGAACTGCTCCAGCAAAGTTGCTAATCCAGGGAAGACTCCACACCAGGTTAAATCTGATCTTCCTGGATCTGTGGGGGAGGGTGAAACGACATCAGAAACATCAATGCCGGACACAAGACTCCACCAAGCAAGAGAGTCAGTTTACTTGTGGGAATGAGATTTGGTGTAGGAACCACAGTAATGATCTTTCATGGGTAAGACGCATGGTCGATGCAAGGTATAAAGTTTGGATAAGTGCAACATCCTGAAAAAGCACGTGGGCCATACGAAAGCTGCAACTTACGAGCGATGTGGGAGCAAAACGCGCCCAGTTCCTCAACTACCTTTTGGAATTTCCGGAACCCATGGGTCCTCCCTGTCTGTCAAGCATTGAAGATACCTCGGAATCTGAGATGAACACAGCAGATATGACAGCCTCGACGCCTTTGTCACCTGAAGAGGAGAATTAATTTCTCCCGAGACACTCTGGGCACAAGAGGCAAGCTATTTTGTGCTACCCGCCGCCCATATCTGAGGGGAAGTTGCAGGAACCTGACCCAGTGTAAAAACACCCCAGGAAGAGCTACAAAAAGGTCTTCAGACTCAGAGGGGGAGGGATGTAGTGATTGTAACGAGATCAGCCAGGTGAACCTCATTGAGGTTGGGGCTGTTATTCTGGTCCAATCAGGGAGCCCTGGCTGTCAAATAGAAACAGGAGTGTCAGAGGTCCTGTTCACTCTGAGAGCTGGCTCTGAGACAGTTGGATCAGTGTCAAGGACTCCACATGTGTAAACAAAGGGTTACTTGGTGACGGGTTACCGGTCTCTGCGGAGTTATTTCGGTCTCGCAGATGGAGTACCAAACAAACCAATGCTATGGCGAATGAGGTGAGAAACTGTATGTAGAAAAAGGCAAAGCAGAAACTGATGTGACAACTAACACATTCTTGACAGATTCAGTGGTCTCTCTGAGAGGTAACAGTATTACTGTAAAGATTTTCAAATACAGCAATCATCTGTGGGCATCTGGTAATGCGATCCTCTATCAAAAGCAGTAAAATCTATTTTGTTTTAAACAAGTAATACCAGTATTACTTAAGACCCTTCCAAAGGGTCCCAACCCAAAACATCAGCTTTCCTGCTCCTCTGATGCTGCCTGGCCTGCTGTGTTCCTCCAGCTCCACACTGTTATCTCAGACTCCAACATCGGCAGTTCTTACTATCTCTCAGTATTACTTAAGATGTAGATTCCAATGTAAGTTGGCTTATCTCTGTTTTATGGAATATATTTTCTACATAAAAACAGAAAATACTGGAAATACTTGCCATTTGGCAACATCTGTGGAGTAGGAAGCAGAGTTAATATTTCAGGTTGCTAACTTTTCATTTCATAAAACATGCCTTTGAAGGACCATGGACCAGAAAGATTGAGATGAATCTTACATTTTTTTGGCTAAATCTAAGTTGTGTCATGTTTTTGGAGGATTACTCAGAAGGCCAAGCATGTTTTCTTGCCATATTTTATGAAACTTGTATCATCAACCCAGTCCCTACGGCACCCCCACATCCAATTCCAGTCGTTCCTTACTATGTTCTGTTCCCAGAACAACTTACCATTGCTGAGATACACTGGAATTAAATGGCAACTCTTGCACCTGTGGCATCATTAAAAGTGCATTGCATGCTCGCTGACATTTGCCCAGGACATAGGAGACAGGAGAAATCTATGTCCCGCTTTGTGGGCAGGGACCAGGAGGTCCTGCTGTATAGGTGGTAGGCAAATAGAACTTCCTCTTCCCTGAGGGCCAGCAGAGGAGGCTACAAAAGCAGACCATGTCAGCTTGGTCCAAGGTTGTCACCTGGGTTAAACAGGTCTCAACTGTCTGAAAGAATGCACAGCAGCGCAGGAAGGTCAATGACTGTTCTCCATTCCACCAGTGTAACGGCTACCATCTTCTCTCCGATTTTTCACATTCACTTTTTATTTCTGCTACTGTATACACCTCTCACCAAGGCCCATGCTCTACAAATCTCACTGTTGCCTGCAACATCTTCCCTCACTTGCTGTCACCCATCCCAACTCTGACAGCACTAAACCTGCATGTTCTCTGTGCTGCCTTCTAACTTGCTCCAGACTCCTCCCAACTGCACCAAAAGTAATTGCTGTGCCGCCCATTTTCATCTCCCTTAATTTCATCCTCTTGAGTGGTGGGCTGTGCGACGTTCAGTACATCACCCCTAATGATGAAAGGATCCTTACTCAGACTGCCCCGAGCAGCTAACTGACTGACCACATTCTTCCCTGGACTGGTCTCAGAGGCTGCCCTTGAATTTCTGCGCCAGATGCCCTAGCCGAAGACTATTCCTCTTGCCTTGACCGAGACCTGAACCATGACATCCTTCCAGCCAGCAAGGCAAGACAGAAGTAACTTAAGTCTGGTGTCTTTGGCCAAGGGGGACAAAGCACAAATAGGCAGGGAAAGACAAGGATGCTGTGAATATCCAGATAGACTCAGTGAGTGAGCAGCATTACAGCAAATGTAAAGCCGAAAAGTGCCATATGGTCCAGTCCATGATTTGGGTGCATGTCCCTGATCACACAGTGCCCTTGTAAGAGCATTACAATGATAGTTGCTAGTGCAGCCCAAGATGTAACATTGAAGTACAGATGCATTATAAGTTGATCAGAGTTGTATCATGAGGGTTCCTAGAAGCTGGCACATTTCAGATCCCAATTTATGTGGACATGAAGTGTGTGTGGCAAAAGTTCATGGAGTGCCCTGAGTTTTTAATGCTATGTCCAACATAAAGGTCCTTTGAAGCAAGAAGCAAGCTGAATTTGCCAGGTATCCATTCTTATTTTCATGTCAGGTTTTCTCAACTTCAAATTGTTCAGTGCATTTGCTAAGATAGAAAGCTAAAATACCAGCGAGGCATGTTCAGTCATTACAAGGCCTTTGACAAGACATAAACCCCCTTAATTGGGAACTTACAACTGCTGTCGGAAGACCATTGCTGAATTTCTGCAGTGTATCTTGTTGATAGTACACACTCCTTCTACTGATCATTGGTGATGCAGGGAATGGATGTTTGAGGTTGTGGTGCCAATTCAAATGGGCTGCTTTGTCCTGGATGGTGTCAAGCTTCTTGAGTGTTGTTGGAGTGAAACTCATCCAGGCAAATGGGGAGCATTCCATCACACTCCTGACTTGTACCTTGTAGATGGTGAACAAGCCTTCAAGAGTCAGGAGGTGAGTTACACATTGCAGGATTCCAAGCCTCTGATCTGCTTTTGTAGCCACAGTATTTATGTGGCTGGTTAATTTCAGTTTCTGGTCAATGATAAGCCCTATGATATGAATTTAGTAAATAGTAACACCACTGAATGTCAATGGATAATAGTTAGATTCTCTCTTGTTGGAGATGGTCATTGTCTAGTATTTGTGTGACATGAATGTTACTTGCCACTTTTCTGCACAAGCCTAGATATTGTCCAGGTCTTGCTGCATTTGGACATGGCTTCAGTACCTGAGAAATCACCAACTGTGCTAAAAATTGTGTAATCATTTGTGAACATACCCACTTCTAATCTTATGATGGAGGGAAGGTCATTAATGAAGCAGCTGAAAATGATTGGGCCTAGCATATTAACCTGAAGAACACCTCCAGAAATGTCCTGGAGCTGAGCTGACTGACTTTTAACAAACACAACCATCTTCCTTTGTGTGAGGTATGACTCCAACTAGTGGAGTATTTTAGAACATAGGACATTGAACAGTACAGCACAGTACAGGCCCTTTGGCCCACAATGTTGATCCGAACTTTTACCCAAACCTAAGATCTATCTAACCTCCACCCCTACCTTACACTATCATCCATATGCCTATCTAATAGTCACTTAAATGCCCCTAATGAGGCCGACTCCACTACCCTCTCTGGCAATGCATTCCACACCCCGACCGTTCTCTGAGTAAAGAACTTACCTCTGACGTCTCCCCTATATCTACCTCCACTCACTTTAAATCTATGCCCCCTCGTAATAGCTACCTCCACCCGAGGAAAAAGTCTCTGGCTATTCACTCTATCTATATCTCTGATCATTTTGTACACCTCTATCAAGTCACCTCTCATCCTTCGTTCTAAAGAGAAAAGCCCTAGCTCTCTCAACCTTTCCTCGTAAGACCTTCCCTCCATTCCAGGCAACATCCTGGTAAATCTCCTCTGCACCTTTTCCAACGCTTCCACATCTTTCTTGTAATGAGGCGACCAGAAGTGGACACAATACTCCAGTTGTGGCCGAACCAGTGTTTTGTATAGCTGGAGCATAACTTCACGGCTCTTGAACTCAATCCTTCTATTAATGAAAGCTAACACACCATATGCCTTCTTAACAACTCTATCCACCTGGGTGGCAGCTATTTTCCTACTGATTCGCATGGACTCCACTTTTGCTAGGGCTTTGTGATGCCACACTCGGTTGAATGCAGCCTTGATGTCAAGGGCAGTCACTCTCACCTCACTTCTGGTATTCAGTTCTTTTGTTCATGTTTGACACAAGGCTGTAATGAGGTCAGGAGTTGAGTGGCCCTGGTGGAATTCAAACTGAGTGTCAGTGATCAGGTTATTGCTGAGTAGGTGCTGCCTGATAGCACTATTGATGACACCATCCACCACTTTACTGATGACCAACAGTAAAACAATGGAGTGGTAAATAGCTGGGTCAGATTTGTCCTGTTTTCGGATTTGACCAGTAGTGGTGTGGCTGAGCCACTGCTTATGGTGGACAGTGAAGGCCCAGAATATTCAGTGCCACATTCACTGCTTCAGTGTACAAACTTGACTTGATGCCATGAGACGTCATGGGGTCCAGAGTCAATGGTGAGGATTCCCAGGGCAGTTCCCTCCTGAACGTATACCAGTGTGTTGCTACCTTTACAGGATATACAGAGGGATGGTGATAGTGATGTCTGGGACAATGTCATATTCATGGATTCATACCTTACAGGCAATGTCAAGCTGTTGCTTCAAGAGTCTGTGAGACTCTCAAATTGGCACTCATCCAAAATTGATGTTAGTTGTGTTTGTTGTAGTTGTTTGCGGGGTCAATGCCAGGTTTCTCTCTGGTTCCATTCTTTTTTGGAGATTTTATAGTGGTTGATACAACTGAATGGAGTGACTTGATAGGTCGGTTCAGACGGCAGTTAAGAGTCAACCACATTGCTGGGAGTCTGGAGTCACATGTAGGCCAGACCAGGTAAAGACGGCAGATTTCATTCCCTAAAGGATTTTAGTGAACCAGTTTTCCTAACAGTAGGCAACGTATATAGTCATCATTAAACTTTTGATTCCCAAACTTTATTGAATTTAAATTCCATTATCTGGCGTGTGGAAATTGAACCCAGGTCTCCGGAGGATTATCTTGGTCTCTGGATTGCTAGTCAAATGATACTACATCTATGCCATCGCCTCCCTTATTCAGAATGTTACCTCAGTTTATTAGTGCCACAGTATTCTTAAGTATATACTTTATTGAAGATCGGAAGGGTAGGTGAGGAGCACACTTCTTATCACGCGTTTTTATCAATCTGACTGCACTTTATGATGTCTTGCAAGCAGCAAGTAAATCTTTAAACGTATTCAAATCAGATCTTTGATCATTTTATATTCCTAATATAACCAACTATATATTCCAACAATATTCCAGATAGTTGACTTCATTAGGTAACATGTCCCATTCTCTTTTCCCTAAAGTGAAGTATTTCAAAATTTCTTAATTTAGGCTTAAAATTTGAAAAGTTTCCTAAATGGTAAACTGGGTAAAAACAACTGTACTACTAAACCATGAAGACTATAAAGCTAATTCCCAATCTGTGTTGAATTAGCTGTTCTCAGCAGTTGGGCATCTATAATTAGCATTGGTGCCTCTGGAAAAATTGCGATCTGGTGATACTGGAAGTGCCTGCAGATGTAATTCAGGTGAACATAAGATCGGCTGTGATGGTAAAACAGTCTGACATCCAATTCCATTTTGATTTAGACCCCTCTGCCTCTCCCTCACTTTCAATGGTTTGCATTGCCTTCAACAGGCTTTGAACATAAATTAATCAGTTGGAAAATTGATTTACTGGTGTTGCTAAATAGATGAAGAAAAAATAAATATACCAATTTTTGGTGATTTGTGAGGAGCAACAAAACAAAGTCATCAGCTGTGTGCAAAAACATTTCTAGATATTGACAAAAAACAGTCCAACAACATTCATTGTTTCAACAGAGATCGAGAAGCACCTGCAAGACATCAGAGAGACTGCTGGATTAGCTGTACAGCAACAACAGCCAGATCCTTTAGGTATAAAAGTGAGGAAAAATGGTTTAAAAGTTTATACCACAACAGATGCATAATTTGCTGGGGAGCAATCCAAAAGCTTTCAGAACTGTGTGTTCTTGGCTGACTCAGAAACTAAACCTGCCCAAAAACACATCACTGAAAAGATCATATCCTTTTAAATATCATACTATTGAAGTATAGTTCTTTACAAAAACATACCTTCTTTACCTGTTATTTTAATTTAGCTTGTGAAGTTATATTTATAATCAATGAAGCTTAATGATTAGCAAGTTGAGAATTTAAAGAAGATATAGAAAAAAATTCCGACAAATGTTTATGTAGCACTGATTATTGGTTTTCGCTCAGATAAAGCATTTTCCGTTAATGAAGCTATTCTCGGCTCCCTTCCCTGATCAAGATCACACCACAAAGAGTGTAGCTTCACAGCAACTGTAGCACAGAGGACCAAATGTAAGATCTCCCACACAAGACAATGGCTGGAAAGTTTCTAACCAGTTAAAAGTCTATGGAAGTATAAAATTGTAACACAGACAGAGACTTCTTGGCCTATCACATTTGCAGCAGTCTCCAATGGCATCTATCTCACTTAATTCTATTTCTTTTCACTTTTGCTGTATTCTTTTTTATTTTCTTTGATGCTAATCTAATTCCCTTAGAAAAGCTGTTTCACTGCACTGCTATAAATGCAGATTATTAAGTCATTCCATCCTCTAACAAAACTCTGACGGGCAAAATTAAATTCTGACTTCTCACCTTATTCTGCCACCAATGACAAGTCTAAAGCCCTACACTTCCCAATAAACATAGGCCACTGAGTCATTGATTATTGTTCCACTTGCACTTAGTAGCAACGTCACAACCGCTAAATCTTCATACAATTATCACTGTGTACCAGTGAAATTAATCACATCAGCAACTGACTTCTGCAGTCAATAACAGAGCCACATTTGAAGCCTGTAGCATAAGGTTCTTGAGGTGCGGTGGTAGTGTCCCTATCTCTGAGCGAGGAGGTCCAAGTTCAGGTTCCACCTGCTGCAGAGGTGAATAACAACGTCCCTGAACAGGTTGATTAGAAAATATCAGACACCTGTGTCATAAAGTAAGGAAAATATCATAATATGTTCTAACTAATGACAGGACTTTAAAGTGAAGTTATGACAAGAACCTCACCTCCACAGGTATTATCATTTTTTAAGGTGCAGTTGACGGCAGGCACATTATGTCCTTGCCATTAGTTGAATTTAGTAATGTAAACAACAGCACAATTCACTCTGCACTACCAACATTGTACACCCACTTCTCTGAATCTTGGGAATAGCCATCTGACTTTCTGGTTCCATGCAGGCCGCTGTTTGACCCAGAACAGGATAGTCAGGTAAATGAGGGAGAGTAACAAAATGGAATTGATGGAGTGTAACTCTCCTCATAAACTACATGGCACACAATTCAGTCTACGAGGTATCTGGGACTTGATCATCCAATTGTCAATCCCCAGTCTCTGTTATTCTAGAATGAACAAATGCTTCACTCAAGATGTGTTCTTCTCTCTTTTGAGCCGCCATCAGGTCTTTAGCTATAAGTAACTTGAGAATACTTTTCTTTCTGTCTTTTGCAAGAGGCATTAGGCTGTAATTCAATCTGCCCTCTCAGGTAAACATAAAGATCTTATGGAAAAAAAAACAAAAGAACTGCATATGCTGTAAATCAAAAACAAAAACAGAAGTTGTTGGAAAAGCTCAGCAGGTCTGGCAGCATCTGTGAAGAGAAATCAGAGGTTGTAGACATGCTTGCCAAGCTGGTGGGTTCGGTTGCAAACGTTTCGTCACCCTGCTAGGTAACATTGCCAATACGCCTCCAGTGAAGCATCTTTCATTGTTGTATGTTGATGGCTTGTTCCAGTGTTGATCCATTCCTGGTCGGTTGCAGTGGGGTACAGAGATTTTGGGCGCGCAATTTCCCGCTCATATTTGCGGAAGTGGTTGTGGGCATCGTTGATCATAACCCTTATCATTCTGCAGCCGTTCTGTTCAGCTGTACTCCTTGCCTGTGGATTGTTGGTAGGTGGTTTATATTTTACGCTTTGTGGTAGTACCTGCTTTCTGAGGCATTCGTGCAGGAAGTATAGTTGTTCGTGGGTCACGCTCAGCCGGCTGGCATTTGTTTCCCATCTGTGGGCCAGTTTGAGGGTGTTGCGCCCATAGGTGTTTAAAGTTTGAGAAGATTTGTAGCTCGGGTTGTGGATGAGGTTGTAGACATGCTCGCTGAGCTGGTGGGTTTGGTTGCAAATGTTTCATCACCCCGCTAGATAACATCATCAGTGAGTCTCTGGTGAAGCCGCAGTCTACAACCTCATAAGAACATGAGAACTAGGAGAAGGAGTAGGCCATCTGGCCCCTTGAGCCTGCCCCGCCATTTAATAAGATCATGGCTGATCTTTTTGAGACTCAGCTCCACTTACCGGCCATTCACCATAACCCTTAATTCCTCATCCACAACCCAAGCTACAAATCTTCTTGAAAACTTTAAAGGGAAATCAGAGTTAACAATTTGGGTCCGGCGACCCTTCCTCAGAAACATGTACCCTGCCCACCAACTGAACAGTGTGAAAGAACTGTTCTAAGATTTCAATACAGTTCAGCCATAATATCAATGCAGACATGGAGCATTTGAAAATGAAATATATTTGTCAAGATTAGATCAATAGCTGCTAATATTTTTAGATATCTATATATTTAGTATTATATGGTACTTCATAGGTTAGACAGGAAGAAATACAGGTTCCATGTATATTTTTAGATATGAGAAAAGTCACAGTCTGCCAAAACATAACAGTTTATGTTTTGCATATGTATTTTCTTGCTTTTTACTAGTGCAGAATTTTTCAAGGGTGCACGGTGGCTGTGAGAGAGGATATAATGAATGCTGCTGTAAAGTTCAAGTTTTATTGTGATACCTTTGCAAGACGGACACAAGACATAGTACATTTACTTTCAAGGCTTCACGTCATGAGTGATGTTGACATCAGACTCGTGTGTGGCTTAGAATTCAATCATTACTGACAAGGATATGCTTCACATTTCCTAAATGTTCTCACCCGTACAGGGCAATAAGTGATGTCAACCAAAATAAAATCTTTCTCCTCCAATTCATGAAAATTTTTTTCTATGTCAATAATGGTGATCCATTTGGGCCAACAGCAAGAACTTATATTTGCACAATGCCCCTTGCACAGCAAAACATACCAATACAGTTCACAGGAATGAAGTCAAATAAAATTTGACATTGAATCACATTGCATAAGGAAGCATATGAGCAGGTTGCAACAATCTTGGTCAAAGAGAGAGGTTTCAAGGAGAATATTAAAGGAGACAAGTTAGAAAGTGAGTGGGGGGAGAGAGAGAACGAGAGAGAGATTTAGAGAGGAAATCCAGGGTTTAGGACGAAGCAGGTAAAAGCACAGCCTCCAGCAGCAGCGACTAAATTAAGGGATGTGCAAGAGACCGGCATCTGACAGCAAGGTACCATGGTCTGGGGGGAGTTGGGTTTGGTGCGGTAAGGAACCATGCAATCACTCTCGCCTTTTGAGTCAAAAGAGTGTGGATTCAAATTCCACTTAATGCTTCAGCACATAAAAACAGACAATGTTACTCAGCACATCTGATTGCATCAGTGGAGAGAAAAATAAAATGAACAATTCAGGACAATTAACTTCCATCAGAACTGGGATAAGGAAGGTGTTTATGGAACATAGGAACAGGAATATGTCACGCACCCCATCAAGTTTAATCCATCATTCAATAAGATCATTGCCATGACTCACAGGGATAATGTGCTGGAAATCAAGCCCCACTATTCCTAGAGTCAAAAGTGTGAAGAAAATTTAATTAAACTATCCAAAAGCCCCTATTGCCACCATTCTGCTAACCCCCTCCCTCCACCCTTTATCTGCAGCTGCCCCTATCCCCAAATCCCCAAGTCCTGAAGAAGGGTAATACCCGAAACGTTGACTTCTCCTTTCCTCCAGATGCTGCCTGGCTTGCTGTGTTCTCCCAGCCTCCTGTTTGACTACTTTGGGTTCCAGCATCTGCAGCTTTTTTTGTCTCTAACCAAATTTATTGTGAACAAATTGACTTTAACGAATGGCATATAGGAAATATTAATTGCTAATATATAACTCTATAACTTAAATGTTACTGCTTCTTAAATTCTCCCCTTCACAAACAGACAGACATGCAAAGAAAGACAAAACATGGATATTTAGGGTGGAAAAAGAATTTTTTTAAAAATTAAAGAAACACAGTTTGATAATGTCAGCCTGGTCCACAGGATTCAATAAGTTGTTTCCTTTCTCTTCCTTTCAATTCTTTGATGGTGACACAAAGTCATTTGTACATTGACGTTGTCTTTCATTTACTAGTTGAGAATTTGTCCCTTTCAACATCGCTCAAGATGATTTTCCCATTTTCCTCTCAACAAGGGAATGTGCAGAAGAAGAATGGAAAACAGCTAGCTATTAGTGGAGACCTTCTGGTACCTTTTCACAAGAGCAAAGCACAAAGAAAGATTTTTGATGTTTTCATTTTGCAATCTCGGTGTTTCTGCTGCACTGGCCCCCATACAATCTATGGTCACCTTGTCAGGAGCTAATCAAAAGTTGTTGTCAAGATATTGTCCCCTAGTTCAGAACCTATCAGCTAAATTCTGTCTTCTTTTGCTCTCACTGTTCCAGGTAAAAGCAATATTGTCTACAACTTATCATGTGCTCCAGTAAACGTAAGTTTAAAAACTGCAGCAATCCCTTTGCCCAGTCTTTTTGGTCTAAAGCAGTATCTTCCTTTTTCAGTCCACAGTTACAAAATACAAGAAATAAAAGAATATGGCCTTTACATCATGGCTGATCATCTACCTCAATGCCACATTTCTGAATTATCTCCATATTCCTGGATATTACTGGTCTCCAGAAGTCTATCAATTCCTGTTTTGAACATTCTCAAATGATCGAGGTTCCACAGGCTCTGTGCGAATGAATTTCAAAGATTAGCCATTCTCTGAATGAAGAAAGTCCTTCTCATCTCTGTTCTAAATGGGATACCCTTTATTCTAAGATTATGTCCTCCGATTCAAGACTTAACAGCTGAGGAAACATCGTATTATCTTACAGAACATATCTGGTGGATGTATTTTCTAAGTTTCAATGAGATCACCTCTCATTCTTAGAAAATCTAGAAAATACAGCCCCAATTCCATTAATCTCTCCTTATAAGTATATCGCTCAATCCCAGGCTCTATTCTAATGAAAATGCGTTGCACTCCTGTATGGGAAGTATATGCTTCCTTACGTAAGAAGACCTTAACTGTACACAAGGGCTCTTGTGACACAGTGGCAATGTCCTTACCTCTGAGCCAAGGGTTCCAGGTTCAGCCACCTGAACTAACTGACCCCTCAATGTACAGAATGAAAACAGATTATCTGTTCATTAGGACGTTGCAGTTTGTGGAAGCTTATTGCGCACAAATTGTTGCTGCATTTGTTTCGTTACAACAACAGCAACTACACATCTAAAGCATTTCAATGGCTGTAAAGTGCTTCAGGAAAGAAATCTCTATATACTATGGAATAACAGGGCACTGACAAAGGGTCACTGGATTTGAAATGTGAACTTTTTTTTTCTCTCCACAAATGCTGTCAGACCTGCTCAGTTTCCCCAGCACTTTCCATTCTTGTATAACATAACACTGTTTTCCCACATGATGCTTGCAATATAAGTCCTTAATCTTTAGAGTTACACAGCAGATAACAACATTTTCACTCAGCCCAGTGTGCAACACACCGAGGAACATATCTATGCACTTTTATTGGACAGGGGCCAAGGAAAATGAGTAACTTAGGGTAACTGCAGCAATTCATAATTTGTACCTAAAATAGAAAATACTGGTGCTTTTGCCTGGCTAGCAGGTTAAAAAGACCATAAGAAACCGGAATACATGTAGGCCATTTGGCCCTTCAAGCATCCTCTAATAGGATCACAGTTGATCCAACATTCCTCACGTGCATTTCCATGCCTTTTCCCTGGAACTCTTGATCCCCCTACTGATCACAAATTTATCTATCCCAGCCTTAAGTATTAAAAAGTACTCTGACTCCACAGCTCTCAGTGACAAGGAGTTCCAAAGTCTCTCAACACTCTGGGGGAAGAAATTCTGCCTCATCTCAGTCTTAAATTGCTATCCCTTTAATGCCCTTTCATCCTAGAGTCTCCCATGAGGGGAAACATCCTCTCAATATTCACTCTGTCAAAACCCTTAAAATGTTCTAAAATTTCGATGAGATCACCTCTCATTCTTCTAAACTCCAATGTGTACAGTCCTAATCTGTTTAGCCTTTGCTCATAAGACAATCCCTCCATAGGGATCATCCTTCTGAAGCTTCTCTGAAATGCTTCCAATGGGATGATATTTTTCCTTAAATAATGGGGACCAGAACTACTCACAGGGGTCCAGATGTGTTCTGCATCAGTACGGTGAGAGAAACACAGTTGATGTTTCAGATCTGTAATCTTTCATTAGAACTGGGATAAGCTTTGTAATAGGCTTTCAATGAGGGGTGGGTGGATTAAGGATAAAAGGAAGGTCAGAGATAGGGTGGAAGACAGGAGAGACTGATTGTCAGTAAGGTTAGTCCTCATGGGCCGTAGGGAGTGGTGATAGGCGAGGGAAAAAAAAACAAATAAACAAAAGATGTCCCCAGCACAGGTGTGCTGCTAACTGAAGGAAAAAGGTGAAACAAGAAAAAGAAACGGGAAAGTCTGAAATCTGTCTGAAAGCTGGGATTCATTGAAAGATGAGGTGCTGTTCCTGAAGCTTATGTTGAGCCTTATTGGAACAGTGCAGTAAAATGTTAGCATGATAAAAGGAAAATTGAAATGACAGGTCATTAGAAGCAGTCACCCAATCTGTGTTTAGTCTCCCCAGCATAAAGAAGATCACATTGTCAGCAAAATACAGTGGCCTTGGTTGAAAGACATGTAAATCACTAGTTCACCTGAAAAAGTCTTTGGGCCTTTGACAGAAAAGATGGAAGAGATAAGAGAACCAAATCCCCCTTGTGTCCATGGAAAGGTGTCATGCATGAATGACAAGGTATTGGGGGTGACTGAGAGTGGACCAGGGAATCAGTCCCTTTGGAATGCTGAAGGAGGAAGGGAGTTATGATGCGTTTGGTGGTGGCTTCATGCTGAAGGTGGTAGAACTGGAAAAAATAATCCTTTGAGTATCCATTGAGAGTCCTTGTCCCCAGTCAATTTTGTTTTTTAGCCCTTTGTTGCGTACAACATTGCCCTGCAATAGAGGGGACTTTTTAAAATTGTATAGCTGGGGAAACAGTTATAGCTTGATGTCAAGGTTATCAAATCCTTAGCTGACACAGTGAGAATAGTTGTGATGATGCCAGGAGTGGATCTCTCAGGGCAGGAGTTCAACATGTGGGCAATGCTCTGAGGTGGGTGGCCACTTTCACAATTTAAGCTATCCATCATGTTCAACTTATGGAGCAAGTGGCCACATCTTCTCTGGATCATCATCAAGCAGTTTCAGGGTTGTTCAGATTTTCCATGCAAAGTCAAAAGGTAAGACTCCAGGTGAAGCAAGTTTTCCAACTTGAAACCCTGTAAATTAATGCTACCAAAATGGCAATTGAAATATGATCACCAGACTCCTGGCCCAAGCAGTAAAAATCCCCTGGAAAAGGAACAGTCAATGTTTATTTGACAATGACTGTCATACAGTGTGTTTGGATGACAAGCCTACCATTGCTGAAGTGCTGCAAGAATGGGGAGGTATCAGAGCTAGGTATCAGACTAGCATCATTTGAATGTGTGAGAGAGTAAGGTGGAATATCTGGAAGTTAGACATGAGTCCGGAGTGACAGAGACTGTTAGTGAGCAAGTGATGGGGTGCTGGTACATTAAGAGAGGGTAACCAATGGTGTGATGGGTAGAGATATCATATGCGTAGACATTCAATGACCTTAACCAGTTACCTGAGTTCATTAGACTTCCTGCAAAGTACTGAGGGGTCTCTGGGAATTGACCTCCCCTACTTCTTGCTTCCAAACCCTTGAGCATTGATCTTCAGGATCTCATGGGCCCCAAAAAACCATGGTATCTCTCCTGGACGCCTCATGACTAAATGTTCCAGTGCTGCATCTGTGAAGTTGGGAACCCTCATTCTGCCCTGGTGTTGCATTTTCCTTTTTCAGAATTTCAACTATAATATTCAGCAGCAACCTCCAGTGCTTCAGTGCAGTTTTAATTTGTGACAGACAGCCTTTAAGAATGTGGAAACACTGCAATTTGCAAGTTCCTCTCCAAGCCACTCACCATCCTGATTTGGAAATATATCAATGTTCCTTCAGTGTCACTGGGTCAAAATCTTAGAAGTCTCTCCCTCACAGCTCTGTGGGTCTACCTGCACCAAATAGATACCTATGCTTTATGAAGGCTGCTCACCACAACTTTCTCAAGTGCAACTAGAGCTGGGCAATAAATGTATGCTCAGTCAACAATGCCCACAACACAAAATGCCACAACTTAAAAAAAAAGCTGGATCCATTTTATATATATCAGTGCATACAGTACAGCCTGTCACATTCGGCCCCATGCACCTACCACTTCCCCAACCACCATCACACCCCCCAACAAATCTCAGGCCATAAATTACAGTCAGATAATTGGGTAATTGGTGTTAATCTTGGGCAGGTTGCAAATCACAACCCTCATTCCCCAGAAAGGGCACAGACCATCTGCTAACTCTAAATCCCTTCACTTCTTCCAGATTTGATGAAAAGTCAATGATATGAAACACTGACATTGTCTCTCTTTTAATCTTCATCCAATTTGCTCACCATTCTTCAACCTACTTTGTCTTTCAGATTCCTAGCCTAATAGTTAGAAACAAATTACTGCTGTCAAAAATCTGACTTAGCATAGATAATCCATACTCAGAGAGAACTGCGCAGGTCAGTGAAACCAAAGGGAATCAACAATCCTGTGGGGGAAGAAAACATAAATTCTAAGATTCTGAAAGTTCATCTTGCTTTTAATCACCTATGCATTGATATGTTCACAAATAAAATCAGCCCCATGTACACATACACAAAGATGAACCAACCCTTCAGCACTATTAAAATTTACCAGAAACTACAGCCAAAATCACTGGGATAAAATATGGTCTCTTCAAATAAACAGCCGAATTGCCCTCATACAAGTCATACTTGACACTGAGAAATTGATTGCTGGAGATAAAATGCAACCAAACTTTCCCCATTCTTTGACTAAAGACTACCAAGACAGTTCCATTTAAAGAGGGAATGTTGCTGAGAATTTAGCCACAAACTACCACTTAAAGAGCATTCAGACATGATGATAGAGTTACTCAGTTTGCACCCCGTGGATATTATGCTGCTTGAATTGCTGAAGGTTAAGCAGTATTTTCAGTTTTTATTTCGGATTTCCAGCATTCGTAATATTTTGCCTTTGAGGAAACAAAGGCATTGTTTTCAGACATATAAATGGATGGCAACGAGATGACCTCTTATATCACATTATTTTAACTGGTTTTGCATGTAAGTGATTACGGAGAAATAAATATCTGTAGAGGAGAATTGATGGAAGTGTTCTAAATCATGATGAGTTTTCACAGGACAAACAATAAATAAATTGTTTTCAAAGACAGAAAGGTTTGGTAAGCACAGGATACAAATTTAAGATGAGGCGACATGACGCAATATGTTTTTAAGCAGTGACTTCTCATGATCAGAAACTACTGCCTCAAAGGCTCGGGGAAACAGATTGAAAGGTAACTTTCAAAAGTAAGTTAGATAAATACATAAAGGGAATTTTTCTTTTTCCAAGGCTATGGGGAAATAGCAGAAGTAATAATAGGATTGCTATACAAAAGAACAGGAGATACGTATGAAGAGACCTCTAAGTTCTATGTCTATGGTATAATAAATAATACTCAATACAGATATCAATACCATGCTCAACATTTGAGATGGAGTGGTGCATTCCGTAACCAATGAGCACAGGTTACCTACATTGCAATATGAACTGCATTTCAAAATTACTTCATTGGTTGCTGACTCTTTTAAACATCCTGAAGTCATGAATAATACACAAATAATAATGTACAATCTACATACAGTATTGTACCATAATTTGGAAAGTGGTGGCTGGAGGAGAGATGGAAGCAGATTTGATAAGGTACCACATAATAGTCTATTTAATAAGAGCCCATGGATGTTGGTGTTGGTATATTAGCATGGATAGAAGACTGGCTAACTAGAAGATGGCAAGTTAGGAAAAGGGGGGCATTTTCAGATTAGCAGCCTGTAACTACTGCTGTAACTAGTAACTAGGATCAGTGCTGGTCACAATTATTTACAATACTCATTAATGACTTGGATGAAGAAAGTGAATGTATGAAAACGAGGTGTGAGATGACACAAGAATAGTTGGGAAAGCAAATGATGAGGATGACACAGAGTCTGCACAGGGATATCAACAAGTTAAGCGACGGGGCAAAAAGCTGGCAGACGGAATATTATGTGGGGAAATGTGAAGTTATGCTCCTTGGCGGGAAGAATACAGTAGCTGAATATTCTTTAAATGGAGCAAGCCTGCAAGAAGCAATGGATTAGAGGGATTTAAGAGTCCTCATCCACGAATCACAAAGAGCTAGTATCCAAGTTCAGTGAGTAATAGGGAAGACAAATGGAATGTTGGCCTTTATTTCAAAGAAAATAGAGTTTAAGGGTGGGGAGGTTTTGCTAAAACTATACAAGACACTAGTCAGACCATGAGATAGTAGGAATTGCCGACGCTGGAGAATCTGAGATAACAAGGTGTAGGGCTGGATGAACACAGCAGGCCAAGCAGCATCAGAGGAGCAGGAAAGCTGATGTTTTGGGTCTGGACCCTTCTTCAGAAATTTTCTGAAGAAGGGTCCAGACCTGAAATCGAATCAGAGATAGTAGGAACTGCAGATGCTGGAGAATCC
>NC_063357.1:3450051-3469432 GCF_021869965.1 Rhincodon typus | reverse complement strand
ATGATGCTGCTTGGCCTGCTGTGTTCATCCAGCCCTGCACCTTGTTGTCTCGGATTCTCCAGCATCTGCAGTTCCTACTATCTCCTATTCCTTGTACTCTTTTCTTCACTAATATTTTCTAGGCCGGAGTCCTATCGCATATGTTTGAAATTCAATATCAGACCATCCACATTGAAAACACTTAAATACCAATCTACCATTCTCCTCAAAAAATTCAACTCTGTTAATTAGATACTGCTTACTTCTAACAAATGCATAGATCAATGACAACTCCTTAACATAAAACAAAGACTGCGGATGCTGAAGATTGCTGGAACACTGCAGCAGACCTATAACAGATATCTTGGCATGGGAACACTGTGGTGTGTTGGAGTGGCAAGCAATTGAAAGCTTAGGGTCATTTTTGCAGACAGAACGTCAGAGTTCTGCAAAGAGATCACCCCACTCTCCCAGTGTACAGGAGACCACATTGTGAATAGTGATTACCACGGCACATTTCCATGTAATCACAGAAGGTGTAACATCTGCCTGTTTACCTCCTCCTTCCTCACCATCCAAGGCCTCAGTCATACCTTCCAGGTGAAGCAGCAACTTACCTGTACTTCATTCAATCTAGTCTGCAGTGTTCTAGTGAACTTCAGCACAAGCTCGAAGAACAACATTTTTGCTTGAGGTCCCTGCAGCCTCGAGAACTCAACATCGACTTCATTAACTTTAGATCCTGATTCCATTCTTCCACATTTTTCACCCACCTCACATCTGGTTTTGTTTCTCTCCACCTATCTGCTCCTATATCCACCTTCCATCATTGCCTCCCCCTTCTTTATTTATTTCAGAGTCCCCTTCCCTTCCCCCATTTCTGAAGAACGGTCCAGACCCGAAACGTCAGCCTTCCTGCTCCTCTGATGCTGCCTGGCCTGCTGTGTTCATCCAGCTCTACACCTTGCTATCTCTTATTATGACATGGGTTGTTTTTAGCACGAGTCACTCATTCTCACCTGCTCCTAGACCTATTATCACATAATATGGGTTGCTTTCAGTACAGCTTACCCATTCTCTCTCACTCTTAGCTCTTATTATCTTGGTCAGCTTTTTTTCTGTCCTATCCTGCTATCCATGATTTCCTTGTTTACCTACCCTTTTCATATCTCTCTTTCTCTGGGCTCCATCTCCACTTAGTCACATTTCTCTACTTTACACCCCACCTCCAACGTCACCCTCAGCATAAATATCAAATTTTCCTAGTTGTTAACAGTTCTGATGAAGAGTCACCGGACTCGAAACATTAACTCTGCTTTCTTCTTTGTCAGACCTTCTGAGTTTGACCAGCAATGACTATTTTTGTTACACTGATTCCTTGATCAGTTCCTACTGTCCAGTGATTAGTCATTCTATCTCTGATGACAAATTCCGTAACTATGTCACAATAAGAAAGATGTTGTGAAACTTGAAAGGTTTCAGAAAAGATTTACAAGGATGTTGCCCGGATTGGAGAGTCTAAGCTATGGGGAGACGCTGAATACACTGGGGCTGTTTTCCCTCGTGCGTCGAAGGCTGAAAGGTGATCTTACAGAAGTTTATAAAATCATGATGCGCATGGATAAGTTGAATAGTCAGGGTCTTTTTCCCAGGGTAGGGGAGTCCAAAACTAAAGGGCATAGTTTAAGGTGAGAGGGGAAAGATATAAAAGGGACCTAAGGGGCACAGAGACAAAGTTGCTGGAAAAGCTCAGCAGGTCTGGCAACATCTGTGAAGGAGAAAACAGAGTTAACGTTTCGGGTCTGGTGACCCTTCCTCAGAACTGATGGTGGCTGGGAAAATGTCAATTTATATGCAGAAAATAGAGAGGTGGGTGGGGTAGGGAGTAAACGATAGGATAGAGCCCAAAGAGAGAGAAAGACAGTTGGACAGACAAAGGAGTTGCTAACGATCAGGCTGGGAGGGTGAATAGTTGTTAATGGGGACTGTTAGGGACTAATATCAGGGGGTGTGTAATGGCAGGCTATGTGGTAACAAGGTCTGGTGTGTGGGGTGGGGGGCTGGGATATGGGAGAGTTTAGGCCCTAAAATTATTGAACTCAATATTGAGTCCGGAGGGCTGTAGGGTCCCCAAGTGGAAAATGAGGTGTTGTTCCTCCAGCTTGCATTGAGCTTCACTGGAACACTGTAGCAAGCTGGAGACAGAGATGTTGGCCAGCGAGCAGGGTGGTGCATTGAAGTGGCAGGCAACAGGTAGTTCAGGGACTTTTTTGCGAGCAGAACGTAGATGTTCTGCGAAGCGGTCGCCAAGTCTACGCTTCGTTTCCCCAATGTAGAGGAGACCACATTGTGAGCAGCGACTGCAGTAGACTAGATTCTGGGAAGTGCAGGTGAAGTGTTGCTTCACCTGGAAGGTATGTTTGGGCCCTTGGATAGTGGGGAAGGAGGAGGTAAATGGGCAGGTGTTGCACCTGCGCCGGTTACAGGGGAAGGTGCCGTAGGGCTGTGGGGAGGTGTTGGGGGTGAAGGAAGTGTGGACCAGGGTGTCCCGGAGGGACGGTCCCTGCCGAAGGCGGACAAGGGAGTTGGGGGGGGAATATGTGTCTGGACTGCACTTCCCAGAATCTAGTCTTTGTTTCCCTTCTGAAACAACGGAACAACTAGAACCTCACCTGAGGCAAAGGGGATGCAAAGATATCTGTTAAGACCCCAGCTATTTCCTCCCTCGCCTCCCACAGTATGCTGGAATAGATCCCATTTGACCCTGGGAATTTGTCTACCTTAATGTATTTCAAGACACCCAACATTTCCTCCTTCATTACACTGAACCGCCCCAAGAATATTCACACACATTTCCCTAACATTACCATCCCTGACGTCCCTCTCTTTGGTGATTATTGATGTAAAGTACTCATTAAGGATCTCGCCCATTTCCACTGGCTCCACACAATCTCCCTCCTTTATCTTTAGTGGGCCTATTCTTTCCATAGCTACCCTCTTACTCCTAACATATGTATAAAATGCTTTGGGATTCTCCTTAACCCTGCTGGCCAAGGACATTTCATAGTTCCTTTCAGCCCTCCAAACTCCCCATTTGAATTCCATCCTACTTTTTCTATGTTTTTCAAGGACTTCATCTATTTTTAGTTGCCTGGACCCTAGGTTATGTTTCCATTTTTTTCACTGATAATTTCCCCTGTCATCCAAGATTCCCGAATCCTGCCATTCCTATCCTACATTTTCACAGGACCTTGCCTGTCCTACACTCTAATCAACTCGTCCTTAAAAGACTTCCACATGTTCAGATGTGGATTTACTCTTAAAGAGCTGCTCGCAATCCGCCTTCTCCAATTCTTACTTAATTCAGTTAAAGTTGGCTTTCCTCCAATTTAAAACCTTCGTCCAAGGTCTACTCTTGTCTTTATCCATAAGTATTGAAAACTTATAGAATTATGGTCACTATTCCCAAAATGCCACTAAAACTTTGATTACCTGGCCAAGGGCTCATTTCCCAGTACAGGTCCAGAATGCCCCCCCTCCCTTGTTGGTCTATCAGTATACTCTTTCAAAAAAACCTTCCTGAACACACCTAACAAATTGTTCCCCATCAAAACCAGCGGCACTGGGGGATTCCCAGTCAATATGAGGGAAGTTAAAATCACCCACCACAACAACTCTGTTATTTTCACATCTTTTCAGAATCTGACTACATATAGAGTCATACAGCAATACAGCATGGAAACAGGCCCTTTGGCCCAAACTGGTCCATACTGACAATGGTGCCCACTCAGCTTGTTCCAATTGCCCACATTTGGTCCATTTCCCTCTGAACCCTTCTCATCCATGTACCTATCCAAATGTTTTTTAAATGTTGTTATTGTACCTGCCTCAACCACTTTCTCTAGCAGCCCATTCCACATATGCACCATTCTCTGTGTGAAGAAGTTGCCCCTCTGGTTGGTCCTTCTTAAATCTTTCCCCTCTCGCCTTAAACCCATGCCCTCTAGTTTTCCATTCCCCATCCCTGGAATTTAGATTATATGCATTCATCCTATCTATGCCTCTTCTGGCAACATCCTTGTAAATCTTCTTTGCACAATTTCCAGTTGAACGATGTCTTTCTCATGAAAGGGTGATCAAAACTGTACACAATACTCCAAGTGCAGCCTCACCAACAACTTCTACAACTGTAACATAACTTCCTTCTCCTACATTCAATGCCTCGACTGATGAAGGCCAGCATGCTAAATGCCATCTTCACTACCCTGTCCACCTGTGAATTCACTTTCAACGAACTATGTACTTGTACTCCTAGGTCCCTCTGTTCCACAACACTCCTCAGGACCTTAACCATTTACTGTATAAGTCCTACTTCTTCTTTTATCTCTTCCTTTATCTGCTGCAGGCAGCTGGAATGTCTGTAGTACAATCCCAGCACTATGATTGCACCCTTTCTTTTCCTGAGCTTAACAATAACGTGTTGCTGCAAGATCCTTCCAGTGTGCCCTCCCTCAATATAGCTGTGATATGCTCCCTAACCAGTAAAGCAACTCTCCCGCCTCTTTTGCTTCCTCCTCTGTCTCATCTAAAACATTGATATGGTGGAATGTTCTGCCAATCCTGTCCCTCTTTCAACTATGTCTCTGTGAGAGCAACAACATTACAATTCATGCATTAATCCAGGCTCTAAGTTCATCCATCTTACCCGTTATACTTCTTGCATTGAAGCAAATACTGTCCAAGCCTTCAGTTCCGCTGAGCTCAGCAATTTCTCCCTTAGCTATATTAGTCTTGGACTCAAGCTCTTCCCCAATCTCTACACTTACTGACCTGCTGCTCTAGCTCCCATCCACCTGCCACACTAGTTCAGACCCTCCCAAGTGATATTATCCCAAGTGATCCTTCCTGCCAGGATATTGATGCCTCTCCAGTTTAGGTGCAATCTATCCTTCTTGAACGGGTCCCAACTTCCCTAAAAGAGATCCCATTGATCCACATATCTGAAGCCCTCACCCAATGCCACCTCTTTAGCCATGTGTTCAATTGTACTATGTCTCTGTTCCAAGCCTCAGTAGATGTGGCATGGGCAGTAATCCTGAGATTACTACCCTAGAGGTCCTGCTTTTTAATTCACTAGTCTAATTCCCTGGACTGTCGTTGCAACACCTTGTCCCTCTTCCTACCTATGTCATTTGTACCAATACAACAATGACTTGTCCAAGGACCCAAATATACCTTCCAGTGAAGCAACACTTCACCTGCACTTCCCAGAATCTAGTCTACTGCGTTCACTGCTCACAACGTGGTCTCCTCTACATTGGAGAAACGAAGCATAGACTGGGTGACTGCTTCGCAGAACTCTCTACGTTCTGCTCGCAGAAAAGACCCTGAGCTACCTGTTGCCTGCCATTTTAACACACCACCCTGTTCCCTGGCCAACATCTCTGTCTCTGGTTTACTGCAGTGTTTCAACGTAGCTCAACGCAAGCTGGAATAACAACACCTCATTTTCAGCTTGGGGACACTGCAGCCCTCGGGACTCAATATTGAATTCAATAATTTTAGGTCCTAACTCTCCCATGTCCTAGCCCCCTACCCCAAACACCAGGCCTTGTTACCACATAGTTGCCATTACACACTAACTATTGTTAGACACTAACAGTCCCCATTAACAACTATTCACCCTCCTAGTCAGATCGTTAACAACTCCTTTGTCTATCCAACTGCTCTTCTCTCTCTTTGGACTCTATCCTATCGTTTACTCCCTACCCCATCCCCTTCCCCATTTTCTGCATATAAACTGACATTTTCCCAGCTACCATCAGTTCTGAGGAAGGGTCACTGGACCTGAAATGTTAACTCTGATTTTTTTCTTCACAGATGCTGCCAGACCTGCTGAGCTTTTCCAGCAACTTCTGTTTTTGTGTCAACAATGACTTCTGTCTGTCTACCCTCCAATTTAAGGATGCCATGTGCCTGCTCAGAAACATCCATGACCCTGGCATCAGGAGGCAACAAGTCATCCTGGAGTCTCTCTTATGGCCATAGAAGTGCCTATCTGGCCAGGAAAACACTGTTGATTGCTGGTTCACCAATGTCCTTTAGGGAAGGAAATCTGTAATCCTTACACGGTCTGGCCTACATGTGACTCCAAACTGACAGCAACATGGTTGATTCTCAACTGCCCTCCTGGACAACTAGGAATGGGCAATAAATGCTGGCCAGATCCCATAAGTGATTTTTTTTTAAAAAAAAGTCTATAATTACCTAGCTACAATGACTTTAACAGAAATAAAAATCATCAAAGGTGTAAGATGTGATGTCAATTTGTTATCACCTGTTTTAAACTGTAGGACAAATCTAAAATCCAAGTGGTTTTGCTATTAGGACTCCTTTAACATTCCTGATTTATACTAATTTATTTATTTGCTTTTTAATGTGCGAGTCGTGTTGGGATTATCACAGATTATGTATTGGGAAATATACTGATACATGAAGGGAGACGGAACTGAACTTCAACTGGCACAATTATTAACTCTGGATGTTTCAGCAGTGTATGTTATTCCAGTTCCTTCACATGGTCTAATTCAATGAATCTTTCACGCCATTAAATCCCAAAATGACAAGCAGGAAAATTATATAAAGAATTCAGAATATCAAATAAATCAAAGGAACAAAGGAATGTCAAATTTAGCCCTGATTACTTTTTGTTGGCTGATTTCTAAATGACCTTTCTTCCTTCCCTTTTCTGCAATCACCAACTCATGTATGTCAGGAGTGAGTCAAGTTCTACTCCCTAATGCTCCTCCTCACCTACAACTCACATCAGGAATATGATGAAATATTCTACACTTGCCAAGATGGAAGTCGATGCATTAACACTTGAAACTCAAACACCAAATGCACCAGACTAAACATCTATTCCTTCCATTATTGGAACACTGAAGCTATATTATGTACTATTTATAGGATGCACCACAGCATCTCACCAAGGATTCTTTGACAAGATCATCCAACTTGCAAGGATGTTACCAGGACTAGAGGGTTTCAGTTACAAGGCAAGACTGGATAGGCTGTGACATCTTTCCCTGGAGTGGAGAAGTTGAGGGGTGACCTTATAGAGGTTTATAAAATCCTGAGGAGCATAGATAAGATGAATAGCAAAAGTCTTTTCCTCAGGGAAGAGGAGTCCAAAACTAGAGGGTATAGGTTTAAGATGAGAGGGGTAAGACTTAAAAGGGACCTGATGGGCAACTTTCTCACACTGAGGATGGTGCATATATGGAATGAACTGCCAGAGGAAACAGATATAAGAATAGGAAAGGTTTAGAGAGATTCGGGCCAAATGCAAGCAGTTGGGATTAATTTAGTTTGAGAAACCTGGTCAGCATGGACAAGTTGGACAGAAGGGTCTGCTTCCATGCTGTATGACTCTATGACTCTAAAGTTCTACCACCTAGAGTGGGGAAGTAGATGATTACTAATACCATCACCTCTAAGTTTCTCATGTCACAGAACATTCTGGCTAGGAACTAGAACACTATTCCTCCATCACTTCTTGGTCAAAATCCTGCAACTCCATAGCTAACAGCATTGCAGAAGTACTTTCACCACACGGTCTGCAGTGATTCCAGAAGAAGATCCATCATTGCCTGCTCAAAGCCATTCAGGTGGGCAATAAAATCCAGCATTGCCAGAGATTCCAATATTTCAAGAACAAATATTAAAAATACAAGGCCAGACAAATGCCCTTTCCAAGTGGCCATTGTTCAATAATGAGTCAAAACAGTGAATGTCAACAGACTACTTGTTGCACCTGATCATGTTCTCTCTCTCCTACCACCCATAAACATCCTCCAGCTGGAATCACTGTGTAGCATTAACAATGGAAGGATGTCCAATTTTCACCTTCTCTTAGTCAGGGTCATAATAATCCAACTCTAGCAGCCCTACCACTGTCCCAGATGAAATTGGCTAAACCAGAACAAAATAGGGATCATAATCATGACACCTCTGCTCTGCGTGACTCAGTTATCCCAATATCAAATTCAGCTCACACTTTCAAACGCAGCCAGGGAAAGCTGGTTAAAAAAAAGTCAAAAACAATTTACATTATTATAACTGTCCAGGGAAGTGGAATCATTGATGAGAGAAATTTGGCAGATGCTCACAGGGCTTGATAGATGGACTACCTTATAAAAACCAAAAGAACTGCAGATGCTGTAAATCAGTAATGAAAACAGAAATTGCTGGAAAAGTTCAGCAGGTCTGGCAGCACCTGCAGAGAGAAATCAGAGTTAATGTTTCCGGTCCAGTGACCCTTTTTCAGAACTCAATTAGCAACTTAAGAAATATACTGGCACAGGTATATTTAATAACAAGGATGGAATGTGATTTTTAAAATGAATATCGGATCAGGATCTAATGGAAGTTTTCAAGACGTTGAGAGATTTGATGAGTGAGTGAAAGATCCAGAGGGAAGATAAGGGAAAACTTCTTCATTGGAAAGTGTCAGGATGTGGAACATGTGACCTGAAATGGTGTTAGAAGCTGATTTCATAATTTTAAAAGTCAGTGTGATAGATGCTGAAGGACAAGGAACGTACAACGTTTCCAATATTTTTAAAATTCTATGTCTCTAATGGTGTCAATTACACATTATTTACTAATCAGAAATGCAATTAGCTACCTGTGGCAAGTGATTAGCCAACTGGTTAATACACACTTAGTTGAGTTAATGGTGGCGGTTGATGGTTAAAAAAAAGTCACAATGATTTGGTTGTGGGAAAGCCGTTCAGTTGCGTGTGAAAGCTCTTATGATATAAAGGCAAAAAAAAAATACACTCTTGGCGGATTCCTGTGGTAGTATCCCTACCTCTGAGGCAGGAAGCCTGGGCTCAGTCAGACTTGCTCCAGAGGCATGTTATAACATCTCTGAACAGGTTGATTGAAAACAATACACTCTGGCTAATTCTGTGTCCATCTTGAGTTCTTCAACTATTCTGACATTTTCACACAGTTTTTTTTTCAAACTGTTTCCATCAAACATATCACAACAAAAATCCATAGCAGATAGATCACCTCTCTGCCCTCTTGTGAAATCTCTTCTGTTTGTGCATGAACCAAGTGGCACTATGTTACAGGTCAATGGATAACTGGAAAATAAGGCTCACTGAACCACCAGGTTGGAAAAGATCCTTTCCAAGCAAACAAACCACTGATACTTCCACTGAGCCAGCAGTTTACCACAAAACAAAGTCTAATCCTACAGGAATTGATTTATTTGTAAAACTTGGTCGCATGATTCTCTGATGTATCCAGTTCAAAACAAAGGCAGTATTAAGGCTAAACATTTCAGCAGCTGCAAAATGCAGATTCACTGTGATGTTTTATCTTATGATTACTTCAATGTGGATAGAAATGTGCTTTCATATACAGAATGCAATTCCCTAGTGATCCAGCTGGTTGAATGAAGTGGGTAGCTGAGTCACATAGATCAGCAAGATGCCATGTTCAATCTCTATTTTGTGCTGAGTTAGCCATTCTCAGCTGGGTTCTCAAGGTGATGATGCTACTAGTGACCAAATCTATCAAGGTTGTCGGCCAAGTTCAGGAAGTGCTTAAAAAAGCACAGAGAATCCAGAGCTTTATGGTTAGAATCACAGAATACAAAAGCAACCAAGTTCTTATGAACCTCTATAAAACATTGGAAATGCCTCAACTGGAGTACTGTTTCCAACTGTGGCACTACACTTTAGGAAAACTGCAAAAGTTTTAAACAGTGCAGAAAAAAAACAAGAATGGATCCAAGGATGAGGGGCTTCAATTCAGGGGATAGATTAAAGAAATGGCAAGTAAACATAATTCTATTAGTATGAAAACGGACATGGAAAAGAATAGAACTGATCAAAAATTTAAAGTTTTAAATTGGAGTAAGGCCAATTTTGACGGTCTTAGACACAAACTTACAAAAGTAGACTGGGGGAGACTCAGGTATTGTCCAAAAGGTTTATTTGAAAACACAAGCTTTCAGAGCTGCATTTGTGTTTTCAAATAGACCTATTGGACCATAACGTGATGTTATGTGATTTCTGACCTTACCCGATTAAACTCAATCTGCCATTTCTCCGCCCTTAACTGCAACTGATCTATATTCCGCTGTATCCTTTGACAACTTTCTACACAATACCCAACTCCACCGATCTCTGTATTGTCTGCAAACTTACTAAGCTACCCATCTACATTTTCATCCAAGTCATTTATATATATCATAAACAGCAGAGGTCCCAGTACAGATCCCTGCGGAACACCACTAGTCACAGATTTCCGGCCTGAAAAACACTCTTCCACCACTACCCTCTGCCTTCTATGGGCAAGCCAATTCTGAATCCACACAAGCAAGTCACCGTGGATACCATGCATCTTAATCTTCTGGATGAGCCTACCATGAGGGACCTTGTCAAAGGCCTTACCAAAATCCAAGTAGACAATATCCACTGATCTACCCTCATCGATCACCTTTGTCACCTCCACAAAATATTCAATGAAGTTAGTAAGACATGACCTGCCCTGCACAAAGTCACGCTGACTGTCCCTAATTAGGCAATGCTTTTCCAAATGCGTATAAATCCTACCCCTAAGAATTCTCTTCAATAGCTTCCCAACTACTGATGATAGTCTTACTGGTCTATAGTTTCTGGATTATCCTTATTTTCCTTCTTGAATAAAGGAACAACATTAGATACTTGCCAGTCCACCGGGATCTCTCCAGCAGCTAGCAAGGACACAAAGATCATGGTCAAGGCCTCAACAATCTCTTCTCTTGCCTCTCTCAATAACGTGGGGTAGATACCATCAAGCCCTGGGGGCTTATCCATGTTAACAATCTTCAAAAGACCCAATACCACTTCTTTCTTGATCTCAAAATACCCCAGCATATTAGCATACTCCACACAAATCTCACTATCCTCCTTATCTTTGCCCTGAGTGAATACCAATGCAAAGTACCCATTCAGGATCTTGCCCACATCCTCTGCCTCCGAGCACAAGCTCTCTCCTTTATCCTTGAGTAGTCCTACCTTCTCTCTAGTTATCCTCTTTTTTTAATGTATGTATAGAATGCCTTGGATTCTTTTTAACTCTACTTGCCAAGGTCATTGTCCCTTCTTGCTCTCCTAAATCCCTGCTTGAGTTCTTTCCGCTTTCTCTATACTCCTTACAGACCCTGTCCGATTTTAGCTTCGTAAACCTTACATATGCTTCTTTTTCCCTTTTTACTAAATTCACAACCTCCCTCATTATCCAAGGGTTCCCTACCTTGCCATCCTTGTCCTTCCTCCTTACTGCAACATGCCGGTCCTGAACTCTTATCAGCAGATCTTTAAACAATTCCTACATGTCAATGTGGACTTGCCTGATAATAGTTCCTCCCAATTAATACTCCCTAGCTCCTGACTAATACTGGCATAATTTGTCCTCCCCAGTTTAGTATCTTCCTATAAATTCATGACTTATCCTTATTCAGAGCTATCTTAAAATTTAAGGAGTTGTGATCACTGTTTGCAAAATGGTCTCCCACTGAAAGGTCAGTCACCTGGCCAGGCTCATTAGCCAAATCAAGATCCACTATGGCTCCTCCTCTAGTTGGACTATCCACATCCTCTTTCAAGAAACTCTCTAGGATGCTCTTATCTTGCATGGACTTTGTGGGAAGCTTGGAAAGATATTGCTGTGCCCCTTGCTGAGATATCTGTATCATCGATGCCCCAGTGAGGTGCTGGAAAGCTGGAGGTTGGCCAATGTGGTGCCCATTATTTAAGAAAGGCTATAAGGAAAAGCCTGAGAACTATGTCCACTCCGTGTGCAGCTGCTCAAAGACCGCTGCTGCTTTGTTGATTCTTGTGTGCATGTTCAAGGGATGCCCCTTCAAATTCATTGGTTTCAAGAAGGCTTTCAAGAGTATCATAAGAAGTCATTCTGATACATTTCAAGACATTACAGCATCCTGAAGAAGCACAGTAACATCATCACAGACTTCTCCTGCAACTCCACCTGCTGTGTCAAAGACTAGAAAAGTCACCTCGAATTCCTTCATCATCATCACACAATTGATGGTAAAGCTGCACTCTCTCCCCATTCCTTTTCTGTTTGTTTGTTCATTTCATCACAAGGAAGGCAATGGTGGGTGCAGACACTGGAAACCACAGCAGCACCACCAGGTGACAGAACAGTATCTCGCAAACAACATCACCCTCCTGGCTGAAGAATTGGCATCTGCTCCAAATGAACTCTTTCTGTCTCAGATGTAGTTGATTCAGGAGGGTTGGTCAAGGAGTCGGTGGAGCTCCTCTCCACATCATTGTCCGGTAACTCAAACTGGTTGGGTGATTAAATGGGGATAGTGGGATAAGACTTAGTAAATAGGTGTTAGGAGAGCAGCAAAATAACCTCCTAATGCAAGTCTTTGGGTTCACACATGATGAAGAACCAATTAATGCCTTAAGTACCTAGAGTACAGACTAATGGACAACACCTTAAAGGGGGATAAAAGTATCAGTGTGTTTAACATATGAACTGGAATAAATTACACTGAAAATCAGTTCATTCAGAGTACAACAGGACCTGGATCAGATGGGCAAATGGGCCAAGGAGTGGCAATTTAGATAAATGTGAGGTGTTCCACTTTGGTAAGGCAAATCAGGGCAGGACATAATACATTTTATGGTAGGGACCTAGGGAGTGTTGCTGAACAAAGACATCTAGGGGTGCAAGTTCATAGTTCCTTGAAGGTGGAATTACAGTTAGACAGGGTAGTGAAGAAGGCGTTTGGTACACTGGCCTTTATTGGTCAATGCATTGAGTATAGGAGTTGGGAGGTCATGTTGTACCTGTACAGGACATTGGTGAGGCCACTTTTGGAATACTGTATTCAATTCTGGTCTCCCTGCTATAGGAAAGATGTTGTTAAATTTGAATGGGCGCAGAAAAGGTTTTCAAGGATGTTGCCAGGGATGGACAGTTGGAGCGATAGGGAGAGACTGAATAGGGTTGGGCTATTTTCCCTGGAGTATCGGAGGCTGCAGGGTGACCTTATAGAAGTTTATAAAATCATGAGGAGCATGGATAGGGTAAATAGACAAGGACTTTTTCCCAGGGTAAGGGAGTCCAAAACTAGAGGTCATGGGGTCAAGGCGAGAAGTGAATGACATAAAAGGGACCTAAAGAGCAACTTTTTCACCAAGAGGGTGTTGCATGTACAGAATGAGCTGCCAGAGGAAGTGGTGGAGACTGGTACAATTACAACATTTAAAAAGGTATCTGGATGGGTACATGAATAGGAAGAGTTTAGAGGGATGTGGGCCAAATGCTGGCAAATGGGACTAGATTAATTAGGATATCTGGATGAGTTGGACTGAAGGATCTCCTTCCGTGCTGTACAACTCTATGACTCACCCAAAATCCCAGAATTTCAGAGTGTGCTTGCACAAGATCTTGAAAAATAATATAATCTGAACTATTTTCAGATTTACATATCTGGAGTATGAACTAGGGTTCCTGACTCTGGCTGAATGTATTTGAAGAGGTTTTATCGCATGATCAGTGTGTCCTTTTCACCAAACTCCAATGTCTTTGATAACTAATCCACAAAGCCGTTCAAAGACTTTTCTTTAAACAGAGCTCTGCATGTTTTCTCCCAGATTTGCTTGCAGAATTGCACAGGTGATTAATAGCTAATTCCTAGATGTATGGCAACCCATGTGAAGCTGTGTTCTATTTTCACCCAGCCTTTTTGGAAATGAACTTGATTTGAACTGTAGTAATGCTGAAAGGCAGGCTTATGCACAATGCCTTGTCATGCTTCTCAAAAACATTTCAAAGCATTGTGTTTTTTAATTCATCCATGAGATGTGACCCACACTGGCAAGGCCAGTATTTACTGGACTTTCCTAATTGCCCTTGAGAAGGTGATGGTTAGCCACCTTCTTGAATACAACTGAATAGTTTGTTAGGTTATTTCAGAATACAGTTGGTTCAATCACATTGCTAAGGTCTGGAGTCACTTATAGGCCAGTCCAGGCAATGATGCAGTTTTCCTTTCTTGAAAGATATCAGCGAACCAGATATATTTTTCAACACTCTAGTAACTACATGGTTAGCATTGATGATTTTTTTTTATTCCAGATTTATTTAATTAACTGAATTTAAATTCCCATCTGCCATTGTGGAATTTGGCTTCATGTCTCTAGCTCATCAGGTTAAGCCTTTGGATTAGTACTGCAATAACATAACTACGAAAGCTACAGGAACAAGAATTGTGTTTCACTATAACTACACTGTGGCAGTTACCAATTCTGTTCTTCAACTGCCTGACTGGAAAACACACAAGAATATACCAGAATAACACATTCTTAAATTTATCTCTGCAAGGAAACAGCTAGCTTCTGCCTGGTCTTTCTCTTGAATAGCATATTTATCATCTCATTTTAAACTAAAAAAATCAAGGTAAAGGACCATATTGCAGGTCATCACCAGAGTAACAAAACTGTAGAACTTAAAAAAAAGCAAATTTAACATAGGGAAATTATGAACATAAATCTAAATCCTATCACTCTACAGCATACTACTGCAGGTTTGTTCAGTCAAGCTTTACTTCGGAGTTTATTATGTTATCAGAGCCCTCGATATATTACAACCTTGTAAAAGATGTTTGTACATTTAGAACCACATGGTCTGAAGGAATTATTAACAAAACAACCTTTAATCAAAGCTGAAAAATATCAGTGTTATAGCTAGAAATGTCAAGATATCCCTGGATCATTAGGCCAAAATATTAATTATTGGGTTTAGTTAGGATAAATTGAGAGAAGATGTTGCCTCTGTCAGAGAGTTTGATAACCATAGGACACACATTTAGGATTCAGCAATTGGGAAAAGAAACAGTGAGAGATGAGAATTTTTTTTAAAATATTGTTTTGTGATCTGGAAGATGCTGGTTGAAAGGTGCTGTAATTAGATCCAATAGCAACTTTCCAAAACAAATTGAAGGAGTTGTTGAAAATAAAATCAAATATTGGCTTGGGTAAAAGAGGAGAGTGCACTCATTGGTTAGCCCACTCAAAAAGGCAGCAGAGACACAATGGGCCAAACGTCGCCGCTTGTGCTGGAGGATTCCAAGTAAAAGGTATGCCGTCTTAATATTGCATATGAGAAAATAAGTCAGGTGTTTCTGATTTCACTGCAAATGCCCCACGAAACTTACTGATTTATTTAGCATTAAGGAATTACCAGCATATGTATCTGCTAAAGGTACCTTTGGACAACAAGGACACCTACGTCAGAGTCCTGCTCATTGACTACAGCTCCGTCTTCAAGACCATTATCCCCGCTAGACTGATCTCAAAACTCTGTGGCCTTGGTCTTGGCTCCACCCCCTGCAACTGGATCCTCAGCTTTCTGACCGACAGACCGCAATTAGTGAAGATAGGTAATTTTCCTCCACAATAACACTCAACACTGGAGCCGCCCCAAGGATGTGTTGCCAGCCCCGTACTGTACTCCCTGTACACTCATGACTATGTTGCCAAATTTTGAATGAATGCCATCTACATGTTCACTAATGACACCACCATAGTGGGACGGATATCTAACAATGATGTGTCAAAATACAGAAGGGAGATAGAGGGTTGGTGATGTGGTGCAATGAGAACAACCTCTCTCTCAACATCGGCAAAACTAAAGAACTGATCATTGTCCTCAGAAAGAAAGGAGGAGAACACGCCCCCATCTACATCAATGGAACTCAGGTTGAGAGGGTGGAGAGCGTCAAGTTCCTCAGAGTGACAATAACTGACAACCTGTCCTGGACATCCCATGTTGATGTGACGGTCAAGAAGGCACAACAACACCTCTTCTTCAGGCGGCTCAGGAAATTTGGCATGTCCATAAGGACCCTCATCAACTTCTACAGATGCATCATTGAAAGCATACTGTCTGGGTGCACAATAGCCTGGTATGGCAACTGCTCTGCCCAGGACCGTAAGAAACTACAGAAGGTGATGTGCACAGCCCAAACCATCATGAAAGCCAACCTTCCATCCATGGACTCCATTTACACGGCTCGCTGCCGCAGAAAGGCTGTCAACATCATCAAAGACCTATCGCACCCCGTAATGATCTCCTACAACCTCTTCCATCAGGCAGAAGATACAGAAGCTTGAACACACGCACCAGAGGGTTCAGGAAGTGCTTCTGCCTGGCCGTTATTACACTGATGAATGTACTCTCCAGCCTCAAATAATGCTAACCTTGCTAATGTTGATTGCACCTAGTGCACACCCTGTGCAATGTAACCCCGTATGCCTCTGTCGAAATCTTTTTGATCTGTTCAACCTTGCTTACTATGATCTGCCTGTACTGCTCGTAAAAGAAACTTTTCACTGTACTTCGGTACATATGACAATAAATCAATCAATCAATTAATCAAATGGAACGTGTGCAGAATGCACAGGTTTGCTGATATGCCTGAGAGTATTCAACATTGTCACTGGATATGAAGTGAAGGAAACTTCTCATTACTCAGTTTCAAGATTTTTTCTGTCATGAAACACAAACATTGACCACTATCACAGGCACGGAGATTCAGTTGATTAATTCAGTTTAATTCCAAAGTTATTTACCACCAACTGAGTTCTCTTCATCACTTCATCAACCCCCGAAAAAGTTTTTAAGAAGACACATGATGCATTCAGTAATGTGTCAGCAATAGTTATTAGAACAAGAGATGAAACGATGAGAAGAGAGCTAGTAGCAGCTAAAGGTCAAAATTAAAAGAACCAACCAGCAGTCTCCAACCTTTCAAATCTCAAAAGCCAGCTAAGAGTTTTGTTAATATAATGGTGACTAGAGATTGCTGAAAGATCAAAAGTGCTCCACTAATTTCTTATGTGTAATGCTTTTAAATTGAAGACAGTCCATATGCATTTTCTCTGAAACTAAAGGAACATTCTCAGTAACAGATAAAAACTTGCCAGCAGTTCAGAATTTTGAATAATTCTGTTTTGTTTCTTTCGACCTCTTTCCTCCCAGGTCCTGTCCGCTAAAGATGCTGTCTCTCTGTTGTCTTTCACCGTATTCCACAAGACTGTCTTTGTTTGTCATTCCATAGAGTTTTGCTGGGTATAATTCTGTTTGGTCCTGCTTGCTTATTATACCTTTCTGGCATATGGGACCAGATATCCTGTAAAGGAATACATGGCCAAAGATGCTAGTGAGGAGTCCACAAATTCTGCTGGGGTTGGGTCCATGTAAGTCACAATTAGGTGCAACAGTGATGGCAATGGTTGATCTTCCCCTCCCCACCTTGGATGAGACTGTGAACTCACACTGAACCCAGAACCAATTTAGGTGTTTAGTCTCAAGGGCAAACAATCTGTTCTTTGATAAGTTTAATGACTAAAACATTTGATGTAATGCTAAACCATACAATTCAGGAAGGTCTCATGTTTAATCTATCGCCTTCAATGCATTAGCCAATTTCAGGCAGTTTGTGGAGTTGGTTGCGCTGAGTTGGGATGTCTCCCACATTGCTAGTCTTTCATTTGGTCAGCTCAGACCTGGATGATACCAAATAACTACAAGTGCCAGAGAAGTGTAGATGAACATGAGTTATCAACTTTGTGGTAGGTGAGTGAAGGGAGTAATTGAAAAAGAGAGAAGGTCTTGTAATTATCTGTAGCATTTTCATCACTTTAGGTGAGACGGAAAGACATTCAAGCTATTTCCAAAAGTAACAAACATAAAATGAAATTAACTGTTAAAGTTACGCACTATATCATTAATTAGATGTACACAGCATCTGTTACATTTATGTTTGGGCATCATATTAAGGCTACATCAATATGTTTACATATTCACAATTATTTACTGAAAATAAATGAAGTGCTAGTGCTGGGCCTTTACATATGCAATGCTAATACACATGTCTCAAACTGCGCAGCCAGTACATTTTCCCCAACAATACGTAGAGAGCAACTTACAAATCAAATATTTGTTAGACTATCTCACATCAGCAAAGTCGCCTATAGGAACTGCAGGAGATAGAGGAGATACTAAACAAGTATTTTGCACCAGTGCTTACTGTGGAGAAGGATATGGAATATAGAGAACATGGAGAAATAAATAGCAACATCTTGAAAAATGTCCATATTACAGAGGAGGCACTGCTGAATGTCTTAAAATGCATAAAGGTGGATAAATCCCCAGGACTGATCAGGTGTACCCTGGAACTCTGTGGGAAGCCAGGGAAGTGATTGCTGGGCCCCTTGCTGAGATATTTGTATCATCGATTGCCTCAGATGAAGTGCCGGAAGACTGGAGGTCGGCTAACATGGTGCCACTATTTAAGAAAGACGGTAAGGAAAAACTGAACTATGAACCAGTGAGCCTGACATCAGTGGTGAGCAAGTTGTTGGAGGGAATCCTGAGGGACAGGATTTACATGTATTTGGAAAGGCAAGGATTGATTAGGGATAGTCAACATGGCTTTGTGCAAGCAAAATCATGTCTCACTAACTTGATTGAGTTTTTGTAAGAAGTAACAAAGAGGATTGATGAGGCCAGAGCAGTGGATGTGATCTATATGAACTTCAGTAAGACATTCGACAAGGTTCCTCATGATAGACTGGTTAGCAAAGTTATATCACATGGAATACATTGAGAACTAGCCATTTGGATAAAGAACTGGCTCAAAGGTAGAAAACAGAGGGTGGTGGTGGAGGGTTGTTTTTCAGACTGGAGGCTGGTGACCAGCGGTGTGCCACAAGGATTGGTGCCAGTTCCACTGCCTTTTGTCATTTATATAAATGACTTGGATATGAACATAGGAGTTATGGTTAGCAAGTTTGCAGATGACACCAAAATTGGAGGTACAGTAGACAGCGAAGAAGGTTACCTCAGAGTACAAGGGGAACACGATCAGATGGGCCAGTGGGCCAAGGAGTGGCAGATGGAGTTGAATTTAGAAAAGTGTGAGGTGTTGCATTTTGGAAAGGCAAAATAGGGCAGGACTTATACACTTCATGGTAAGATCTTAGAAAGTGTTGCTGAACAAAGAGACCTCGGAATGCAGGTTCATCGTTACCTCAAAGTGGAGTCCCAGGCAGACAGGATAGTGAAGGCGGCATTTGGTACGCTTGCCTTTATTGGTCAGTGCATTCAGTATAGGAGTTGGGAGGTCATGTTATGACAGCACAGGACATTGCTTAGGCCAATTTTAGAATACCGCGTGCAGTTCTGGTCTCCCTGATGGAGGAATGATGTAGAGTTGTTTCAGCGGCGGGAGTCCGGGAGGAAGCGCGAGGGCAGCCTGGGAAGGTGAGCTTTTCGGTTATAAAAGTCTTACCTC
>NC_063357.1:3430537-3450041 GCF_021869965.1 Rhincodon typus | reverse complement strand
CTGGGAAGGTGAGCTTTTCGGTTATAAAAGTCTTACCTCGCGTGACTCCATTTTTGGAGGAAGTGAGGTAATATATTTGGGCGGTTGCTTGACCCGAAACACTACCGAGGTAGTGTCTCCCACCCATCCTCCTCCTCTAACCAAAAGAAAAGGTTCTGAGCGCTGATTTGGTAAGGCTACTAGTATTTTTTTTTAATTTGTCTGTTTGGGAATTCAGAACAGTGGGAACGGATGTTAGGGCAGTTGTATGCTCCTTCTGTAGAATGTGGGAGGTAAGGGTCACCACTAGTGTCCCCACTGACTTCATCTGCGGGAAGTGCACCCAACTCCAGCTCCTTGGAAACCGTGTTAGGGAACTGGAGCTGGAGCTGGATGAACTTCGGATCATTCGGGAGGCTGAGGGGGTAATTGAGAGGAGTTACGGGGAGGTAGTCACACCTCAGGTACAGGAAAAAAGTAGATGGGTTACAGTCAGGGGATGGAAAGGGAACAGGCAGACAGTGCAGGGATCCCCTGTGGCCATTCCCCTCAAAAACAAGTATACCGTTTTGGATACTGTTGGGGGGGACGGCTTACCAGGGGTAAGCCATGGGGTACAGGTCTCTGGCACAGAGTCTGTCCCTGTTGCTCAGAAGGGAAGTGGGGAGAGGAGGAGAGCATTAGTCATTGGGGACTCCATAGTTAGGGGGACAGATAGGAGATTCTGTGGGAACGAGAGAGACTCGCGGTTGGTGTGTTGCCTCCCAAGTGCCAGGGTCCGTGATGTCTCGGATCGTGTTTTCGGGATCCTTAAGGGGGAGGGGGAGCAGCCCCAAGTCGTAGTCCACATAGGCACCAACGACATAGGTAGGAAAAGGGATGGGGACGTAAGGCAGAAATTCAAGGAGCTAGGGTGGAAGCTTAGAGCCAGAACAAACAGAGTTGTTATCTCTGGTTTGTTACCCGTGCCACGTGCTCGCGAGGCGAGGAATAGGGAGAGAGAGCAGTTGAACACGTGGCTACAGGGATGGTGCAGGAGGGAGGGATTCAGATACCTGGATAATTGGGGCTCATTCTGGGGTAGGTGGGACCTCTACAAACGGGATGGTCTACACCTGAACCAGAGGGGTACCAATATCCTGGGGGGGGGAAATTTGCTAATGCTCTTTGGGAGGGTTTAAACTAATTCAACAGGGGGGTGGGAACCTGAATTGTAGCTCCAGTGTACAGGAGGTTGAGAGTAGTGAGGTCATAAATCAGGTTTCAAGGTTGCAGGAGTGTACCGGCAGGGAGGGAGGTGGTTTGAAGTGTGTCTACTTCAATGCCAGGAGCATCCGGAATAAGGTGGGTGAACTTGCAGCATGGGTTGGTACCTGGGACTTCGATGTTGTGGCCATTTCGGAGACATGGATAGAGCAGGGACAGGAATGGTTGTTGCAGGTTCCGGGGTTTAGGTGTTTCAGTAAGATCAGGGAAGGTGGTAAAAGAGGGGGAGGTGTGGCATTGTTAGTCAAGGACAGCATTACGGTGGCAGAAAGAACACTTGATGACAACTCGTCTACTGAGGTAGTATGGGCTGAGGTTAGAACCAGGAAAGGAGGTCACCCTGTTGGGAGTTTTCTATAGGCCTCCGAAAAGTTCCAGAGATGTAGAGGAAAAGATTGCAAAGATGATTCTGGATCGGAGCAAAAGTAACAGGGTAGTTGTTATGGGGGACTTTAACTTTCCAAATATTGACTGGAAACGCTACAGTTCGAGGACTTCAGATGGGTCAGTTTTTGTCCAATGTGTGCAGGAGGGTTTCCTGACACAGTATGTAGATAGGCCAACAAGAGGCGAGGCCACATTGGATTTGGTACTGGGTAATGAACCAGGCCAGGTGTTAGATTTGGAGGTAGGAGAGCCCTTTGGTGATAGTGACCACAATTCAGTTACATTTACTTTAGTGATGGAAAGGGATCGGTATATAAAGCAGGGCAAGAGTTATAGCTGGGGGAAAGGCAACTATGAGGCGATGAGGCAAGATTTAGGATGCATAGGGTGGAGAAGGAAACTGCAGGGGCTGGGCACAATTGAAATGTGGAGCTTGTTCAAGGAACAGCTACTGCGTGTCCTTGAGAAGTATGTACCTGTCAGGCAGGGAGGAAGTGGTCGAGCGAGGGAACCGTGGTTTACTAAAGAAGTTGAATTTCTTGTCAAGAGGAAGAAGGAGGCTTATGTAGAGATGAGGCGTGAAGGCTCAGTGAGGGCGCTTGAGAAGTCTTTAGCAGGTAGGATCAAGGAAAATCCTAAAGCTTTCTATAGGTATGTCAGGAATAAAAGAATGACTAGAGTAAGATTGGGGCCGGTCAAGGACAGTCGTGGGAAGTTGTGCGTGGAGTCCGAAGAGATAGGAGAGGTGCTAAATGAATATTTTTCGTCAGTATTCACGCAGGAAAAAGACAATGTAGTTGAGGAGAATACTGAGATACAGGCTATTAGACTGGACGGGATTAAGGTTCATAAGGAGGAGGTGTTAGCAATTCTGGAAGGTGTGAAAATAGATAAGTCCCCTGGGCCGGATGGGATTTATCCTAGGATTCTCTGGGAAGCTAGAGAGGAGATTGCAGAGCCTTTGGCTTTGATCTTTATGTCGTCATTGTCTTCAGGAATAGTGCCAGAAGACTGGAGACTAGCAAATGTCGTCCCCTTGTTCAAGAAGGGGAGTAGAGACAACCCTGGTAATTATAGACCAGTGAGCCTTACTTCGGTTGTGGGTAAAGTGTTGGAAAGGATTATAAGAGATAGGATTTATAATCATCTAGAAAGGAATAATTTGATTAGGGATAGTCAACACGGTTTTGTGAAGGGTAGGTCGTGCCTCACAAACCTTATTGAGTTCTTCGAGAAGGTGACCAAACAGGTGGATGAGGGTAAAGCGGTTGATGTGGTGTATATGGATTTCAGTAAAGCGTTTGATAAGGTTCCCCATGGTAGGCTATTGCAGAAAATACGGAGGCATGGGATTGAGGGTGATTTAGCGGTTTGGATCAGAAATTGGCTAGCTGTAAGAAGACAGAGGGTGGTGGTTGATGGGAAATGTTCATCCTGGAGTTCAGTTACTAGTGGCGTACCTCAAGGATCTGTTTTGGGGCCACTGCTGTTTGTCATTTTTATAAATGACCTGGATGAGGGTGTAGAAGGATGGGTTAGTAAATTTGCGGATGACACCAAAGTCGGTGGAGTTGTGGATAGTGCGGAAGGATGTTGTAGGTTACAGAGGGACATAGATAAGCTGCAGAGCTGGGCTGAGAGGTGGCAAATGGAGTTTAATGCGGAAAAGTGTGAGGTGATTCACTTTGGAAGGAGTAACAGGAATACAGAGTACTGGGCTAATGGTAAGATTCTTGGTAGTGTGGATGAGCAGAAAGATCTTGGTGTCCATGTGCATAGATCCCTGAAAGTTGCCACCCAGGTTGATAGCGTTGTTAAGAAGGCGTACGGTGTGTTAGGTTTTATTGGTAGAGGGATTGAGTTTCGGAGCCATGAGGTCACGTTGCAGCTGTACAAAACTCTGGTGCGGCCGCACTTGGAGTATTGCGTACAGTTCTGGTCACCGCATTATAGGAAGGATGTGGAAGCATTGGAAAGGGTGCAGAGGAGATTTACCAGGATGTTGCCTGGTATGGAGGGAAGGTCTTATGAGGAAAGGCTGAGGGTTTTGAGGCTGTTTTCGTTCGAGAGAAGAAGGTTAAGAGGTGACTTGATAGAGACATACAAGATCATCAGAGGATCAGATAGGGTGGACAGTGGGAGCCTTTTTCCTCGGATGGTGTTGGCTAGCACGAGGGGACATAGCTTCAAATTGAGGGGTGATAGATATAGGACAGATGTCAGAGGTAGGTTCTTTACTCAGAGAGTAGTAAGGGCGTGGAATGCCCTGCCTGCAAAAATAGTAGACTCGCCCACTTTAAGGGCATTTAAATGGTCATTGGATAAACATATGGATGATAATGGAATAGTTTAGGTTAGATGGGCTTCAGATTGGTTTTCACAGGTCGGCGCAACATCGAGGGCCGAAGGGCCTGTACTGCGCTGTAATGTTCTATGTTCTATGTTCTATGAAACGTGAAAGAGTTCAGAAAGGATTTACAAGGATGTTGCCAGGATTGGAGGGTTTGAGCTGTAGGGACAGGCTGAATAGGCTGGGGCTATTTTCCCTGGAGCATCAGAGGCTGCACGGTGACCTTATCGAGGTTTATAAAATCATGAGGAGCATGGATAGGGTGAATAGCTAATCTTTTCCCCAGGGTGGCATAAGTTTAAGATGAGAAGGGAACAATATAAAAGGGACCTAAGGGGCAACTTTTTCACGCAGAGGGTGGTGCGTGTATGGAATGAGTTGCCAAAGAAAGTGGTGGAGGCTGGTACAATTACAACATTTAAAAGGCATCTGGGTGGGTATACGAATAGGAAGGGTTTAGAGGGATATGGGCCAAATACTGGCAAATGGGACTAGATTAATTTAGGATATCTGGTTGGCATGGATGAGTTGGACTGAAAGGTCTGTTTCCATGCTGTACAACTCTATGACTCTATGACTCTTCTTGCTTCTCTCCCTTTTCCTTCTGGCTGTCGCTCAGATCGAATCATGTAGGCATCACAAGTTCATTCTCCTGTGTCACAAATGTGCCCACTCTTCAGAGTTTTGAGTCTACATGCTTTCTCACCAACAAAAGAGTCAAAGCTAACCCTCCTCAGCCCACTCGCACCCTCCAACATTAACACATGTACACTGTCTAGTGGGGAGAGCATGAACAGCAAACAGGAGCTGAAACCTTGGCAGATGATCATTCTCCTCTCCAGCCCAGAGACAGTGCGACTAGCGGCCTCACTACCAATTTAGCCAAGATCCAAGAAAGAACTTCTTTCAGTTCCTTCTTACTGCACCTTACACATTCTCAGAACATATCAGAGTGCTTTGCAATCCGTGAACTCTCGTCTTTCAAATGCAGTCACTATTATTTTGTCGGCAGTAGTCGCCATCAGTTTCGTGCACAGCAATGTAGCAAAAATGGCAAATGACACTAAAGACCTGTGTTAATTGAGGATAAATGTTGGCCAGGACACTATTTTCGGAGCATCTATTAAAAAAGCAAAGGGGAAGATTTTGGTTTAAAGTCACCTGTGAAAACAATCCCCATGTACTACTCTAATGTCCTCCATTCAGATTGTGCATTTGAGTCCTGCAGTGCAGTTTGAGTGTACATGCTTATGATTCAAAGGCAGGAAAGCTATCTCTGGGCCAAGACAGACACTGCTACTAGCTCGACATAGATCAAAAATCAAACCCATCTGTTTCCTGCTCAACACCAGTAAAGGCAGTGTACTGAACCTCCAGCTATTTGAAAACCATTCTTAATGTCAGATGAGAAGCTAAACAAGGCCCTGACTTCCTTCTTGGCTGAATGTATAGGATTTCAGACCAGTATTCAAAGAAGATCAGGCATTAGTCTGATCAAAACATACCCCTCAGCCAAACTCGCTAAAATACAATCTCTACATATTATCACATTACTCTTTCATGAGAGTTTGCTGTGTGCAAACTGATTACTACATTTCCTACATGACAGCAGCGACAGTAGTTCAAAAGTAATCATTAATAGCAAAATACTTTGAAACACCTAAGGCTGTGAAAAGCAATATATAAATGCAAGTTCTTTATATGACAAAATATTTTCTTCATATCATTCTTACCCAGAAGCAAGTTAAACTTTTAGAAGGGAATCAAGGAGTATAGGGTAATGGGTTTTGTGTTGATGCCCATAGCTCTTGCTAAGTCACAAAGTGAAATGTAATGCTAAAAGTATTTCAATGCCACCCCCAACAGGTTCAATCCTGCAATATCAAAGATGTTTCCCAACTCTTGACTGTACCATTACATAAGTGCTGCTAGCTGAAACAAACCTTTGGAAATCATTACTTTCTTATTAATTAATATGAAAGTAGTAGAGTAACGATAGACAAAATAAATATTCGAAAAAGTCAATCAAAAATCAGAAATGATAAAACTTTAGAAACAATGAAGAAATAATGCATTAGATGGAAATTTGGCCAACCAAACATATGGAAAGGTGTGCCAATTTTAGCACATTCATTAAAATGCTCAGACAAAACTCCTGCAACAGTTAACAGAGAAATGAACTTCTGTAACAAAGGAAATACTGAACAAAATAACCAAAGAGCCATGATGCTGGAAATCTGAAACAAAAACAGAAACTGCAGGAAAAAACTCTGCAGGTCTGGCAGCATCTGTGGAGAGAAACCAGAGTCAACGTTTTGTATCCAGTAACCCTTCTTCAGAACACTGAAGAGAGAGAAAAACAGTTGGGCAGACAAAGAAATAGGTAAAGGTCAGCCTGGGAGAATCAATAGGGTCTATTAGTGGCTTACAATGGATTGTTTGTGGAAGCAGCCCATGTGATGACAAGGTGTCGTGTGTGGGGTCTGGGGTAAGGACATAGAAGAAGGTGCTCAGGCCCTGAAATTATTGAACTCAATAATGACTCCTGAAGGCTGCAGGGTCACCAAGTAGAAAATGTGGTGCTTTTCTTTCAGCTTAAGCTGAGCTGAGCTGGAGCACTGCAGCAAGCCTGAGACAGAGATGTTGGCCATGGTAGTGTGTTGAAGTGGCAGGCAACTGGAAGCTCATATTTCTCAAATAGAACGTAGGTTTTCTGCAAAGTAGTCATCCACTCTGCGTTTCATCATCCTAAATGCACAGCAGACCACATAGTGAGCTGTGAATATAGTCGACTAGATTGAATGAAGTGCAGGTAAATTGCTGCTTCACCTGGAATGTCTGGAGTCTTGAATAGCGAGTAAAGAAGTAAACGGGCAACTGTTGCACCTTCTGCTGTTGCATGGGAAGGTGCTGTGAGAGTGTTGCGAGTTGTTCGGAATGAAGGAGGAGTGGATCACAAGGTGTCCCAAAGGGATCAGTCCCTGCAGAAGGTTGACAAGAGAGGGATTATGTGTCTGGTGGTGGCATTCCGCTGGCGGTGGCAGAAGTGGCAGCTAATGATTCTTTGGGTGTGGATAATGCTGGGGTGGTAAGTGAAGACCAGGGTGACAATATCGCTGTTGTGTGCTGATTTTTTTTTAATTTAACTCACTGAGTATTTATGCCATATCCCTTCCAGGTATGACCACCTTGAAGAGGTTCTGCTCCTCTCTCCAATAGGATTTCCATTCTAATCTTTTTTTCTTCACCACCATTAAGACCATCAGACATAGGAGCAGAAATTAGGCCATTCGGCCCACTGAGCCTGCTCTGCCATTCAATCATGGCTGAAAGTTCCTCAACTCCATTCTCACGCTTTCTCCCCGTAACCCTTGATCCCTTTGATAATCAAGAACCTATCTATCTCAGTCTTAAATGTACTCAATGACCTGGCCTCCACAGCCTTCTGTGGCAGTGAATTCCATAGATTCACCACTCTCTGGCTGAAGAAGTTTCTCCTTTTCTCCGTTCTGAAAGGTCTTCCCTTTACTATAAGACTGTGACCTCGGGTCCTAGACTCTCCTACCAATGGAAGCATCTTCCCAACATCCACTCTGTCCAGGCCATTCAGTATTCTGTAAGTTTCAATTAGATCCCCCCTCATCCATCTAAATTCCAATGAGTATAGTCCCAGAGTCCTCATATGTTAAGCTTTTCATTCCTGGGACCATTCTCGTGAACCTCCTCTGAACCTGCTCCAGGGCCAGGACATCCTTCCTGAGATATGGGGCCCAAAACTGCACACATAACTCCAAATGTGGCCTGACCAGAGCCTTATACAGCCTCAGTAGTACATCCCTACTTTTATATTCAAGTTCTCTCAAAATAAATGCCAACATTGCATTTGCCTTCCTGACTACCTACTCAATCTGCAAGTTTACCTTGAGAGAATCCTGGACTAGAACTCCCAAGTCTCTTCAGACTTCTGAATTCTCTCCTCATTTAGAAAATAGCCCATGCTTTTATTCTTCTTACCAAAGTGCATGACCTCACACTTTCCCATGTTGTACTCTATCTGCCACTTCCTTGCCCATTCTCCTAACCTGTCCAAATCCTTCTGCAGCCTCAATACTACTTGTCCCTCCACCGATCTTTGTATTGCCTGCAAACTTAGCCAGAATGTCCTCAGTTCCTTCATCTAGATCATTAATGTATAAAGTGAAAAGTTGTGGTCCCAACACTGACCCTTGTGGAACACCACTTGTCACCGGCTGCCATCCTGAGAAAGACCGTTTTATCCCCACTCTCTGCTTTCTGCCAGACAGCCAATCTTCTATCCATGCTAGCACCTTGCCTCTCACATCATGGGCCCTTATCTTACTCAGCAGCCTCCTGTGCGGCACCTTGTCAAAGGCCTTCTTGAAATCCAGGTAGATAACATCCATTGGCTCTCCTTGGTCTACCCTTCTCATTACTTCTTCAAAGAATTCTAGCAGATTTATCAGGCATGATCTTCCTTTGATGAAACCATGCTGACTTTGCCCTATTTTACCATACACTTCCAAATATTCAGAAATTTCATCCTTTACAATGGACTCTAGAATCTTACCCATGACCGAGGTTAGGCTAATCGGCCTGTAATTTTCCATCTTTTGCCTTACTCCCTTTTTAAACAGGGGTGTCACATTAGCTTTTATTACTTTTGTTGTCGCTTCTGGTGTCTTACAAGGTATTTGCCAAAACTTGCATCCACAGCCACATCACATACTTCAGTCACTGCCTTCAGCTCAGACTTATTCCACGTGGATCCCAACTGAAGTTTCATCCTTCCACTTGACTCTCTCTTCTGACCTTCCATACTCTGATGCTGAACTTTCTGTACTCAACAAAAGTCTTAATTTTACCTCCTGTGCCCCCACTTCAATAGATTTTGGGCACAACATGACATTGAACTTTTCTTCCATCGCCTCCACCTCCGTGCCTATTTCTTTAGGCAAGAGTCCTCTCCCCATCCCACTGACATCTTCACCCACCTCCAACAATCTCCCTCCACCTGGACTTCCCCCCTCTAGCCTTTCATTTGCACTTGAACTGTTCACTGAAAATCGTCGACATGACATTGGGTGCCTCAGTTTCTCTGACCGCCCTTACCCATTTGAACCTACCTCTCTCTGAACTGACTGCATTTCGTGCTCTCAGATCAAATCCTGACTTTGTAATCAAGCCTGCCATCAAGGGTGATGCTGTTGGTATACTGACCTCTACATTGTAAAGGCTGAGCGCCAGCTCTCAGACACCTCCTCCTATCTCCCCCTGGACCCTGACCCTACCACTGAACTGCAGGCTATTGTGTCCACAACAGTCATTCATCTTATTTCATCTGGTGATCTTGCCACCACTGCCTCCAAGCTCATAGTCCCACAACCCCGCATAGCCATCCCAAAATCCACAAACAGAACTACCCAGCAACTTCTCTCTATTACACACCATTCTGACTTTAAACTACATTGCTTTCTGGTTAGTAGGTTCTGGAACTCCCTTCTTAACAGTACTGTGGGTGCACCTACACCACATGGATTACAGTGACTCAAGAAGGCAGCTTATCACCAGCTTCTCAACTCCAATTAAGAACTGAAGAGAAATACTAGCAGTTTTTAACTTGCAAAAAGTGTATTTTACATATGTTATTGTTATGCAAACAACACCTATATCCCATGTGATTTTTTTAAAATAACAGAACTATGAAAAATCCAATCATGTTTTTGACTTGGTGAGTCAATGGATGTATGGACTGATAATAGCTACTGACTTTGTGAATGACTCCAGAATTTTATGGAAGTTCAGATATGTTTATGTGGATGCCAGGGGAGGTGACAGCCTAGAGGTAGTCTCACTGGACTTTTATTCCAGAGAATTAGGTAATGTTCTGGGGACCAGGGTTTGTATCTTGCCATGGCAGGTGGTGGCATTTGAATTCAATAAAATAAATCTGGAATTAAGAGTCTAATGGTGATCACGATCCACTGTTGGTTGTTGGAAAAACCATCTTGTTCATTAATGCCCTTTAGGGAAGGAAAATGCCACCATTCCCTGGTCTGCCTTACATGTGACTCCAGATCCATAGCAATATGACTGACTCTTAACTACCCTCTGGGCAATTAGGGAAGGGCAATAAATGCTGGCCCAGCCAGCAATACCTTCATTTGGTGAATGAATACAAACAATGGGCAACAGAGCAGAAGGACACCACTGGAGAGCCGGAGTTCCCAAAAAAACTTCTCAGTTTCTCTTCATTAACTTGTTTTTTCCAGCTATTGCTAAGCCAACTGAGGGACAAATGGCAACAGCGTCTTCACTTTACATTCCCATGAATAATCACCCCAGAACTCAGAGAAAGTCTGGTTCTAGGTATAATCCAAAACATGTATCCTAACATTTTTATAGTTTTAAATTGCCATTGGCTAGAGTGTGCCTCTTGGTGTCTGCATATTAAAAAATGTTTTTGATGGGTTCCCAAATTCTGTCATCATCAAGGGATATGGGGATAGCATGAGAAATTGGCACCAGGTAGATGATCAACCATGACTTACAATGGCACACAGACTTGGGGTGACTGAATGGCCTATTCCTGCTCGTATGTGTTCCTAGCTTGGTGATCAGGCACCAAAGCTGTGCATAATAACAGAGCAACCACGTTAATTGATTGACAACTGAACTTGCAACAACTTTTAATCATGCTAAAAGCACAAATGCAGACACAGCTCCACTATATATCACTAATATCTAACATTTTGATTTAAATTCATAATAGTACAACAGATAAAACATAACTCAAATTGTGTATTTAATACAGTGTAGATGTCATGTACAATCAGCTCAAACAGAGAATCAATTTTGTAAAAGTGTGGACTGTTCAATGAGATGTGTAAGCACGATGTCTTTGTACGATGTACGAAGAGAATCTCTGTTCAGCAGAACTCCAGCTCTCCAGTGGTGTCCTTCTGCTCTGTTGCCCATTGTTTGTATTCATTCACCGAATGAAGGTACATAGACCAGACAGAGGCCATTCAGCCCATCTAGTCTGCACTGACCCTTTGAAGAGCATCCCACCCACCCAGACTATCGCCACCACCCCTGTCCTCATACACCCACATTAACCAAGGCTAATCTCCATAGCCAACACATCCCTGGACATTACAGGGCAATTAACATGGCCAATCCACCTAACCTGCATATCTTTGGACTGTGGGAGGAATCAAGAGCACCCAGAGGGAGGAAACCCAGACAGACATGAGGAGAACATAAAAACTTCCACACGGACAGTCACCCAAGGCTAGAAGCGAACCCGGGTCCCTGGCACTGTGAGCCAACTAACCACTGTGCCACCAAATCGCCCTTTTCCCATTGTGGCAGGGTGTGCATAAATCTCAAATGCACATCTCCACGTATTGATAGGCTGTGACTGAAGGACTATTTGATAATTTCTAAAATGTTGTTTTGACATCCTAAATGATAGATTATCCTATTCCAAAAACAATTTTTATTTGACCACACATCTTAAATTTGATTGATTGTCTTTGTTTGACAATAAGATGAAAGTTAACCCAGGAATTCTCAGGGTATTTAAACCAACATGAAAAACTCATTAGTGTTTTAGGTAGAGCCTTTCACTTGTTAATTCATTTTGATTTTAGACCGTATGGGTTTGTTCAAACACTCAGGTACTGTGAACCTTATTCACTCTGAAAGAAGTCCTTGCTTGACTAATCGATGTATAGTCACACTGATGAATCCCCTATTCCCTGGAAACTAATAGCTGACGAAACTGTCATTGTCAGTGGGGAAGAGATAAACAGGTTCAATTTAGTGCACCCTTGCCTGCAGGCACAGTGAAACAAAGCAAGACAATAGTTCCTACTATCTCTGATACAATAAACACCGTCTCATTTTGTTCCAATTCTCTTTGATAGGCAATTGCTAATAGCACAGAGTGTGACTATGAATGGGAAAGTACTGACCTCCAACTCCACATCCACACACACATGGCAACACCTGCAAAGGTTCTGACATGTCACCTTTTCATTTTTCTTATCTATTTCATTCCTCTGTACACATGGATTCATTGAATGGTAGAGGCCAAAAAGGAGGCCATTCTAGTCTTCATCTTCAATGCCTGCTCTCTGTAAGGGCTACAATAGCTGGTAACAATCCCCTGCTTTTCACCTGTGTTTTTCCTCTCTTCAGATAATTATCCATTCTCCTTTGAAAGCTACATATGGTTCTGAGCCCACCACACTCTCAGACAGTACATTTCAGATATTAAGTACTTGCTAGGTAAAAAAAGCTGAAGTATCCTACTCAGCCGCCATCTTGGAATCGCGCTGCATCCTTTATCTAAGTATGAGGCTTCGAGGTAAGATTCTTGCTAGGAAGTGGTGAGTTGCCTATTAAGCAGACTATTGCATGTTAATGACCTTACTAATTGAAACTCTAATGTCATTAATATGTAGCTTTCTTTGATTTCACTCATTACAAGCAAGCAGAATGCCAAGAATTCTTGACATGTAAGTCAGAGTGGGTATTTGGCAACTTCAGCTCACCATTTTCTCCAATGGTGGACACCAGGCACCAACACACTTATGGGCACTGGTCACAGGCACTACATGTCCATGAACACTGGTATCTAGCATGTGATCGACTCTAAGAACAGTCTTTGCAAATCTTCAATCCACTTACAGTACACTTCTGCAATCAAATGCTGTGCTTTGGAGTGCAACAGCAACTTCATTGCAATGCTACAGCCTGGATAGTTTGCTCTCAGGGAGACATAGACAGTACCAGGCTGCTTCTTCAGTCTGTTTGCTTGTTGTCTTGGTACTCATTTAGTTAGTCCCTACCTGGATCAACACTGCATCACTGCCTTGTCTTACTTTTGTATACATTGACTTTTAGTCAAAGATAGTAGGGTCACAGTAACAATGCGATGCCATGCTGTTTAGCACAGACAAAAGACAGGAAGCTTGTAACAGGTGTCAGCACTCCTCAGTCAAGTCAAGAAAGATAGCCTTTAGTCAGGGTTCCTAGCACTGTAATTACAGTGCATCCTCTGATACCATTCCAAGGGCTTGGACATGATCAATCAGCTGCTCATGGCAGTTGGATTCAGGATTATCACCTCTATGGGTGAAGAGGAAAATGTTGGCAGCTGAACACCCATCCTGATTCTTTCTGCCCTACTGTGTACTGTTTTTCTCCTGGAATGAGAGAGGAAAGTATTAAAGGAGACGAAAGTGGATGGCACAGCTGTTAATTTGGTGCAGTCAGGGAGATGTCCTGAGCAAGTGAATGCGCAGTGTAAAGGGCACACAGGCAATGTTCCCTCTATTTTTTTCCACTGCACGGACCTCCAAGATACGTGCTTGGTGGTGAATTCCAGAAGCAGAAGCCAATGCGTCAGCACACTGATCAGCGTACGTGGATCCTCCTAGCAGCTGCACGACCATGTTACTTAGAGGGAACATTCCATGCAGGATTAGCACTATCAGGGATTGTGGTGGGTGACAGCAAGTGAAGGAAGATATTGCAGGCAATTGTGTAAGTGGTAGAGCATGTCGCTTGATGGGAAATGGGTCCAACATTAGAGATAGTGTGATGTACAGGAGAGAACATGGTGGTACTTATACTGCTGGAGTAAAGAAGGTCATTGACTTACCTGGAAGGCAGCCTTAAACCAGGTTGGCCTGGTCTGGCGTTGTGGCCTCCATTGCCAGTCCTGAAGGACATCCAGCCTCTGCACCAACCATCCAGCAGGACCTCCAGGTTACCTCCTCTGCCATGGCTGGGCAAATATCAGGAACTGTGCAAACCAGCTCCTGGCTGAAATTGCTTGTCAGGATATACAATGGCTTTTTAAAGATGGCACTGGCACCAGCAATATTTTGGGATATCCTGGCAATGGCAAATTTTTCCGGTATGGTTAGTGTCAGAATGGGGGAAGAATCAAGGGGCGCGATAGGATTGGGTTAGATAGTTCATGAGGCAAGTTTGGTAAGATGCCATGAGAAAACGTGCTAAACTTTGTGGAGAGAAACCCTTCATGAAACTCGACGAAACCGACATCTAGCCAAACAAAACATTAAGATTCAGCCCAATGTTCCAGTTGAGGACAACCCAGTATGTTATAAAGGTTCACCAGAACCTCCTTGTTTTTAAATTCCATGCATCCATTTACAAAGCCCAAGCTCATGTATGGCTTAACAACAGCTTTCTCAATTTACCCTGCCACCGTCAACAATATGTTTAGATTTACCTCTAGGTCACTCTGTTCCTCCTCCTCCTTTAGCACTGTTTTTCTTTAGATTGTCTTATTCAATCTTCCTCATAAAATGTGTCACTTCACACCTCTTTGCTCCAAGTTTCATTGTCATTTGTGCACCCATTCCACATGTCAAATCTTGACGTTTATGAACATGTGAATATACAATCCTGCTCACAATTCACAATACTCAATTTACAAATGCTGGGACTGACATGCAAGTCCAGAAAACTCAAAAGTATTTTGCATGGTGTGGATTTTCACAAACAATATTCTGTATTCCTTCAGAGAAATCTGTAATTGTTAATGCTAATTTAAAACCTTCTTGAACTATTTATTTCCTCTTGCATTGTGTTACACTGGATCTCTGTGCTATGTAGGAAACAATGGGACCCTTTATTACGAGAACATGCTTGCCAGGAAACAAAATTCACAATGTGAAAACTTTCACTACAATTTGGAACGGGCTAAGTGAGTGTTACTGACTGACAGTTTAAGGACAAATGCAACAATATCAAATTCAGTCTAGTAAAGTGTCAGCCAGCCAGATATAAGGATGAAACTGTCAATGCAAGCAATACCAACTTTGTTGAAGAGAAAAGATGTCCTAACGTTACAGATGTAGGCCTAAATGCAGTACTCCAGACGTGGTGTTACCAGTGCCGTATATAACTGAAGAATAACCTTGTTTTCAATTTGTTCATGGGATGTGGATGTTACTGGCCAGTCCAGCATTTACATCTATTCTTGGTGATGAACTGCCTTCTTGAATCACTCTAGTCCTTCAGGTCAAGGGACGCCTACAATGCTATTAAGGAGGGTCAAGATTTTGACCAAGTGGTTATGAAGTAATGGAGATAAAGTTCCAAATCAGGATGATGTAATGACTTGGAGGAGAACTTGCATTTGGTCGTGTACCCATAAAACTGCTAGATTTTTCAATTAGAAGGTGCAGCTTGGGGGGCTTTGGAAGATGCTGCATCTTGTACATGCTGCTGCCACTGTAAGTGGTAAAGGAAGTAAATCTTGAAGGTGTTGGATAGGTGCCAATTAAGTGGGCTGCTATGTCCTGGATGGCATCAAACATCTTGTGTCTTGTTGGAGCTGCATTCATCCAGGTAAGAGGAAAGGACTGTATCAACTCCTGACTCGTGCCTTGTAAATGGGGGGCAAGCTTGGGAAACTCAGGTGAGCTACTTGCCACAGAATTCCTCACCTTAGAACTATCCTTGTCGTCACAGGATTTTTAGGACTGGTCCAGATCAGTTTCTGGTCAATAGTAACATTCAGAATGTTAACAGTGGAGAATGCAGCAATGACAATGCAATTGAGTGTCAAGGGGTAACACAGTGTGGAGCTGGAGGAACACAGCAGGCTAGGCAGCATCAGAGGAACAGGAAAGTTGACGTTTCGGGTCAGGACCCTTCTCAGAAATGGGGGAGGGGGAAGGGAGCTCCAAAATAAATAGAGAGAGGAGGGGTGGGGCGGGGAAGCTAGGTGGGATGGTGATAGGTGAGTGCAGGTAGGCAGTGGTGGGGATTGGTCAGTGAGGTAGGAGGAGCGGATAGGTGGGAGAGAAGATGGACAGGTTTTGTCAGGTCAAGGAGGCGGGGATGAGAGGTGGGGTTGGTCATGGGATGACGCTGGGCGTGGGGAGATTTTGAAACTGGTAAAGTCCACATTGAGAGCATTGGGTTGTACGCTCCCAAGGCGGAATATGAGGTGCTGCTCCTCCAGTTTCCGGGTGGTGTCATTGTGGCACTGGAGGAGACCCAGGATGGACATGTTGTCCAGGGAGTGGGAGGGGTAGTTGAAGTGGTTCGCGACTGGAAGGTGTTGTCGTTTGTCACGAACAGAGTGCAAATGCCTCCGCTTGGTCTCACCGATGTAGAGGAGGCCACATCGGGAGCAGCGGATGCAATAGACCACATTGACAGATGTGCAGGTGAATCTCTGTCTGATGTGGAAGGTTTGTTTGGTGCCTTGGATGGAGATGAGGGGGGAGGAGTAGGGGCAGGTGTAGCACTTCCTGCAGTTGCAGGGAAAGGTGCCGGGGGTGGTGGGGCTAGTGGGGAGTGTGGAGCGGATGAGGGAGTCGCGGACAGAACAGTCCCTATGGAAGGCAGATAGGGGTGGGGAGGGAAATATCTCTTTGGTTGTGGGATCGGATTGCAGGTGGCAGAAGTGGTGGAGAATGATACGTTGGATACAGAGGTTAGCGGGATGGTATGTGGGGACAATGGGGATTCTATCTTTGTTTTTGTTGCAGGGAGGAGATGTGAAGGCAGAGGTGCGGGAAACGCAAGATATGCGGTCGAGAGCATTTTCGACCACCGAAGGTGGGGAAGTTGCGGTCCTTGAAATAAGAGGACATCTGGGATGTTCAGGAGTGGAACGCCCCATCTTGGGAACAGACGTGGTGGAGGCGGAGGAATTGGGAGTAGGAAGATGGGTGAGAAGAGGTGTAGTCTAGGTAGTTTTGGGAGTCAGTGGGCTTGAAATAGATATTGGTTTCGAGGCGGTTACCAGAGATGGAGACAGAGGTTCAGGAAGGAGAGAGAGGTATCAGAGATGGTCCAGGTGAACTTGAGGTTGGGGTAAAAGGTGTTAGTTAAATTGGTGAACTGTTCAAGCTCCTCGTGGGAACATGAGGCAGCGCTGATACAGTCATTGATGTAGTGGATGAAGAGGTGGGGGATAGTGCCTGTGTAGCAGCGGAAGAGGGACTGTTCCACGTATCCTACGAAAAGGCAGGCATAGCCTGGGCCCATGCGGGTTCCCATGGCCAGCGCCTTAGCCTGTAGGAAGTGGGAGGAGTTGAAGGAGAAGTTGTTAAGGGTAAGGACGAGTTCGGTTAAGCAGATGAGGGTGTCGGTGGAGGGGGCTGGTTGGGCCTGCGGGAGAGGAAGAAGCAGAGGGCTTTTGGGCCATCTATGTGGGGAACGCAAGTGTACAGGGATTGGATGTCCATCGTGAAGATGACATGTTGGGGGCCAGGGAACTGGAAGTCTTAAAGGAGGTGGAGGGCTGGGTGGTATCCCGGACATAGGTGGGGAGTTCCTGGACCAGGGGGGATAAAACAGAGTCAAGGTAAGGTCTACACCTGAGTATCTCAGGTGTCAGATGGTGCTGACTAGTATCCCCATATGCATCTTTTTTTTATTCCTTCTCAAACATCTTTACCCAAATCATACTCCATTTTCCAGACCTTTTCCCACTTGCGTAATGTTTAAATCTTTTTGCTGCCTCATGTCCTATTACAACTTGTATCCTACCTATCTTGGTGTTATCATCAAATTTTGCAACTATACTATCCATCCCTTCATCTAAATCAGTTATATCAGATCCCAGCACTAATCCCTATGGCACACCACTCATTACATCTTGTCAACCTGAAGAAGATCTATATATATTTTCTCCTTCCTATTAATTAGCCGAGCTTCTATAAGACCATAAGACGTAGGTGCAGAAATACACCATTTGATCTATGTTGCCACTCAATAAGATTATTGCTGGTTTGGTAATTCTCAACTCCATTTTTTTACAGTTTCACCCATACCCCTTGATTACTAAAGAATTCCACAGATGCACTACCTACTGAGAGAAGAAATTCATCCTCATTTCTGTTTTAAATAGATGATCCCTTACTCTGAGATTAAGCCCTCTGGCATAGACTCTTCCATTGGGGGAAACAACTTCTCTACCTTTACCTTGTCAAGCTTCACAGAATCTGTATGTTCAATAAGGTCACTTCTCGTCCTTTGTAAACTCCAATGACTACAGACCAAACCTACACAACCTAATAAATCCCTCCATACCTGATCTCAACCTAGTGAATCTTCTCTGGGCTGTCTCCAGTGCCAATATATCTTTCCTTAGTTAAGGGAACCAAAACTGCTCCCAGTATTCTAGGTGTGGTCTAGCTAGTGCCTTGTATAGTTTTACCAAAACTTCCCTATCCTATTACTCCATTCTCTTTGAAACAAAGGCCAACTTTCTATATGCCTTCTCTAGTACCTAGTGAAGATGAATCCATAAACTTATGATTTATGTAAGATGACCCCAAAATCTCTCTGTGCTCTAGCGTTCTCCATTTAAAAAATATTCAGCTTCTCTATTTATTCTTGCAATACCTCCAATTTTCTCAAATTACATTCCATCTACTAAGTTTTTGACTACTCACTTAACCCATTGACATCACTCTTTGTGTCATCCTCACCATTTGCTTTCCCACCTATTTTTGTGTTATCAGTAAACATAGTACATTCACTTCCCTCATCCAAGTCCTGAATATACATTGTAAACAACTATGGCCTATGCTACCCCATACACCATGAGCTTTTATTTTCTGTGATAGCACCTTGACGTAGCACCTTATCAAATGCCATCTGGAAATCTAAGTACAGTACATCCACTTATTCCACATAGAACTCCATAGATTGGTCAAGCATTGTGTGCTTTTCACAAAACCATGTTGGTTCTGCCTGATTACCTTGAACTTATCTAAGTGACCTTAGATGTGCAATATTCTAAAATCTGCAATAATGCCTTTGAACATTTTCTCTATCACACGTCAAGCTAACAAGCCCATAGTTTCCTGTTTTCTTTCGCTCTCCCCTTTTTGAATTAATGAGTTACACTTACTAACTTCTGATCGAATGGCATTTTCCTTGGGAAGTTACGAATCAGAAAGAGGTCACTAAGCCCCAAAATATCTCCACTGACTTTTCAATTATACATTACCTGTTGCCAGTTTACAGCTTTATTCCCATACCCTTGCACATTTTTCCTATTCAAATAATCATCCAACACCCACTTGAATGTCTGGACTGCCCCATTCCTCTCTTCTTCAAATGAGCATAAAATGCAATCATGGTATAATCGTCATTACCGGGGTGGGGGGCATGGGTGCATGTCTGGTTGTCCATCTGTGTGTGTGTGTGTCAGATTAAGTAATCTGGTTGGCTCCAGAACATGCTGTTCTGAGAAGCTATCCCAAAAACATTCTATGAACTTTTCATTTTGGCTACTTTTGTCATCTGACTTTACCAGACTATATGTAGATTAAAATCTCCCATTATTACAACACAGACTTTCCAGACTATACGTAGATTAAAATCTCCCATTATTACAACACAGACTTTCCAGACTATATGTAGATTAAAATCTCCCATTATTACAACAGACTTTCCAGACTATATGTAGATTAAAATCTCCCATTATTACAA
>NC_063357.1:3409179-3430527 GCF_021869965.1 Rhincodon typus | reverse complement strand
TATTACAACACAGACTTTCCAGACTATATGTAGATTAAAATCTCCCACTATTACAACACAGACTTTCTGACAAGCTCTCATTATTCTTCCTTTATGCTCCACCCAACCATGTGATTACTGTACAGGTGTTTGTTCATCATTCCCACAAGTGACTTCCTGCCTTTACCGCTTCTCATCTCTACCCTAGCTGTTTCCTGAACTTAGGTCATCCCTCTCTATTGTACTAATATCACAATCGCACTGATCCATCCTTCCAACTTTTCCAAGCATCCGGTCCTTCCTAAATGTCCTGATGAAGGAGCAGCGCTCTGAAAGCTTGGGATTTCAAATAAACCAGTTGGACAATAACCTGGTGTCATGTGACTTCTGACTTTGTCCAACACCAGCACCTCCACATCATTGTTTTGAATGCTACAGGCATTCAGATACAGAGTCTTTAGTTTTATCCTTTTATTGTTTTTGCAACTTAGAGACTTAACAGTTAGTTTGCTCTTTGATCTGAGCTCTCATTCTCTTCTTGACACAGTCTGTTTATCATTTCCCATATTAATATCTTGCTCTTTAGTCTTAGTTCTACTCTTTGATTTATCACATGTTCCCAGATTTGTTCTCTGTTTCCGCTCTTTAGTTTAAAATCCTCTCTGGTTCCGGTTAACCACCATGCAAGAACACCTACACCAGCACTGGCCCGCTGGTCGAGATCCGACTTTCCCCAGCATTCGTGCCAGTATCCCATGATTCAGAACCTGCTTCTCTCATACCAGTCTTTGAGTCATGGATTCATCTCTCTATTCTTATTTGCCCTATGCACATGGGTCAGGTAATCAGCCAAAAATTATGACCTTTGAAGTTCTGGCCCCAACTCCAGGCATTGACTATGCTTTGTCTTCCCTTTGTTGTTGGTACCTACATGTACCATGATGACTGGATCCTCCCTTCCCCAGTGGAAGTTCCTCTCCAGCCATGAGCAGATGCCCTGAACCCTGGCACAATGCAGGGAACATCCTAAAAAACAGACTATCTGATCATTGCCATTTTGCTGTTGTGGGAGTTTGCTGTGCTTCTAGCATTACAACCATGACTAGTTCCAAAATATTTCACCGTCAGCAAAGCATTTTAGGATGACTAGTGATCATGAAAAGCCCTGTTTAAATGTCTTTGTTTACAAATATGTTATTTCTCAACACAAATTCAGGTTAAAACTTATACACTGACTTTGACCAATTCTACAGCAAAGATGACCTTACAGTGAAAATAAACACGTAATATGAGTCAATGTTAACCAGTTGAGGGAAGGTGAGGGAAGTAGTTTACATCCATGACCTAAGCCTTGCAGATTTGAAAAGACTCCACATTAACTATTTTTATAATAAATCTTTGCGAGCTTTATGAGGTTACTTTTAGCTTTTGCTTCCAATTGTGTTAACACCAACTCTTAACAATCAGCCTGCATTAATTGATCCAGTCTTTGATTACATCCCAAGGATTAAAGATTATAATACAGTCACTTTAACTCATTACAAATAATCTGTACTGCCAACTGTACACGCATTAATACAAGCTCACATGCTTCAGTTGAAAGTTCATGTAGTACTGCTGCAATTCATTCTCTGGACATTCATCATTTCGCATAATACGAAGTAATTTATCCCCTTCATTTCTATTCATAAAAAAGAAGTTTTCATTGCATGACTGCATCTCTGACAGGTGGGCCCATCAGTAATCAGAAACAATGCATATTTGATACCAAGGAGCTAAAAGGTTGTAACACTGGAGGCAGGAAGTTACAGATAAATCATCTGCACATTCTGACACAAGAATTTGCAGTTTGCAGGAGTTTAATTTTCAAAATATACAACTGTGCAATATTTCCTTTATATATTTCACAAGGTAAGGTTATTAGTGACTTTTGTGCCCACCAATGTGAAGGATGTCAATTACCAGAGAACTGATTAATTTCACAAGCGTCAACATCAATCATTTAAGCTGAGCAGGACTTAGACGCAGTTAGCTTAAGAAGTCCATTTTCTTTTATTTGAGCTTTTATTTTCTCAATGAAAATTAATGTGTAAAAGTTCATCACTTAGTTCTCTTAGTTCTTCTCAATTTTCCACTCATACATTGCTCCAACATCAATCAACTGGATTTAGTCTGCGATCATGCATCTTGTTCCCACATGTCAAGGCTGCTCATTCACCAAACGAACTTAGTAAAACTTTCCCAAGAGAGGCAAGACCAATTGAAATGATACAGGAGTCCCTGGAGTCTGTTCTGTCAACTGACCCCTCAAGAGTCAAGTGGTAAATATTAAGTCAACGCCCAGAACAAAGGCATTGAAATTCTTTAGAAAAGGAAGCGTAGATGGTCCCGTTTCTTAAATCAGTGAAGAGAAGTTGCTCAGATAAGAGAAAATTGAAATAATCCAAGAATTTCAAAGTTAGAGAAAAGCACAGTTGCAACAATCTGCTTATTGAGCCAAGAGGGAAGATAAATGATCACAGTATATGATAAAGTTTAACTCAAAATAAGTTATCTTCAAGATTAGATCTGTGTGATGTACAATGATCATCGAAGCCTAAAAAATTTGATTATTTCTTGATTCAACAAAAGCAACAATACACAACATAATATTGTGCGTGGTTTGGTTGCCATCACACAGTTACTGGTTTCAGAGTAAAACAAAATGATGCAAATGCCTCAGTGTCTCGATGCCTTTTGGTGAAAGTCATAATTTGTTGTGTAAAATGGAATATTCAGACGATAGACCATTTTTAGTACGGCTATTGCAGCATTATGTTTACGCTACAGGACCAATAAGGCTAAGCACACTGATTTGGAGATACAGAATCAAATCTCTTGTTCCAGGAGTTGATCCTCTGCCTGTGTGCTTGTGTACGGTGATCCCTTGAATGTGCACGATGCTTGCTCATGGAAAGAACATGAGTGTGGAGTCTTTTAAAAGACATAGAAAGTCGGTTTTCTGCAGCCACTAAATGGTTTAGGCTGACCACGAAATTCAGAGAACTGCTGGAGATAGGGCACCTGCTCAGCCCCAGGCAGAAGATAAGGCCCTGTTTTTGGTCATTAATGATTTTGTCAAATTGCAGAGATGGTTAAAGGAGAATGAGACATTTTTATTAAAGGCACTCAGTAAGCTAGATGGAAGAAGGGAGAAGTCCACCAACATTATCAGCACCATACTGGATCCGACATGCTTTTGCCTGGCTGTCCCCATCGACAAATTGTGGATTACCATGAAGAGACGGGTCCACTACATTCAGTATCTGTGAGATATGAGCATGGATCTGCACTCCATCGTTCTTGCCATAGATGCTCAGCATCAATGACAAGGCAAGAGGGCAAGTATGGTCCTTTGTCTCACTCCAGGTTCCCCATCCTCTCAGGGAGATAGATTAGTACCAGAAGGAGCCACAGGACAGAAGAATGACATTGCATCCTCTTCTCAGAACACTACAGAGATGCCTGGCCCATCCACCTCCCTAGTGCCTATAATCCCAAAGCCTCCAGCAGCTCAAACCAAGGAGGGTGAGCCTGTATCTGGGTAGGAACTTCCCAGGGCACCTGGGCACACCAGGTCCAAGTACATTAAGAGACAACTGTCCAAATCTTCCAAGCCAAAAGGGCCAACCACAGAACAGCTGTGGTAGTCAGGACTTCACTCAGACATAGTGAGACAGATAGGAAGAAGATTTATGATTAAGTCAGTTCATCTTCTCAAGGGCAACTGTGGCTGGGCAATAAATGCTGGCCCAGATAGCATACCCACACCCCATGAATGAATGAAAATAAAATCACAACACAGATGAAAACGTACAGTTCAATGTGCAGATCTGAAGTTGCAATGTGTTTTCTTTCAGTGCTTGCTACATGAAATGGGAACTTCATATTTCACTCTTAAGTATATTAATCTTATTACAGTTGCTTAGCTGACATGACAAGGAGGTGGTTGTTTGGAGCCATAATTTTTAATCTTTATTCTTTGACAATGAACGACCTGCTGATAAAATACAATTTGAAGCTAGGTGAGTGGCATTACTGAATCAGTGAAGGCATGATTACTGAAATTGGCCTAAGAAGGCCTCCAATTCCAAGATATTTACTCCAGGCCTGCAGAGAAAAGCAGCTTACTTTTCATGCAATGGCAGTCATTTTGTGCAGTTATTGTACAGTTGACTTTCAATCTAATAAGACAAAGTTCCAACTTCATTTCAGAATGGGAAATTGTAGACTGTACCTGTGACACACAGACTTCCCTCCATCCTTCATGTTCTTCTTTGTGTTGATGATCCTGTGGTCCCAGTGACCTTTCAAGCTTTCCCTGTTTCCATTGAGTCTCTTCACATTATTATTAATGCCCCCACTTCACCCACACAGCCCACGATTTTCAAAATTCAAAAGCACTTGTTAGTTCTACACCCAACGTATGTACACCCCAAGTTACAATGACCTGTTTGAACCCCATCTTCTGCAGCTGGTAGGCTCTTTCCCATTTACGATGAGGTCCCACCCCACAACCTAAATTTACCCCCTGCACTGTCATCATTCTTGAATGAACCAATATAATGAAGCCTTCCCCCAGTTTTGAGTTGCTTCCTTTTCCCAGCAGACAACAGACTACAACGTGATAAGCCCTCTGTGTATTATTGACCAAACTACCAGGACTAACCATGGCCCATACCCCAGACTTACATCTCAACAGCACCCTAACTTGACTGTAATGAATGGATGGCTTGATCTTCATCTGCAGGACTGTGTCCATTCCCTGGACTGTAAGGACATGGATTCTCAGATTGCCTGACTTACTGTGGTCAACCCCTTTTATTCCTAATCGAATGAGTCCTTTGAATAACTGTTGCAGTACTCAGTGATTGACTGTCTCCCACATGAACTCACTAAGAATTGTTACCTTTTTTTATATACAGCCAATTGTTTGAAGCACATGCAGTATGTTTGCCACTTAAACTGCTGGCACATGATAAAGGTCTGACATTGATTTAGCACAGTGATACACAGCAATATGTCCATCCCTTAACAGGCTGACAGATTGTTCAGTGCTCCCCACTGTCACAAGCTGCCTGCCCCTCCCTCTGCACTAAAATCAATAGAAGCCACAAATGTTCATAGCCCATAAGTAAGCATGAAAGACCCTGTGTGCTAAAAAAATGCGAGCCACATAGAAGCTGGTAGCCCATAATTCGGTGGTTAAGTCAATAAGCGTGTGCTAACAAAGCAATGTGAAGTATACAGAGGCTGGCAGCCTCCAAGTAAGTGGTAAATTGAGTGAGTAATAAGAAAGCATGCTAACAGCCATAAGGTGCAGCCTGTGCAAATGTACAAGATGCATGCGTGTGCACCCACACACAAAGTGACCAAGCCAAAGCATGCAAGACATAGGTGCCCCAATTTGATCCAGAAACAGGCATGATGATGGGATGACGCTGGTAGTTTGCTGATGTTAACTTGTGTGAACAAAATGTTACGGAGGATGGTGGACGTGCAGCATGCAAGGACTTATGCAGAAGAAGCAGTTGCATGATGACTAGGACAAGCATTCCATGAACTGCAGCCACCAGGCAAATGCCCCATTTTACATGTCTAGTTTAAACATATCTGTGCAGAAGAGAACTGAAAGTGACTTATAAATTAGGCAAGTTGGGCCTTTATTGCTTTGCAAGTAGCAGTCAATGCTCAATGGCAAGATTCTGAAGTTACTATTTATGGCTTGAGGGAAAATAGGAAAAGTATTTGGAGATTCAGATGTTTTCATTCTCACCATATATTCCCATCTTTCTTGCTGTACTCATGCATTCTGGGGAGGGGAAAATTCGACCCGATGTATTTCCAAGGCACACTATTTAATGGCTGCAGTGCCGAAGAAGATAGGGGTTAAAACAGAATCTCAAATTGCAAATGACCTGCATGAAGTACTTAAGTTTTGCTTTCATGGATTTCAATGTCATCAGTAACCTCCCAGTTGTATTATAGCATTGCTAGCACGCTCTGAGAATAACTGTGCAATGTGTGTCTTTGCATGCTACTGCTTGGGCTCTTCCTTTCATGCATTCTTTAAAGCGATGGAACTTGACTCATGATTTAAAAATAAGCAAATTTTACCATTGCTTATGAGTTCAGTCTCTGAATGTTTTATTTGGACTGTGATGAATCATGGGCAACCACAAGTCTCTGAGAGTTTGCTCCACTGTCTTAGGCAGATTTACAGGAATTTCCCAGAACTTTTCATGAGTTAGTCTCTGCAATTTCCTCAGTCCTTTTTGTGTCTCTCAGGAAATAACACAGATTAGTGCAGAGTGGTCAAGTATGGCCTTAATGCGGAGGCTGATAATGGGTGTGATAGTGTGATAGTGTGTGAGGATACACTAGTGACTGGATGGGTACGGCATGATTGGCCTGATAGTCTTTTCTCAAACTTTCGGCATGTTCTTATACCATCCACAAAAGCATGTTAGGATATCTAATCATGTAATATCTCTTCACAATTGTTTTCATATCAACTGAAGCAGTAGAAAGGATAGTCAGTTGGGAGGACAAGAAAGATGTCAAACAATGCGTATGCTGTAAAAAAATGTTGAAAGGCTTATAGGGAACATAAAAGAAATCTAAATATCTTGCCCTAGCAGTAATAACGTTGCCATGTTTGAATAAATATAGTTTCCTTGATATGTTTTATCCATAAAAGGTAAGAGCTGAGGGAATGGGGTTGGGGGAATGCATATAATAATAATATTAGGTACTATTTCTTTGACTTGCTATTCTTCGTATAGAACATTTGGCAGGGAAAAATATCCCAGGGCTGCAGAGGCATAAGTAAAATTATGGACACACACTAAAGGACCAGAAATGGGGGGCGGCAGTTGCAGTCACCATATAGGTGGGATTTATGGAGGGATGAGAAGGATGTGAAACGGCTGACGCTTGGAAGGTGGGCAATCATCACTTTAGTGAGAATTTAGTCAATGAAACACAAATTAACTTTCTTGATGAGATGACCTAAGAAAGGTGGTAGGGACAATTCAAGGAAAACGAGAGAAAGTTTGGTTTACAAAGCTAAAGTAGAGAAATGGGACAGGGGTAGATTCAGATTAGCATGAAGTAGGGAGTGAGGAAGCATAATAGCAGATTTTTGAAAATTTATTATTTAATGGGATGTGACCGTCGCTGGCTAAGCCAACATTTTCTACCCATCCCTAACTGTTTTAGAGAATGTGGTGGTGAGCTGTGTTCTTGAACTGCTGCAATCCGTGTAATATAAGTTCACCTACAGTACTGTGAGGAAGGAAACTCAAGGATTTTGATTTTGAAGAAACAACAATGGAGTTTCAAATCAGGATGGTTTCTGACTGGAAGGAACTTGGTGTTTCCATGCATCTGATGCCTTGTCCTTCTAGATGGTCGGAGTTGCAGGTCTGGAAGGTGCTGTCGAAGCAGCTTTGGTGAGTTGCTGCGATGGCACACACTTCTGCAACTGTGTCGACAATAGGGAGAGTGAATGTTTAAGGTGGTGGAAAGGATCAAGAAGGCCACTTTGTCCCATAAATTGATGAGTTCCTTAAGTGCTGTTGCAGCTGTGTTCATCTCCGCAAGTGGAGAGTTATCTATCACATTCTTGACATGTACCTCGTAGATAGTGGACAAGATTTGGGGAGTTATGAGATGTTTTACGCACCTTAGAAATCCTAGCTTTTGACCTGCTCTTATAGCCAAGTATTTACATGGCTAGTCCAGTTCCATTGCTGGTCAATGGCATCCCCCCTCAAGGACACAGATTCACTGATGGCAATGGCTTTTAACATGAAGGGTGCCCGTTAGATTCTCATTAGTGTGATGCAAATGTTACTTGCCACTTATCACCCTCAGCCTAGATATTGTCCAGATCTTGCTGTATATGGACAAGAAATGCTTCAGTGTCTGAGGGATTGTGAATGGTGTTTAGCATTATGCAATTATTAGCAAACATCTCCATTCTGACCTTATGACAGAGGAAAGGTCATTGATTAAGCAGTTGAAGATGGTTCGGCTAAAGACGCTACTCTTGCAGTGATATCCTGGAGCTAAGATGACTGACCTTAACAGCCACAACCATATTCCTTAATGTTAGGTATGTTTCCAACCAGCAGAGAGCTTCCTCTTGACTCTCTGTAGGTCCCTGATGCTATAATTAGTCAAATGCTGCCTTAACGTCGAGGGCATTTACTCTCCCCTCACCTCCTGAGTTCAGCTCTTTTGTTCATTCTTGTAGCAAGTTTGTAATGAAGTCAGAAGCTAAGCAACCCTGGCAGAGTGCAAACTGAACATCAGCAAATACATTATTGTTAAGCAAGTGTTATTTGACAGCACTGTCAATGAGCCTTCCAACACTTTGCTTATAATGAAGAGTAGACTGATGGGATGCAATTGGTCATATTGGATTTGTCCTGTTTTCTGTTTACTGGACATACCCAGGCAATTTTTCACATTGCCAGGCAGATGTCAGTGCTGTCATTGCACTGCTATAGCCAAGGGTGTGGCCAGTCTTAGGGCACAAGTCTTTCGTGCTATTGCCAGAATATTGTCAAGTCCAGAGCCTTTGCAATCTTAGTGCCTACAGCTGCTCTTGGTATCATGTGAAGTGAATCAAAATTGTTGAAGACTGGCATCTGTGAGGCTGGGGACTTCAGAAAGAAGCTGAGATGGACCATACATTCCAAAAACAGCCAAAATGAGAATCATAACTCAGATCTGACATCTATTTGTACTGTGAATTGGTCTTGCTGCAACATGTCTTAAAAATCTTTTCGAAGGAATTAAATATTTCAGCAACGTGATCAAACTGTGCATTTCCTTAGAGCATTTCCTTAGAGATGGTAAATGGTCAAAAGTCCATTTTTGGATACAATGCAGAATGTCAAATTGCTGTCTTCAAATAGTTGAATATTTTAAAACAAGACAGAGAATGAGATATACTTACCACTGGGGTTAAATGCCATACAGGAAATGGGTTTATTGTCATGGGCCAGGAAATGAGCCACTATGCCTTCACCTTCAACATCCTCACTGACAAGTACCTGCATTACAAAGCAAAGCAAAATAAATCAGAAAAATGTTACTTCACATGTTCTAATGATTTTGCTTCAAACAGAATCAGTTTTATTAGGCAAATAGCCAGAACAAAACTTCTGCGCATACAGGCATATCACAGAATGAAATCAGACAAAGTTGCAGAAATGTGGCAGAAAAATCATGTGACAAAGAAGAATTAATTAACATTTCAGGTTTATTTGAACTAGGCCTGATAAAGTTTCACTCCTGGAAAATTAATCTGTCTTTTTTGCTGTGATTTCCTGTTTCCATTACAGATTTCTAACATTTCCTCATAACATAACCCCAACATCAACCTACTTAAGACAGTAAGCTTTGAAATTTATATTAAACCAATCCACATATTAGAACATAGAATATAGAACAGTACAGCACAGTATAGGCCCTTCAGCCTATGATGTTGTGCCGACCTATTATCCTACTAAGATCAATCTACCCTGCATACCTACATTATACTATCCTCCATGTGCCTATCCAAGAGTTGCTTAAAAGTCTCGAAAGTATCTGACTCCACTACCACTGCCGGCAGCGCATTCCACACGCCCATCACTCTGTGTAAAGAACCTACCTCTGACATCTCCCCTATACCTTCCTCCAATCACCTTAAAATGATGCCCCCTCGTAATAGTCATTTCCACCCTCGGAAAAAGTCTCTGACTATGCACCCTAGCTAAGCCTCTCATCATCTTGTACACCTGATTCAAGTCACCTCTCATCCTTCTTCGCTCCAATGAGAAAAGCCCTAGCTCCCTCAAAGATAGTAAGAACTACCGATGCTGGAGTCCTAGATAACACAGTATGGAGCTGGAGGAACACAGCAGGCCAGGCAGCATCAGAGGGGCAGGAAAGCTGACGTTTCGGGTGTTGCTGCCTGGCCTGCTGTGTTCCTCCAGCTCCACATTGTGTTATCCCTAGCTCCCTCATCCTTTCCTCATAAATCCTGCCCTCCAGTCCAGGCAGCATCCTGGTAAATCTCCTCTGCACCCTCTCTAAAGCTTCCACATCCTTCCTATAGCAAGGTGACCAGAACTGAACACAATATTCCAAGTGTGGTCTAACTAGGATTTTATACAGCTGCAGCATAACCTTGCTGCTCTTAAACTCAATTCCCCTGCCAATGAAAGCCAACACACCATACGCCTTCTTTACAACCCGATCAACTTGGGTAGCAACTTTGAGGGATCTATGTAAGTGGACCCAAAATTGCTCTGTTCCTAAACATTGCCGAGAATCCTGCCATTAACCCTGTATTCTGCATTCAAATTCAACCTTCCAAAATGAATCACTCACACTTTTCTGGGTTGAATTCCATCTGCAATTCTTTGCCCAGCTCTGCATCCTGTCAATGTCCCGCTGCAACCTACAACAGCCTTCTACGGTATCCACAACTCCACCAACCCTCGTGTCATTGGCAAACTTACTAACCCACCCTTCCACTTCCTCATCCAAGTCATTTATAAAGATCACAAACAGCAGAGGTCCCAGAACACATCCCTGTGGAACACCACTGGTCACCGAGCTCCAGGCTGAATACTTTCCATCTACTACCACCCTCTGTCTTCTATTGGACAGCTGGGAGTTCTGTTTATTCCTCAACCAACCACATGAAAACTGATTACCTGGTCAATATCTTATCACTATCAGTGGGAGCTTGGTGTGTGCTATATTAGTGACTACATTTTAGAAAGTATTTTCAGATTAGATGAAGTAATAGGCTAGTGTTCCCATACATTTATGTTAGAACTTGGGTGTACAGGAACAATTTCAGAATTTGTGCATGGCACAAAACTTGGAAATATTGTGAAAACTATGAGGAGATAGTGATAGATTTCAAAAGGACTTGGACAGGTGGAATAAGAGCACAAGGAGCAGAAAATATTTATTCCAATAACTGCAAAGTGATTGATTTTGGAGAAGGAAAAGGGAAATACAATAAGGTACAGTGCACTAAATTAATGGGGATGCAGGAGCAAGGGACCTGGGAGTATATATGCCTAAATCATTGAAGATGTTGAGAAAGCAGTTAATAACACAAGCAGGCTATGGGCTTTATAAAGACAGGTACTGAGCAGAAAGAGAGGAAGTTATGATAAACCTATATAAATCACTGGTTAGGTCTCAACTGGGCTTCTTCAGAAAGTTGTGAAAGGTGCAAAAAATATTCAACAGATTGGTTGAGGATCCTCAGTTACATGGATAGAATGGAGAGGCTGCAACTGTCCTCCTTGGAGAAAAGGAGGTCAAGAGGACATTGATAGAAATGTTCAAAATGATTACGGGTCTGGACAGTCGGCAAGGAGAAACTGAACCATTTGAAGGAAAGATTGAGAACTCAAACACCCTAATTAAAGCTATTTGGCAAAACAGCAATATCAACATGAAGAAAAGTTTTTCTTTGCAGCAAATGATTAGGATATGAAATGCACTGCCGGAGAGTTTTGAGGAGGTAGATTCAATTCTGGCTTTCAAAACTAATGATCTGAAGAGTGAAAAATAAAGCCACAGGGAAATGACAGGAAAATGCAAAGAGGAAAATTGCTCATGAAGGATATGTATACAGCAAGTTGAGTGCCCTCCCATATTGTATCCGCTTGAGGACTCTATAGTTGTACAACGTATTGGGGCATTTTTCGGTCACAATAATGCACGTGTTTTACATTAATAGAATATAATTAATGACAGAGGCACATCTCCAGATACAGGCAATAGAGGAGGTGTTCACACAGTGGTAATGTCACAGGACTCATTATCCGAAGTGCCAAGTTAATGTTCTGGAAACGTGAGTTCAAACCATAGTGTGGCAGATGGTGAAATTTGAATTCACTAGAATTCTGGGATTTAAAAAAATGCTATTCTAAACAATGTGACCATTGTTGACCATTGTTGGTTGTTGTAAAAACCTATCTGGTCCTTTATGGAAGGACAAACCTTACCTGATCTGGTCTACATGTGACTACAAACCCACTGCAATGTGGTTGAGTCTGAACTGCCCTCTGAAATTGCCTATTTGGAAATGGAAAGGTGATGACATATTGGTATTATCGCTAGACGATTAATCAAGAAACTCAGCTAATGTTCCGGGGACCTAGGTACGATGGATGATGGAATTTGAATTCAATAAAAATAAATCTGGAATTAAGAAAATACTGATGACCATGAAACCATTGTCAATTGTCAAGAAAAACCCATCTGGCTCACTAATGTCCTTCAGGCAAGGAATTTGCCATCCTCACCCTGGTCTGGTAATGGATGTGACTCCAGACCTACGGCAATGTGGTTGACTTTCAACTGCCCTTTAAAATGGCCTACCAAGCCACTCAGTTCAACAGCAACTAAGGATGGGTAACAAATGCTGGCCAGCCAGCAATGTTCATGTCCTAAGTGAATAAACAAAACCAACATCACATGAATGAATAAAAAAATTAACAATATTAACATTCTACTGAAGTTGCAGTCTGGGAATTAATGATACTGACTGAACCAAATCCTACATATTACTGGCAGTAACAAACTGTTCTACTCTCACACTGTCAAATCAAATTGGATGTCATTTTTAAAATGTAAAAATGACATCTGACACATATAAAGCACTAAACTGTGACGTTTATCTTGAAAATTAATTTACACAAGACTATATAAATAAATAAAATAATAGACTTTAAGGCATTAAACAAAAATGTAGAGTCAGGAAATCATTCCATTTGACAGTCTGTGTGCATGTTTACATATGTCTGCATGTGTGTGTATGTGTGTGTACTTTATATACACAGTATTAGTAATGTTTGCTTTATTCCACCACAATAAATTCTGAAGTTTTCATAAACAGCTGCACAGCACAAATTCACAGGGTGTTCACAATTGCACAATCTGAGAACTATTTCCAAGGCAGATATTTTGTTAGCTTGTACATATTTATTAAAATATGGCTTCCTTTACCATCCTCGAAATACAATGTGGCATTCACTGGCACCTCGCTGAGAAATGGAGATTAAAGTGGAAGCATTTTAAAGAAAATAATTTTCTTTTCAGTGATTCAGTTTATTTTATAGTCATGGCAAGTACAAAACAGTAATTAAATAATTTTGATGAATTACACTATATTTCCTTTTGCACAATTGAGTGAAGAACATTGTGGCCTAACACATTTTAATTTATGCCATGTACCAGATACAATGAGTGCGCTGCAGTGTTGGACAGCTTTAGGAATGAGACATTAAACCTACACTCCAGCTGATAGGTATAATTCCGTAGTACAATTTGGAGAAGGGACTTCTCCTGGATCTCTGTTGTATCCTCAACCAACATCTTTGAAAACAGATTCTCATGTCATTTGTCCAATTTGCTATCCATGCTACCTTTGCTCTATACAGCAGGCTGCAGGGGCACAAATCTGCCAAATTGACTACATACACCTAAAAGTTAGAAGAAAATAAAATCGTGGAAGCCAAGATTAGATTATAGTATTCCCCAAAGTATACCAGCTGATGCAACAGAATAATACCATTGACAGTCCACATGTAGAAACAATTTCAGCTGTAACAGCAACACCTAGTCAAGCTCCAAGCATTTGGTAATGAGTGTTTATTTCTGATACATACATAAGTCATGTACAGCAAAAGATGATCAAGTGCAGAAGAGTTGCCCATAAGTTTTGAGACTTCACAATATCTGATGACTCAAATGCGTAGTAGTTCTAAAGCTCCACCTAAACATTCCTGCAGAGAAGTTCAGACAGACGTCTTTTGCTTGCCCTCCATACTTGACCTTTCGTGCATGCACAGCCAGACAATGTTCTGCATATTAAGGGGTAAAGACTGGTGCTCCATTGTAGGTCATTTGAAGTCTGTGCATTCTTTAACACAAACCTGAATGCTACCTGTCCATTTAAAATCTAGCATAATACAAAATTTAACTGCATGAATAGAGGAACAACAAAATGTACGGAATGGAAAGATACCAAATACAGTTATTATGCCTAGTTCAAGAGGTGAGGGATCTGTCACTTTATGTTTGAAAACAACAAATGCTGGAGATTACAGCGGGTCAGACAGCATCCACGGAGAGAGATTAGATGACTCTTCATCAGACGTCAAATGAAGAGTTATCTAGACTTGAAATGTTAGCTTGCTCTCTCTCCATGGATGCTGTCTGACTCACTGTGATCTCCAGCATTTGTTGTTTTCAGTACAGATTCCAGCATCTGCAGTAATTTTATCCTGCTTTATATTTTGGTCCTTACATAGGAACTTACAATGTGTTTGTGTTTAAAAAATTTATTGGCTTAAATGGTTTGATGCACTAGTGTTACTAAATAGAAGTTTCAAAATCCAGCCATCTTAAGCACACAATCTAGACTGATACTCCAATCCAAGGCTGAAGGAATGCTACATCATTGGAGATACTCATTTTCAGTTGAGACATCAAACCAAGGCCCTACAGTTCACCAATGAACATCGAAGAAAAACCCACAACATTATTTTTAAAAAAAGAAAATATTCTCCTAGTGACAGTACTACAACTTTCCTGCTGAATATTACAGCAAAAGATATTTTAACTGCCATCATCTCGTTGTTGCTGCAGGATCCTGCTATGTATTTAAAACAGTAAATTCTTTAGTTGTGAAAGTGTGAAACAGTTGCAAATCCATGTTTGTATTGTGCATTCCTGGTTGCCCTTAGAATCTGATGGTGAGCAATCCCCTTGATCCACTACAGTTCTTATCATTATCACTATGTTTTAAGTGAGGAATTCCAGGATTTAACTCAGTAATGATGATGGAGAATGATTATTTCCGAACAATTTCAGAATGGTACATTATTAGGAGGTGGCGGGTGTTCTCATAGGAACCTATGTAGATAGACCAACACGAGGAGAGGCCACTTTGGATTTGGTGCTTGGCAATGAACCGGGCCAAGTGTCAGACCTGTTGGTAGGAGAGCATTTTGGCAGTAGTGATCGTAACTCTGTTCCTTTTACAATAGTCATGGAAGAGGATAGGTACATACAGCAGGATAAGGTTTATAATTGGGGGAAGGGTAATTATAATTCGGTTAGGCAAGAACTGGGTAACATAAAAAGGGAACAGATGCTGTCAGGGAACAGCACTACAGAAATGTAGAGATTGTTTAAGGAATGCATACTGCATGTGATCAATATGTTTGTCTCCAGCAGGCAGTGAAGATGCGGGTGAGCGAGGGAGCCTTGGTTCTCAAGTGAGGTCGAACGACTAGTTAAAAGGTAGAAGGATGCTTATATAAGGTTTAGGAAACAAGGATCGGAAAAGGCTCTAGAGGGATACAAGTTAGCCAGGAAGAAGCTGAAGAAAGGGCTTAGGAGAGCTATAGGGGGGCATGAGAAAACCTTGGCAGATAGGATCAAAGAAAACTTCAAGACTTTTTACACGTACATGAGGAATAAGAGAATGACCAGAGAAAGGGTAGAGCTGATCAAGGCTTGTAGAGGAAATTTGTGTAAGGAGCCTAAAGGGATAGGAGAGGTCCTTAATGAATATTTTTCTTCAGTATTCACAACTGAGAGGAACCTAGTTGTAGGGGAGGACAGTGTGAAACAGGCTGGTAGGCTAGAGGAGGTGGATGTTAGTAATGAAGATGTATTAGGAATTTTGAGGAACTTAAAGATAGATAAGTTCCCCAGGCCTGATGGGATTTATCCAAGGATTCTATGGGAAGCGAGGGAAGAGATCGCAGGGCCTTTGGCGATGATCTTTTCGTCTTCACTGTCCACGGGTATAGTGCCAGAAGATTGGAGAGAGGCAAACGTCATTCCCTTGTTCAGAAAAGAGAATAGGGATAACCCCAGAAATTACAGGCCAGTTAGTCTTACTTCAGTGGCGGGCAAATTATTGGAAAGGGCTCTGAGAGATAGGATTTATGATCACTTGGATAGGCACAGTTGATTCATGATAATCAGCATGGATTTGTGAGAGGTAGATCATGCCTCACAAACCTTACTGAATTCTTTGAAGAGGTGACCAAACACGTGGATGAAGGTAGAGCAGTGCATGTGGTATACATGGATTTAAGTAAGGCGTTTGATAATGTTCCCCATGGTAGGCTCATGCAGCAGGTAAGGAGGCATGGGATAGGGGGAAATATGGCAGATTGGATTCAGAATTGGCTGACCCATAGAAGACAAAGGGTGGTAGTGGACGGAAAATATTCAACATGGTGTTCGGGTACGAGTGGTGTATCACAAGGATCTGTTCTGGCTCCTCTTCTATTTGTGATTTTTGTAAATGATTTGGATGTAGGAGTGGAAGGGTGGATTAGTCAGTTCACGGACGATACAAAGGTGAGTCAAGTTGTGGACAGTGCGGAGGGCTGTTCTAGGTTACAAAGGGACATTGATAGGATGCAGAGCTGGGCTGAGAAGTGGCAGATGGAGTTTAACCCTGAAATGTGTGAGGTGATTCATTTTGGAAGGACAAACTTGAAAGCAGAATATAGGGTTAACGGAAAGATTCTTGGCAGTGTGGAGGAGCAGAGGGATCTCGGGGTTCATGTCCACAGTTCCCTGAAAGCTGCCACCCAGGTGGATAGAGTTGTTAAGAAGGCGTATGGTGTGTTAGCTTTCATTAATAGAGGGATTGAGTTCAAGAGCCGTGAAGTTATGCTCCAGCTATACAAAACCCTGGTTCGGCCACATCTGGAGTATTGTGTCCAGTTCTGGTCACCCCATTACAGGAAAAATGTGGAAGCATTGGAAAAGGTGCAGAGGAGATTTACCAGGATGTTGCCTGGAATGGAGGGAAGGTCTTACGAGGAAAGGTTGAGAGAGCTAGGGCTTTTCTCTTTCGAACAACGAAGGATGAGAGGTGACTTGATAGAGGTGTACAAAATGATCAGAGATTTAGGTAGAGTGGATAGCCAGAGACTTTTCCCTAGGGTGGAGGCTGCTATTACAAGAGGGCATAGTTTTAAAGTGAGTGGAGGTAGATATAGGGGAGACGTCAGAGGTAAGTTCTTTACTCAGAGAGTGGTAGGGGCGTGGAATGCATTGCCGGAGACAGTAGTGGAGTCAGCCTCATTAGGGGCATTTAAGCAGTTATTAGATAGGCATATGGATGATAGTATAAGGTAGGGGTTAGACAGCCCTTAGGTTTTGGGTAAAAGTTCGGCACAACATCGTGGGCCGAAGGGCCTGTACTGTGCTGTACAGTTCTATGTTCTATGTTCTAACCTTGGTAAGGTGCTGCTTCTGAGTCCTGTTTACAGTAAATACTGCGCCCACAGAGCACATACAGATAATGAACATTAAATCTAGAGTACAAAATTGCTGGTCAAATGGACTGTATTACCTTGGAGGACATACGACTTTGAATATTTAGCCCTGGCATCTGTCCAGGTGATTGTGCGGTATTACCATACAGACTTGATTTGTACATTGCAGGTAATGAAGATGCTTGGAGGGCTGAGTGGGTCAGCCACTTGTCACAGAGTATCTAACCTCTGCCCTGTTTTTGTAGTCATGGATTTGATGCAGTCTCTACAATTCAGCTTTCAATCATAATGTTAAGTCCAGGTGACTCACTAAGGACCACCACTGAAAGTCAAGATGAAGGTGGTTTGGCCTCTTTTTATTCAAAGTGGCCATTACCTGGCATTTGTTACCTTGTTACCTCGTCAGTCCACGTTAATGAAGCTGAATACTAGAATCAGTAGCAAACAGTCTCGCCCATTGACCTTATGACAAACAGAAAGTCATCAATAAAACTGCTGATGGTGAAGGATATTTTCTTTGTAGATTGTCCACTGATTCCCTGCATTGCAACAACTGGTCTCCAACAACTAGAATGATCTTTTTTTCTGGAATGGCTCTCAATCGCTGAAGGATTATCCTGTCAATTTCCATTGACTGTACAATATAATTAATGTGAGGTGAATCATTTTCAAATACTTTGGACAGACATGATAAGATGTTATGTAAATGCAAGCTGCAAGTTTTTCTTTCCTAAAGTTCATAACATATTGTTATTGTAACTACTTATTCCATTCCCATTTAACTTTATCACATTCCGAAAGCCAACCTTCATTATTTATCCCAAATTAGGTTCAAAGGGGAATTAAAAACCGCATTGATTTAAGTTTAACACTGCACTCTTCCAGACATCTTTCAAAGATGGGTTGATGCCACCACACCACTGCTCTTATTTTTTATTCCAAAGGACACCAAAGGCTGACACATTCCTTCAAAGTGCTGTCATCGTGTTTAATTAAATGGGTGAAAATCACCAGGGACTCTGTAAAAAGGCTGAGGTAAGTGAGAGAGGAAGTTGTGCAGTTTTGATTTATGGTAGTTATTAAATACAATAATGTTGGCCAAATAAAAGATCTCACTCACTTTAATCACCACTTTGATGTTACTCATTTCAGAAAATGAATAAACTCTTTAAAGTCACAGAGCATCAAATTAAAAGATATTCATTTACCAACTAAAACTTTATGAAATTTTCAGAATATATTGCATATTTTTAAGTAAACTATTTCACTAATTTTAATTCCCATTTCTCATTTATTTAGTCAACGCTTACGCATCCTCCACAGTGATTTTGTTTATTTATACAGGGAGTAGCTTACTGTACAGATGCGGAAGTTTCTGGGATCAATCACCAGTTGGTGCTGTGTTAGCAGGCTTCAAAGATGGTGGTGATATGGGGATTGCAACTGTTGTGCCGCCAAGATTGGGAGCCAACAAATACAGTCTGAATTCCCACTCCTAATCGCAAGTCAATGATACTTGCTGGAAGGACAGGTAAGCACTAGGTGAAGGTCATCTTGTCTTATTCTCACTCCTGCGCCTCCCAAACATTAGCTAACAGTGATTGTCTGGCTCATGTATGTATACTGGTCACTTGGGTGAGGTTCAAAGTGTAATCGACATTAACAGCATCTAACCCAGGAATGTCTCAAAACACCAAGGGAAAGGAAGTGAAGACAGAAAAATTATATACAGATAATAAAAGTTGTTTTTCTATTTTCTTTAAGCTCTGATCTATTTTTTTAAACAAAAACCTTAATTCAAAGTCAAAGTCTGCCATGATAAGACTGCACTTTGCCTCAAGTTACTTTTCACAAGTAATCTTCAAAGTTCTGTAAGTTTGGAGGCTCAATGAATTTTACAGGTTTCCTAAAGTCAATTCAAAATATTTCAGTGAAATTGATCCAGTGCTCTTATTAACTTCATGGTACTCCAAGAACTCCATAGCAAAGCATGCACTCCTCAGATAACCCACATTGCAGAATACCAGCAAGGACTGAGAAGAGTAAAGAAGATCTGAAATATTTCTTCAAATTAGCAAATGTTAGGGTGTTAGCTGTCAAAAGCAAGTACTACTACCATCGAGACTGATACTAGCTAAAATAGCCAGAACAAAGATTGTAACATGCACCTTTGCAATCTGCAGTCCATATTACATGGCAAATTGAGGAGGCAAAGGTACTCAAGATATGCAGCTTTTAATAAAAGATTATGTCATCTTCCATGACATGATTACTTCACTGAATCATGCAGTGCTGCAGAAATGTGTTTAACCCAACGTTGAAATTTAAATGAAATAAAACCACATGGCAATCATTTCCCATGTTGATGCGGCATCTGTTATTGCACAAACCTATCCTCGCAGCCAGACACATGGTACGTGAGATGAGTTTACAAAGAAGCAAATTCAAGGAACACAGCTTGCCTTATAACTACCCTACATGGTGATAAATACCTACAGAAGGACTGGATTTTTGCTCACAACTTTAAAGAATATTTGAAAAAGAAATATGAATTTGGAAGGAATCCACAATCCTTTTGGCGGAATCCATATTGCTCAAAGTCTGTAAACGAGTGACAGATGACAGCATCATCCGGCTTCATATTATTGGATGTTTACAGGCACAAAAGTCAAAGCCTCATTTATGAGGGAAGAAAGACCTGCATTGTCATAGCACTTTATCATATCTCTCAGAACATTCTCAAAATGTTCCAGATGTAATGGAACGTGGCATGAAACAAGATCCCACATAACAAACCTGCCTTTAACCACTTGGTCTTTTTCTGGTGGTGTTGGTTGAGAGACTGGGAAAACACCTGAATGGGAATAGGCCAGTCAGTCCTTCAAGAACTCTCAGTTCTGAAGAAGTGTGATAGCACCTGAAATGTTAACTCTGCTTTGTTTCCATAAATGCTGCCAGACTTGCTGTGTTATTTAGCAATTTCTGTTTTTGTTTTTGGTTTCTAATATCTACAGTTCTTTGTTCTTTCTTGTTTTGTGAAAACTCTGTGTTCTTCAGTTTTCTGGGTTCTTTTAAGATCATTCAGGACCATTAAATCTTATCTTGGATATAACAGCCTGAAAGACAACATCGTTCACAGTGCGTTTCCATCAAAACTGTCCTGATGTCAGCCACCCAGATTATAAAGTTGGCAAGTGGCTTTGAATCCGTGAATCTTTAACTGCAGGTAGAGTACGGTCCAGTATGCAAAACTGGACAACAGTTCATACAATGCTGGTTTTGATAAACTGGCAAGATTATCTCATTAAAGTGCAATATTCATTTTTTGAAAAAAATACAAAAGATACAGCATAAATCCACATTTAACTCTTGTTAGCTGCCATAATGGAAACATTACACCTGCAGTAATCTTTGCTGTACCATGGTAAAGTGATGAGAACTTTACCAAGGGTAACAAGGAATTCACCAAATAAATTTATTTTTGGGTCTTTGGATCTAATTTTGTTTTTAACAAAATCTTGATCACCTCTTTAATTCCCATTGTGTAACTCGGTGCTATGTTCTGTTTGATAACGCTTCACTGGAGTGCCTTGAGATATTTTTATTAATTAATTTAAATGTGCTATATGAATGCAAGTTTGTTTCAGCTGATTCAGCATAAACCCACCACTGTTAGGGTGCAAATAATATTACCTTAGAAAAATACTGGGCCTTTCCTATTACTATACCACTTTACAACATTTGGTAAATACAGGTAAGATTTCAGGAACTACATGATGCTAAGGTCCTTAGCGTGAGATAAGAAACAAGGGTGGGAAAATGCCATTCAACTCTGCAAATCTGTTGTGACTTCAGGAGCTAATGGCGCATATTATTCCACATCAACTCATAAGAGGCTCTTTGTTGACCTATTGAGGTTTCTTCTCACATTGTTTAAATTTGAGTTTACTGTAAATTAGATTCTATTTGAATGTCCATACAAATTTGACAA
>NC_063357.1:3396224-3408679 GCF_021869965.1 Rhincodon typus | reverse complement strand
GTTTGTGTTGAGATTTCATGAGGTGTTTACAGATGGTATTTGGTTGTATTATTCTTACTTGTTGATACTTTAGGGCTTATGCTTTTAAACCCCTCCACTCATAGCCACTCATTTCAGCGATTTGTTTTTACCACCTTAGTTTATAAGAAAGGCATAGTTGTGTCATCTGCTGTAGGATAGCCTGCAAACAAAATCTGAGTAAGAGTCATGCTTCCCGTAACTGTAAGACCAGCAGAGCATTATCTCCATGCTACTAGATATCTCCAGGGGTTATGTTCACAAAGCAATTGACCCTGACTAGGTTTGCAAGAAGCAATATCACAAACACTTCTCAGCAAAAATGAAGCATCATGTAAATATGGCACAAAGCTTTCACCAAGTGGCAAAGTATTGTAGGTAACAACCAAGTAAGAATATAGCTCCCTACACTCAGTCCCATATGTAGATAATATTCAAAACATCACTATGCCATTAACATGTCTATGCGGCATTTCAAAGTGTCAGAATTATTAGAAGAGGAAACTCTGGCTCTTTGGTTCTTAGCATTGCAAGGGTGTAATTAGTCAAAATTTGACATCAAGCTGATTGAGAAGATATTAGGACAGATGGTTCAAATCATAGTCAAGGAGAGAAGTTTTAAGGAGAATCTTAGAGGAGAAGAGATAGAGATAGGAAATTTAAAGAGCAAATTCTGGTGCTTATGGCCCAGGCAGCAAAAGGCATGGCCACCAATGATGCAGAATTGGTAATCAGAAATGCACAAGAGGTCAGGGTTTGACAGGAAACTAAAGTATTTTTTATTCTTTCTTACTAATCAAGGCACAGCATTTAAGAGCAGCGAGGTTTTGCTACAACTGCATAATACATTGATTAGTCCACACCTAGAGTATTGTGTGCAATTCCAGAATCCATATTCTTAAAAGGGATGTGATTGCACTGGAGAAGGTGCAGAGGATATTGCCTGGGCTAGAGCGTTTTAGTTATAAAGTGCAATTGAAAAGACTGAGATTGTTTTCTCTTGGTGCAGATGAGATTGAGATGGGACATGACTGTGATGGATAAAATTATGAGGGGCACAGAAAGAGAAGACAGGAAGAAACTTTTCCCCTTGGTGGAGGTATCAGGGCATAGATTTAAAGAAGGTTTAGAGGAGATGCGAAGAAACATTTTTTTTTTACCCAGAGGGTGATGGGAATCTGGAACTCACTGCCTGTAAGGGTGGAAGAGGGAAAAACCCTCATAACATTGAAGAAACATTTATGTGCATACAATGCTATGCACCAAGTGCTGGAAAATGGGATTAGAAGAATTAGGTGGCTATATCTGACCAGCATTAGTAATAATAGTAAGAGTAGTTTTATTGTTACATGTCATAGAGTCATAAAGTCCTACAGCATGGAGACAGGCCTTTCGGCCCTGACTGGTCCATGCTGACCAAAATGTCCACCCATGCTAACCCCATTTCCCTGCACTTGGCCCATATCCTTCTAAACCTTTCCTATCCATGTTTTCATCCAAATGCCTGTTAAATGTTGTTAATGAACTTGCCTCAACCACTTCTGCTGGCAGCTCATTCCATATCCGCACCACCCTCTGTGTAAAAATTTGCCCCTCAGGTTCCTATTATTCTTTCCCTTCTTACCTTAAACTGACGCCCTCTAGTCCTCGATTCTCCAACCCTGGGAAAAAAACTGAGTGTATTCACCTATCCATACCTCTTATGATCTTATACTCTTCTATAAGATCCTCCCTCAGTCTCCTATGCTCTAAAGAAAAAAGTCTTGGCTTGTCCAACCTCTCCCTATAACTCAGTCCCTCGAGCCCTGGCAACATCCTTATAAATTTCTTCTGCACACTTTCCGTTCTATAAAATTCTTCCTATAGCAAGGTGACCAAAACTGAACACAATACGCCAAGTGTGGCCTCACCAATGTCCTATACAACTGCAACAACTTCCCAACTTCTATACTTAGTGCCCTGACTGATGAAGGCCAGTGTGCCAAAAGCCTTCTTCACTGCCCTGTCTACATGTGACTCCACTTTCAGAGAACTGTACACCTGAACTCCAAGGTCCCTCTGTTCCACTACATTCATCATTCACCATGAAACCTTGATTTGACTTTCCAAAATGCAACACCTCACACTTATCTATATTAACCTCCATTTGCCATTTCTCGGCCCACTTCCCCAGCTGATCAAGATCCTTCTCCAATTTCTGATAACTTTCCTCACTGTCCAAGATACCACCTATTTTAGTGTCATCCGTAAACTTAGTAATCATGCATTGTACATTCTCATCCAAATCGTTGCTATAGATAACAAACAGCAATGGGCCCAACGTTGACCCCTGAGGCACACCACTAGTCACGGCTTCCAGTCCGACAAGAATCCTTCCACTGTTACTCTCTGCTTCCTACCATCAAGCCAATTGTGTGTCCACTTTGCCAGCTCTCCCTGGATTCCATTCGATCTAACCTTCCAGAACACCCTACCATGTGGAACCTTATCAAAGACCTTACTGAAATGCACAGACTGCGTCTACTGCCCTGCCCATCCTGGTCACTTCATCAAAGAACTCTAACAAATTTGTGAGGCATGATCTCACTGCATGAAGCCATGCTGACTACTCCTAATCAAACCCTGTCTTTCCAAATACATGTATATCTTATCCCACAGAATCTTCTCAAGTAACTTCCCTACCACAGATGTTAAGCTTACTGGTCTACATTTGCCAGGATTTTCTTTGCAGCCCTTCTTGAATAAGGGTACAACATTTGCAACCCTCCAGTCTTCTGGGATCTCACCCACGGCTAACGATGATGCAAATATATCAGCCAGGCAGCCGCAATTTCTTCTCTAGCCTCTTGCAGGGTTCTTGGATATATCTGATCAGGACTAGGAGATTTATCCACCTTCCTAAATCCAAAACATACAACACCTCCTCTATTGTGTTATGGACTGTCCCTTAGATATCGCTACTAACTTCCCAAGTTCCTAAGTCATCATGTCTTTCTCCACGGTAAACACAGGGGAGAAATATTCATTGAGGACTTTGTCCATCTCTTGCGGTTCCACTTTGGACATACATGTCCACTTGTTCCTTCAGGGGTCCTATTCTCTCTCTAGTTGTTCTTTTTGCTTTATAATACTTAAAGAATCTCTTTGGATTCACCCTAATCTTCTCGGCCAAAGCTATCTCGTGCCCCCTTTTTGCCCTCTTGATTTCCTTCTTCAGTAAAGTCCTTTATCCCCAAATACCTCCAGGAGTTCCCTTAATCCCAGCTGCCTGTTCCTGAGCCCTGACTCCTCCTTTGTTCTGGTCAAAGCCTCAGTATCTCTTGTCAGCCAGAGTTCCCTACTCGTGTCAACCTTGTCCTTCACCCTCGCAGGAATATATAGACCTTGAAATTGAGCTATCACACTTTCAAAGGCCTCCCACTTTCCAGAAGTCCCTTTGCCTGCAAACAAACTACTCCACTCAACCCCTGCAAGTTCCTGTCTAATTCCATCAAAATTCGCCTTGCCCCAATTTAGAACTTGAACCTGTGGACCAGTTTTGTCCTTCTCCATATCTATTTTAAAGTTAATAGAATTATGGTCATTGGTCCCAAAGTGCTTCCCCACTGTCACCTGTCCTGACCTATTTCCCAAGAGAAGTTTGAGTTTTGCTCCTTTCCGAGTAGGACCCAGTATGTACTGCTTGAGGAAACTTTCCTGAACGCATTTAACAAACTCCACCCCATCTAAGCCCTTAACACTCTGGCAGTCCCAGTCCATGTTAGAAAAATTAAAATCGCCCACTATGACAACCCTATTTCTCCTGCAAGTCTCCACAATCTCCCTGCGTATTTGTTTCTCTAACTACCGTTGACTATTTGGTGGCCTATAGTACAACCCCAATAACATCACTATCGCCTTCTTATTTCTTAGCTGTACCCACTTAGCCTCATTGGATGATCCCTCAGTTATTTCATCTCTGACTACTGCTGTGATACTCCCCTTAATCAAAAATGCAACTCCCCCTCCCCTCTTTTCTCCACCTCTGTCCTGCCTAAAGTACCTGTACCCTGGCACATTAATCTCCCTCCCTTAGCCATGTTCCTGTAAAGGCTATAATATCCCAGCCCCACGTATCTATCCATGCCCTGAGTTCATTGGCCTTATCTGTCAACCCTCTTGTATTGAAATCAATGCAATTTTCCAACAGGCTCCCTGTCTCTGTTCCAGCCTGACCTGTGTCTTCAACTTGCTGTTTCTGATTACCGTATCTTCTTCCAGCCTTGCACTTGCCTCCCTGCTGTTGAGGATCCCACACCCTTCCAATCTAGTTTAAACCCTCCCTTGCAGCACCAGCAATCTACCTGCCAGGATATTGGTCCCCCTCTGGCTTAGGTGCAGCCCGTTCCTCTTGAACAGCTCACCTCTGCTCCAGAAAAGGTCCCAATGATCCAGGATGCTGAATCCCTGTCACCTGCACTAATTCTTTAGCCACGCATTCATCTGCCATGTCCTCTTGTTCATACCCTCACCAGCACACAGCACTGGAAGTAATTGAGAAATTACTACCATCAAAGTCCTGGTTTTTAACTTTTTTCCTAGCTCTCTATAATCACTGTGCAGGACATCATCCCTATTTCTACCTGTATCATTTGTGTCAATGTGCACAATGACTTCTGGCTGCTCACCCTTCCCGTTAAGAACATTGTATTTATGAAAATATAGCAAAATGTATAAAATTTGCCATAAGCCGGTGCCATTTTAATTGCATAAATTATAAAAAAACATGCAAAGATAGGACAAATTCCATTTTTTGTTCCATCTTTGGCTTCTTAATTTCCCAAGTGGCTACAGGATGCTGCCACACTCCCAGATGCCAAAGCTGTCCTTGAAGCCACAACACCAAGGAGGAAGCATGCTGAAGCAGTCCCCACTACTACTGACCAGACCCAGAAAATCACCTTAGCCAAAGCCGCCTCAAGGCTGCCAACACTTCAGCTGCTGCAATAGCTAGGAGACCGTCCCAGCTTTCTAGCACCACAGCCCATCTCAACTTTGAGAACTGATTGACGGTCCAAATTAACTCCCAAAGGCCAAGAGATTGTTCACTCCACCGCTATTGCAAATGCCACCAAAACATCAGAGGAAAAGAACGGACCCCAATTCATTGGTGCTGGAACAGTTGCTCAAGCCATGACTGCCATGACCACAAGGAACTGACCAGATCCGTCATTCGTTAGCTCCCCACAACCTCTCTCGACCACCGTAGCTGCAGAAAGATGAAAAAATGAATTTGATTCAAAAGTTAAATGAAGAAAAAAGAATTTAAAGAAAGGAAAAGAGGATGTGGTCGGTCATGCAAGAGGGAGTGAATGGGCTGGGAGCCTGAACACCACCTACCCTGCCATCTTGAAAGGATTGCCACAGACTCGATATGCCAAAGGGCCTTTCTTTGTGCTTTTGCCTCTGTGATCTGTGAGAGCATACATGGGCAATTTTCAACATTGTCAGGTGGATGCCAGTGTTGTAACTGTACCAGAACAACTTGGCTAGGGATACTGTTAGTCCTAGAGCACAATTCTTATGCACTATTAGCAGCATTTCTCAGGTTCAGTGGCCTTTGTAGTATCCACTGCCTTCGGTTGCCTGCTGTAATCTCGTGGATTGAATCGAATTGACTAAAACCTGACATATGTGATGCTTGGGACTTCAAGTTGAAGTCTGGAGATCTTAGAGGTACATAGATATTACAGTGGATGGCAATAAAGTGATGGAGGGAATCAAAAATGAATGAACATTTTAAATTTGAAACATTTCTGGACCAGAAGCCACGTATATTCTCGAATCTCCCTAATGAGCAGGGATTCAATCGCTTACAATGCTCAGATTTTAAACTGAAACAGTTTTTAATTCCTCAATGAGAATTACTGCTACTATTTAAACTGAGGGTGGTCAGTATTTAAAGTTGAATCAATAAAACGATCAGTGGAGTACAATCCCGTAAACAGCACATTTGAGCGATAGTAGGAACTGCAGATGCTGGAGAATCTGAGATAACAAGTTGTAGAGCTGGATGAACACAGCAGGCCAAGCAGCATCAGAGGAGCAGGAAAGCTGACGTTTCAGGCCTAGACCCTTCTTCAGAAATGGGGGAGGGGAAGGGGGTTCTGAAATAAATAGGAAGAGAGGAGGAGGCGGATAGAAAATGGATAGAGGAGAAGATAGGTGGAGAGGAGACAGACAGGTCAAAGAGGCGGGCATGGAGCCAGTAAAGGTGAGTGTAGGTGGGGAGTTAGGGAGGGGATAGGTCAGTCCAGGGAGGATGGACAGGTCAAGGGTTGGGGATGAGGCTAGTAGGTAGGAGATGGGGGTGCGGTTTGAGGTAGGAGGACGGGATAGGTGGGAGGAAGGACAGGTTAGGGAGGCGGGGACGAGCTGGGCTTCTCCTCTATCCATCTTCTATCAGCCCCTCCCCCTCTATCCCTATTTATTTCAGAACCCCCTTCCCCTCCCCCATTTCTGAAGAAAGGTCTAGGCCCGAAACGTCAGCTTTTCTGCTCCTCTGATGCTGCTTGGCCTGCTGTGTTCATCCAGCTCTACACCTTGTTATCTCTTATAGCACATTTGAGCCCTATCTCCACACTGTTGAATTCTGTTCTTTGAGAAAGAGACATAGTAAGTTGGTCATTTCACTGAAATGCTTTCTCATTAGGAATTGCCTTGTGATCCATAAAGATATTCCATTCTAAATTGAAATGCGTAGTCCATTATGTTAGTCCCAATATTTTACGATGTTGTTCCACTTGTTTGGAATTTGATTACTAGTTTTTGAAATTGTAGTTTGTTTCAGCTCATAGTTCCCAAAGTGTAAACTGAAGTTGAACAGAAGTTGAAGAGTTACTGTGTCTCACGGCCCCTCTTGGAAAACATTTAAAATCCTGCTTGTTTGTCCCTACTTCCTGTGCAAGGCACAGTGTTGTTTAAATATCTGATGTTGAAATCTTTATCAGGGTGTGTTTCGGATCTTACAGTGGTCGTTCAGTCTGGTTTTGCAGTTGCCTACTCCCCTGGCCGCGTGTGGCCCCTTATAGAAACACGAACTAAGGAAAACTCTTAATTCACAGCTGATAAGGAGATACTTCCTGCATAGCCTAACAAGCCAACACAAACTTTGTTTGGGTTCCTTTGTGTTTTATCTGTTAACACACCCCGTTGTATTTTTGTAAGTCAATAGGCGGGTGACGAAGTGCACTAATTATGATATTGGCACACAATTGCTGACCCTTGGCTTAGATCCTGCTTGTACTGTAAGCAGAAGCACAATGCACCAAAATGACATCTACTTCCTGTAAGGTTAGAGAATACATGCTAATGTTATCACACTGAAAATATAATTGACCTCATAGTGTCAAGTAAGGAAATGCAGTGTCTAAAGTTGGCGCTTACTACCATGTGTAGATTCTTGGGATTAGATACAAAAGCAAATTTATAGTGGAACAAGGAGGTTGGTGAAAAAAATGTCCCACTGCTCATTGCTTTGATGGAAATGTAAGGAGGGAGATGCAAGATTGAACATCATAATATTCTGGTTATGCATTTTTTCAGTTGCATATTTTTCCTCATGCCAGTTCAAAAGATCTAGGGTGACTTTTCAGACTCGGCTGATATCTTCTCCAAGAGCTGCCCTTTGTCGTTTTTCTAGGATTGCTTATTGTAGTTTCAGCTTAGCTTCTTGAATACTCTCTCACCTTTGACAGAAGACTGTGAGTTTCAACCAGAATCCACGATTTGAAGACATTGTCAGAGATGATGCTCTACTGCATTACTGAGGAGGCACTGCATTGTGAGAGTTGCTTACCTTAAGCTTAGATGTTAAACAGAATACTAGCTCCCTGTTCAGATTGGCATTAAGAAACAGCATTCACTATATTCAATGTAATTAAATGCTTTGTGACCTGATAAGCTGCTCTATAAAGGAAAGTCTTTTTCCTTCCACCCACTGACCTCTTAACTTGATTTTTTAATAGAATCTTAACTAACCGATCCTGCTATGATTGAGTAGGCAGATGATACAATCAATAGTTAGAGGAAAACACTCCCAGCATAGCTAAGTCACATTGTGTGTAAGCAATTGTCGATGCATATTTATGAACTGTATCAAACTTCTTTGCTGCTGTTGGAGTTTGAGTGAGCACAAAACAACCTCATTCTCTACAAAAATCATCATACGCAAATCTGGAACAGATTTAAAATATACAGCATAACATTGATGTAAGTTGTGTTTCTTGCTTTCAGGTGAAAATAATAACTCATCTCAACAAAATGTACAGAAAAAATATTGATTAATTTTTATTAAGAATTTAGAATTAAAAATTAAGAATCTAGTGATAGCCATGAATCTGTTGCAAATTGTTGGAAAAACCCACCTGGTTCACTAATGTCCTCTAGGGAAAGAAACTGCCATCCTTACCTGGTCTGGCCTACATGTGACTCCAGACGCACAGGAATGTGGTTGACTCTTAACTGCCCTTTGGGCAACTGGGATGGGCAATAAATTCTGCCTAAAAGCGACACCCTCATCTTAGGAATGAATAAGAAAAATAATGTGATTCTTGTGTTTTGATCTTTTCTTATCAGAAACTATTAACCATGGTGCATAGGATCAACAAAGTAAAAAACAGGTACTCAACTCAGAGTTCAAGCTCTAATTCCCAACTCTTCACTTCCTTAAATGTCAGCTTGGCTTAATTAGTCACATTCTTCCCTTTCTCCCCTTTGAGTCTGAAGATTGTGCTTTCAAACTCCACTCCAGAATCTGAGGATATAATCAAAACTGACGCTCCAATACAGTACTGAGGGAGTGCCTCACTGTTGGACAAGTGGTGTATTTAGAAAAAGACATTGAATGAAGAAATCATCATCCTTTCTCCCCTGCTCAATCCAATTCGAGTGGTACAATTTGAAGGCAGAGTCTAGAGCTGTTTTTGTGTCCCAGTGTTCCTATCTCAACCAATACAGGTTAGCTGGTCATACGTCTCATTTTCATGTGTGGATGCTTGCTTTATGGAATTTTTTTTCCCCACTGTTTTCTCAAATAGCTAGAATAAAAGTACTTCAAAGTAACTCTCAAATTATTATTGGATGAGAAAGGTCATCTTGCTCAGTTATTTCTAAACTGAATTGTTTCTGAAATGGTCCCAAAGTTTTCACATCTACTACTGTCCTAGTAGTATATTCCAAGTGTTGAACTACTCTCGTAGGTAAAGGAAAATCTTTTGACATTATTCCAAACTAACCTTTTTTGACTCTATGTTCCCTTGTCCCAATTCAGCAGTTCGTTTAAATGTGGCATTATGGTTAATCTTTTATATACCAATTATTGCCCTACATTCCTCATTTAGATCATCTCACAGATAACTTTCTGTGGCTGATAAATTCAAATCCCTATAGTCTTTCATCACAATTCAGATATCAGACACTAGACTTGACTCTTCTGTACACTGCCTTCATCCCTGACCATTGCCCTTGATTCTTCCCTTCTTCAGCTATGTGTGGAGGTCAGCTTTGTGCTGCTCTCCTTTAGCTATAACTAAGTACACGTGCAAAAATCAAGAGCCAGAAAAACAAGCTATGTTTACTAAAAATACCACAACGGAACCAACCATAGAGAATCTGGGTGTGATCTTTTTGAAAAAAAGGTAATTTCCCCATAGGTTTCTACTGTTTGATATTTTTTCTCCTGCTGTTAATTATACTCAAACAAATTATTACATCTATTAGGTAAAATGACTCAAGTGAGTACTGCTCATAAGGAAATAGGTAATAATTTTACTTGATGTTGATCCTGAGCATTGTTGCCATAATGTTATATTAGCATGTACTAATGCACTCATCTCCCTGTCTCAGATTCCATTCACACTGGGATTGCAGATAAAATTTCATACAGCCAAGCATAAACTTTGCACATGGCAAGCAAAGGAAAAGCAGTGTGTGTACTCCACAAATGGTTCTAATTTGCAATGGATGATGTTAAAAGAGACCTAGAGTCATATAGACTCAACAGTCAACTTATTCAACCAATGCAGAACAGCAATTGAAAAAGCCAACAGAATGTTGAACTACAAAGCCAAAATAATAGAATGCAACTTCAGAAGAAGTCGTAATCAAACTGCACAAAGCTTTAGCTAGATCATATCTTGTGTGCTGTGTTCAATTCTGTTCACTGAAAAATGCAGCACAAGTGGAGAGAGTAAAAATGCTGTTCTGACTTAAATAATACAATGCAATTTTTCTGATAAATTAATCTCCTATAATGGATTATTTGTTTAGAATGAGTCATTAACATAATCATCAATCAATTTATTTACTTATGAGCTACCATTACATATAAGCAGCAATCTGCATTTGAGCCTTTTGCTAAGGAAATGATCGTTACTTGCTTATAGTCCCTGGTTTTGTAAAAGCATTAAAAATCTGATCCTGTGTTTGAGTAAATACAGTGCATTGTATGAATTGCATGCGTTGATGAGTTAAGCCTATCAGTGAGTAGATTTATGGGAGTATTTGAATACCCTATTTAATATATACAAATTTATTATTTGTGCTTGTACACCTGTGACATCTACTAAACAACTAAAAGTAGGCTGGTCACGAGTTTGCATTGAATTTGTTTCTTTAAACTAACAAATGCCTAAAGTGCACCGGAAAAACAAATCTGAACTTCAGCCAGTCTTTGAACTGGTTAAACAGTAACCTAATCATTGTTGAATTTAAGGGAAAGCTAGATAACACACAAACAAGTAAAAAATAGAGGTTATACTGAAGGAATTAAATGAAGAAGGGTGGAAGAAGGCTTTGGTGGGGTATGAACATCAGCACAGACAATTGGACCGAATGGCCTGTTTCTCCACTGTAAATTCTATGTAATTGTAATCTCTAAGGGGAGGCAGTGGTCTAGTGGTAATATGGGTAGACTATTAATGGAGAAACTCAGATATTGTTCTGGGGACCTGGGTTTAAATCCTGCCATGGCAGATGGTGGAATATGAATTCAACAAAGAATCTGGAATTAAGAGTCTAATGATGACCATGGAACGATTGTCAATGGTTTGACAATCCAGTCTTCTAATTGTCGGAAAAACCCATCAGGTTCACCCATGACCTTTAGGGAAGGAAACTGCCATTCTTACCTGGTCTGGCGAACGAGTGACTCCAGACCCACAGCAATGTCAATGACTCTTAAATGTCCTCTGAGCAGTTAGGGATGGGCAATAAACGCTGGCCTAGCCAGAGATGCCTCCATCCCGCGACCGAATAAAAAGCATTCTGTGTAAACAGACAATATCTACAAACGTCAAAATTGATCTCTAAGGACTCAGTTCAACAATTGACCTATAAAAGTTAAATTTAAGCAATGTATCTGAAATAGTTCAGATTTCACAGAACATTGAAAGTGACAGGACCTGTAGAGACAGAAGTAAGCAAAGCGTAGTATCCTGGGCTTTATTGCTAGGACATAAAGTACAAGAACAAGAAGGAGATGTTGAACTTGTATAAGACTCTTATTAGATCTCAACTGGAATATTGTGTGCAGTTCTACACACCACAATATGTGAAACTTGTGAATACATTGGAGAGTGTGCAGAAGCGGTTTGCAAGAATGCTTCCAGAGATGAGGAACTACAGTTATGTGAATAGATTGATGGAATTGGGATTGTTCTTCTTCGAGAGAAGAAGGCTAAGAGGAGATCTGATAGATGTTTTCAAAATCATGAGCAGGCTATCTGAAGTTGATAGGGAGAAACTATTTCTACTTTTAAAAGGAAAAAGAACAAGAAGGCATGGATTTAAAATGATCGGCTAAAGAAGCAAGGTGAAATGAGGATAATCTTTGTCAGTCAGTGAGTAGTTATGGTATGGAATACATTGCCGGTAAGTGTGGAGGAGACAAGTTCAATTAAGGCATTCAAGGGCATAAGATGATTACCTGGAATAAAATAATGTGTTATGGTATGGGTAAAAGCAAGAGATTGGCACTAGGTAAAAATGCTGATTTAATGAGCCTGTGCCAGCAGAATGGTCTCCTTCTACAGTGTAACATTTCTAGGATGCTGTAATGCAGCCAAACTCAAAAAAAAGGTTTACTGGGAAGTCTTCATTAGGAACGACTTGCTTTAAATTGAAAATTATAATAATTACATTCCTGCTAACACCTACGTTGCTGTCATTTTGTAGGGATTAAGATCAAACTCAACAGTGTCATTGTATGAAGGACCTTCTTTCAAGAGCTGGGAAGAAGCCAGCTGTTCATTATTGCATGTGGAAATACAAATCTATAATGTTATATGTGGTAACGCTTTTCTGTTTACTGATACCAGACGAATTGCCATGGCATGTTATAGAAAATTGCTGTAACATGACATGTTATCTGTTCACCTCCTGCAGGAGAAATTCCTCCA
>NC_063357.1:3383799-3395724 GCF_021869965.1 Rhincodon typus | reverse complement strand
AGGCCAAGCAGCATGATGCTGCTTGGGCTGCTGTGTTCATCCAGACCTGCACCTTGTTGTCTCGGATTCTCCAGCATCTGCAGTTCCTACTATCTCTAGTCTCTATCTGTTCTCATTTATCTTTCCCAAGTTATGTCAACTGAGTCAGGTCAACCATGCCTCATGGCCTGCACCCACTCTTGCACTGACATCCCCTGTAGATGTATTGAGTTAAGGATTCTACTGATACCAAATAAAGCTCCTCATAGAACTGGCCTTTTGCCTTTTTGGTACAGCATAGATACTCCTGAGGGTAACTGCCCCTTTTTGAGTTAAGTGGATGGAGGAACATGCTCTGAAACATTCATAGGGGTCCCTATCACTGAGAGTAGCAAGTTCCTTAAAGCAAAACCTTACGCAATCATGTGATTGCTTTAAATTAACGGCATGGAATAGGGATAATTTATCTTCACCAGAATGGAGTTCAGGAGGTAAGGTGAGATATTGCAATTTCTGCATAGTCAGGACTAAACCATGTCTCCAAAAAGTCATTAAAAAGTAAATGGCCATGTGAGGAGACCCTCCTTGAAGAGGCACTCAGGCTGCTCACTCAATTGTGGAATTTACTATTCCTATAGTTCCTATTGTTTGGCTACTTACATAAAACCAAATACAATGGTCACCACAGACTTGATGTCTGCAAAATCAAAGTCCAACAAGCAGAGGTGTGGAACAGCCAGTTCATCAGAAAGCAGGCATGAGAGAGCCACCCCTCATTTCCCATCGTATGGTAGTGGCTTTTAACTTTGAATTTTTTTTTTCTTTATTCATTAATGGGATGAGGGCGTCACTGGCTTGGCAGCGTTTATTGCCCATCCCTAATTTCCCAGAGGCAGTTTAAAGTCAACCACTTTGCTGTGGGTCTGGAGTCACATATAGGCCAGACCAGGTAAGGATGGCAGTTTCCTTCCCTAAAGGACATTAGTGAACCAGACGTGTTTTTCCAACAATCGACAATGGATTCACGATCTTAATTCCAAATATTTTATTGAATACAAATTCCACCATCTGCCGTGGCAAGATTTGATCACAGGTCCTCAGAACATTATCTGGATCTCTGGATTAATAGTACAACGATAATACCACTAAGCCATTACGTACCTATTTACATAGATTATAGAAATAAGGATTCTGTGGTCACATGATCAAAACGTATGCAATAATGATCTATTATTCCAATAACAGGCCACACATCACAAAGAAGACCATCTCTCAGCAAGAAGAACAAAACCTTCCTAAACAGATAGTCAAATGTGGCAGTGAATAGAGTGACTAATTTGTTTTCACCTACAAGAAACTTCTAACCTCCACTTACCTCCTCCCACAGGGAGCCAATCAGTCCTGCAATATGGGGAGGCAACAGCCTAGTGGTATTATCGTTGGACTGTCAATCCAGAGACCCAGATAATGTTCTGGCGACCTGGGTTCGAATCCTGCCACAGTAGATGATGGAATTTGAATTCAATAAAATATCTGGAATTAAGGATCTAATGTTGACTATCCATTGTTGATTGTTGGAAAAACCCATCTGGTTCACTAATGTCTTTTAGGGAAGGAAATCTACTGAAATTGAAATCTGCCATCCTTACTGGTCTGGCCTACATGTGACTCGAGACCCACAGCAATGTGGTTGACTCTGAACTACCCTCTAGGTAATTAGGGATGGACAATAAATGCTGCTGAGCCAGTAACACCCTCATCCCGTTATTGAATAAAGAAAATAAGTTTACATCTTGACTCATCAAAAACATGTGATTTGTTTCTCGTTTTTCTGTTAATAATCGAAGTGCATGTGTCATTTTTTCTTAAGCGCACGTCTGTGCGTTTGAAAATGTGGGTGTTTCAGTGCATTTATATTTCAGGTATGGTGTAAATAAACAATTTATCCTTTCTTTTGATATAAACTTACTAGAAAGCATGATTTATGCATATTTGTGGTTAACCTGTAGAACTCATCATCGCAAAAGGCTGTGAAGGCCAAGTCATTGAGTATATTTCTGACAGAGACAGATAGGGTCTTGGTAACGGGATCAAGGGTTACGGGGAGAAGGCAGATGAATACAGTTGAGAAACAGATCAGCCATGATTGAATTGCAGTGCAAACGTGATGCGCTGAATGGTCTAATTTTGGTCCTTTGTCTTATGATCTTATTCTTTAAAGTTACAACACTCTAAAGGTTAAAAAATATTTTAAATCTTGTTACAAACAACCTTGAGATAAAGGAAACGGGGGAAGTTATTCCACCTACTCTCCCTCTGCGTAACGGTTCCAAACAGCCATTACAGCAGATTAACCATACGAGTTAGTAGCTGCCTATACTGAGGTGGGTGGTTCTGACCAGTAAAATACGATAGCCCCACCTAGCATCACAGACAGCACTTGCTCTTTCTGCCACCTAGGGCTTATCACTCAAAATTGCTGTTTTCCATGTTATATCAGCACTCCACAGTGAAACAGGTGCATCCTCTATAGGGCACAAACCTGGGCAAAACTTACGAAGATACTGGATTTCCCAAATGTCAGAATCCAACTCTTGACTTCCTGATTGGGTTCAAAGCATTGCAAAGCACTATGTTTGGCACGAGTTCATTTGTTAGCATTGTCATAAAGATGACATACAGTACAGAGATATCAGTCTGCCTTTGGATTTCAAACCAGAATTTTTTTGTCAGCATTTACTCTCTTAGCCTTCAAATCCACCAAGGCATTTTTAAAGTACTGGAACTATTCATCCACAGGTGGGATTTTTATTCAACAGTGCAGGGCATGTTCAAATGCCAGTGGATCTGCCTGCCTGTGATGTTGGGAGCAAACATCTCCAAGTTCCTCTGAACCCCTGGCCTGCGTCCACTAGGTGTTTCCCTGTGTCATATGAGGGCACATAGCTGAGGACTTGCATGGAAAGGTTATGTCCTAAGAGGGGAAGATTGAAAATTTTGGCCCTCTTCTTCACAGTGCTGCTAATCAACAATATGGGCTGAAAATGAGAAATGAATTCATACACAAAAGCAGAAAGCACACTGAATTTCTTCACTCACATACTAAATGCATCACATCAAACTAGTGGATACACAAAATATGAATTAAATTGTTCTCAATTTTACACTCCTTTCTTTAGTATGCCATGTACCTTTCATAAATTCATTCACAAGATGTTGGCACAGCTAGCAAGGCCAGCATTTATTGCCCATCCCTAGACGCTATTGAAAGAGATCCTGAAATACTGCAACAGTAAAGTACTTGCTTTTTATTGTCAGGGAGTTCTTGGATTTTAACCCAACAGCAATTAAGGAGTGGATAAATTTCCAGGGGCAGATCATGGTTAACCTGGAGAGAAACTTGCAGATTGTGATGCTCCCATGCAGCAGATGGTCTAGGTAAAGATTGCAGATTAGGTAAGTGCTATTGAAAAAACTTTTGGCAAGTTGTTACCATAGATTTTGTAGCTTTCTTATATTGAAGGAGGAAGTTGTGATTGTTGAAGTGATAGGAGGGATGCTGATCAAGACAGCTACTTTGCCCTGGGTGTTCGGAGCTTCTTCAGTGTTCTTACAGCTGCATCAAAGCAGGCTGGTGGAGAGTGTCACAACACACTCATGATGTGTTGCTTGTAGATGGGACAAAAGCTTTGGAATTCAGGGAGTGAGCTCATGAGTCATGAATACCCAACCTCTCACCTGCTTTTGTAGCCAAAATATTTATTTTCCTCTGCTGGCATATCACACTTGTTGAATGTATTGGTACACCAGGTGGCCACAGCTCTATAATGCGTAACAGGAAAATGTTCATTTTACCTTGTTTTCAGCGTAGGCGAGCCAGCGGCTTCCCAATGCTATTGGGTTGGGATTTGGACCTGGACATGGAAAACAACCTGAAAAAGGGAGGAAAATAAAAAGCATTTAGTATTCTGTTTTCAGGTTGTTACACATTATCCACAGCCGAGAGTTGGCATATCATTCTTAACCTGGCTAGCAAGGGCTTCACAAAGATGCTGTGTATAGAAGCATCCTGAGTGGAAGTGTACATTCAGCAACTTCAAACAATTGAGGTTAGAAGCTAAGTTACTAAGCAACCACAGGGCATGAAAGCATACCATATGAACACATTTTTGCTAGCAATAGATTGCCTGCACATTGGATCTATTTTGTCATTTTGCATAAAGTGAAGAAACTATATAGATTCTGAAAATTTATAGTGGCTTCTCAGTTGGAAGTTTTCTAATTCTCGAGGCGAGATTTCTCTTTTTGCTGCTCCTGTGATGTGTTAGATGATCTACTATTTTAAAACAAGAGGAAAGACGTGTGATAGGGCAAGTGTTACTGAAACTGTTACATTCCTAAGAAATGCACACTTCGTAGTAATGAACCATCTCTTACAGTGATGAGAAGTATGAGAAAGTAGTGTCTTATAAGGAAATGGTTATGATGGAATGTGGTGGCAGAAAGTGAGAAAATGAATGAAATAACTTTCATTTCATTCATTTAACAACTAATCTCCAAGTCTGAATTTGCCAATTCAATGTTATTAAATTGATTAATTTTTGAATGGCCTTCATTCTTGGATATATCTATATATTTATTAATTAATAGTCACCATGCTCCATTCAAGATTCTACTGGATTTCATTGAATCCCTACAAGTGTGGAAACAGGGCCTTCAGCCCAACAAGTTCACACCGACCCTCAGAGCATCCCACCCAGACCCATCTCCCCATAACCCACCTACCCAACACATCCCTTAACACTATGGCCAATCCACCTAGCCTGCAATTCTTTCGACTGTGGGAGGAAACCGGAGCACCTGGAGGAAGCCCTGGGAAGAACGTGCAAACTCCACACAGGCAGTCGCCAGAAAGTGGAATCAAACCCAGGTTCCTGGCCCTGTGAGGCAACAGTGCTAACCACTGAGCCAGCGTGCCGCTTATTCATGGATGAATGGATGCATTCTACATTGGTGCCACTGAATCATGGTTACATTTAGTAAGGCTCAGAGTATTCCAGTTAATTAATTCATTCATTCATTGTTGTGGGGCCTGTGCTCTACAAATTTCCATTAAATGTTAGGGTGCTGCAATTTTGTTTATCAATTCCCAGCTGACCTACTGCTCTTCGCTAAAGACAGCTTTAGATAGGGCTGTAAAAGTGTTTTAAACTAAATGGAGGGGAGGAGGGCTTTGGAGAGGGGGTGTGTGAGCTTACAAAGCAAAATGATATGGCAGAATTGCAGTGCAGCTATTTAGGCAATCACACCCAGAGAGGGACGAGAAGGGTCAGAATGTACAAACATAAAACAATAGCAGTAAATAGGGTCAAAGGAAAAGAAAACGTAAAAAGGAAAAATTAAGGGCCCACCATTTAGATGTACATGCAGTTTCAGAACAAAATAAATGAATTAATGGCACAAATAAAAGTTCATGGGTACAATCATATAGCTATTACAGAGAAATGGTTACAAGGAAATTAAAGCTAGGAACTAAACATTCAAGTATCCACAAATTTTTGAAAGGATAGGCACGAAGGAGAGGGTGGTGGGGTAGCTTTGTTTGTATGAGATGGAGTAAGTGCAATAGCAAGACATAATCTCAGTTCAGATGATGCAGAATCTAAATGGGTAGAGGCAAGAAATAACAGAGGAAAGAAGATACTCATGGGAGTAGTCTATAGGTCCCTAAACAGTTGCTATATTTGGAACAGAGAATAAATCAGGAGATAATGAGGGCCTGAGGGATAATGGTGGTTAAAAAGTCAGTCATTAATCATGGTTTACTTTCATCTTCATGTAGATGGTAAAAATCAAAGTGATAGAGATATCAACAAAGAAGAATTTATGGAGTGTATTTGAGAGACCTTGCTAGAACAATAAATTGTGGATCCAACCTGGGATCAGCCCATTTTGAATCCAGTAATGTGCGATAGACAGGTTTGATAAATGATCTCACAGTAAAAGATCGCCTATCAAATAGTGACCATTACATGAAAGAATTTAGCATTCAGTTTGAGAGAGGGAAAGTTGGGTTAAAAACAATTGTGCTAAACTTAAATAAGAGTAAATACAGAGGGATGAGAACAGAATTGGCTGAAGTGGACTGGGGAAGGAGAAGTGGAAAAGATGGTTGATGAATAATGGCAGACATTTAAGAAAATGGTTCATTGCTCGAAACAAACAAACATCCCAGTAAGAAAGAAGTATTATTGAAAGAAGATAAACCAATCATGTTGAACCAAAGACGTTAAGGACCGTATAAAACTGAAAGAAAAAAAATGAAATGTGCCAAAGATTATTGGTAAGCCAGAGAATTGGGAAAGTTTTAATAATCTACAAAAAGTGACTAAAAAGATGACAAAGAGACAGAAAATAAATGTTACGAGTAAACTAGCAGATAATATAAAAAATAGAACAAGCTTATTTAAATATATAAAAAGAACAAGGCCACAGCAAACATAGTCCCTTTGGGAATGAGGATGGAGAAATAGTAATGTAGAGCCAGGTGATGGCAGAGGAGTTCAATTAATGTTATGTATCAGATTGCATGGTAAAATACACGAATAGTATTCCATAAATACTAAATAATTAAGGGTCAAAATTGTAGGATAGGAAATAAAAATAATGACTACCAGAGAAAAAGTAAGAGAGAAATTAATGCCCAATAAGTTCCCTGGACCTGATAAGTTGCATCCTTGGGTATTAAAGGAAGTTGCTACAGAAATTGTGGATACACTGTTAATCTTCCAAGCAGCCTTAAATTCTGGAAAGGTCCAGATGATTGGAAGTCTGCCAATGTAACAACACCCTTATTCAAAAAGGGAGGGGTCGTATAACAGGTAAATACGGGCCAGTTAGCTTAACATTGGGAACATGTCTCTGGAAAAATATTACAAAAGAAGTAACAACAGTGCATTTATAAATACACAATCTAATCAAGCAGAGTCAGCATCACTTTATAAAGAGGAAATCATGTATGACACATTTATTAGAATTCTTTGAGAGGGTGTAGAGATCTTCATTATTTTTCTTTGATTTTCCACGTCTTTTTGGTGGAACTGAGAGTTGAGATTAGGTTAACTGAATTTTGAAGAGTTGCGTGCTTTAAAGCAGAAGAAAACAAATGCAGATGCTTGCTGTTGATGACTAGCCTGGAATATGATGTAACATAATTACTAATCTAAGTAACACTGTGGACAAATTGTCACCGTGCATCGCCATGCCATTGAGTTGGTCAATCAAGGAGGGACTTATGCTAACCAGCCAATCATATTGAATACTGATTTTAAACAAATGAAAAAACTGGTTCTGACTGGTTTTGGCAGGTGCAGGGTGACTTTTGGAAGGTTTGGGATAACAGCAGTGTTTCACCCTCAATAGTTGTTTACCCAATAAAGAATTGTTGAACGTTCTGAGAAAAGAATCCAAGAAGAACATTCACTGATGATTTTGAAATTAGATATACAGTTATATGCCTGTGAATAACTCATTATTAAAGGCTTGGCATCTATCATTTGAAATTGTTTAATTGAACTGGCAAATTACAATATAACTTTTCTCTCTAATTTATCCCTGAACTGTGTCTGTCAGTCTATCTATCTGTGTATGAGTGGTGTTATGATCAAAGAAGATTGGGTTTAAATCACAGAAATTAGTTAGATTGCCATTGCGGTATTAATAATAATTTGTTAATTTTTGTTTAAGTTAGAAACTTGGTGTCAAAGATCTGTTATTCATAGAGTCTGGTTAAGAATAACTGGACAAATTTTGAGTGTCATTGAACATTTTAATTTCACTCTGTTGCAAATCCAGGGATAGTAAGGCTAACAACCAACTTGCTACACCTGGTTGTATCTGAGGTAACCAGCTAGAAAACAGAACCAGTAGATGTAATATATTTGGATTTCCAAAAGACATTTGATAAAGTATTACACATAAGGATATTTCATAAGATATGAGCCCATAGTGTTGGTGGCAGTACAGTAGCATGGATAACAATGGATCGGTTAACTTAGAAGACAGGTAGTTTAAATAAGCTGTCATTTTCAGGATGGCAACCTGTAACTAGTGAAGTGACATAGGGGTCAATGCTGGTGCCACAAATATCAATATACATATTAATGACTGGGATGAGGAAAATGGACGTACTAATATCATGTTTACAGATGACACAAAAACAGGCAAGAAAACAAGTGGTGACAATAACATAGAGAGTCTATGGAGGGATATAGACAGGTGAGGTGAGGGCAATCACAAAATTTGTAATATGTCATAGTTTTTGGAATAATATTTGGGATTAAATTTACAGCACAGTAACAATCCATTCCATCCAACTGGTCAATCCAAACATTTATGCTGCACTGAGCCTCTCACATCTGACCTTATGTGTTTATCCAGCTTTTCTTTAAACATCTGGATGCTTTGTATTTGAGTGCTTGAATTTGTGCCACTGGATACTCATGCACAAATACTGAGCTTTCACATAATACTTCTTCATCCATATTCAACAACATCATCACTTACACTCAGAAAAACAAGAACAATAACAGGAGGAAGAAAATCAGAAGGTTAGGATGAGGGCCAAGGCGAAGGATGAGGACAAATGTTTTGAACAGGATTTTGATACTAGGGAGAAGTCCAAACTGGAGCAAAGGAACTAGGCATGTAAAAGTTTAAATGTTTGTAAACACTGTATAATTTTCTACTTAAACTCATACACGTTGGGGGTCTCATTTGTAAATACTTGTGCATATATAAACAGCTGCTCCCCTTCTAGAGGTGTTTGTTAGTTAATTTGTTCATTCTCATAATGCAGCCAACAGGTTGATTATCAATTTTCAAATTATTTGATATGGCCACAGCTGGCCATTACAAGTATCCTCCTCACTCCGAGGATCTAGCACAATAATATGGAGAAGAATTTGATTTTTTTTACTAATTTACTCAAAAGAATATAAACAGACATTGCATGCTTAAATTTCTCTATTTGATGATGTGATTTTAAAAGAGCACAAAAAGACACTACGTGACAACAGTGGTGGTTTGCAGAGTTGGAAGCTATATAATTGTAACATCGCAGTGTATGAATAAATCTAAAACTGAGTAAAGATTGCTTAAAAAAACATAGAACATTTCTGGCCTCCTCCTTCAACAACTGGCAATGAGAAGTAAAACAAGGCAGCAAGTTGAGGCAGAAGTATCAGGTCGAATGAGTAGACACTGATGGTACGGCAGAAAATGAAGAAAAGTTTAACGCAACATCAGTATATATTTTTAACTAGTCCAAATCAAGTGGGTTAATACTTGTGCCAAAAAAGGAGAGAGAAGAATTTTAAGTAAACACTTCTGCATTCTGAAATCCCACAATATGACTTTAGGGACAGGACTTATTTACTTCTCTTTTATTGGTAACTGCACACATCAGTTGCTATTATTAGAAAGAACTCGTCAAGAAAGCCTGAAGGATGATAAGTTTCAGAATGAACTTAAGTAAGTGCGCCTCCTTTGTGTTTATTCACAGGATACCACATCCATTTTAACTGCCCACACAAAGACAGATACAGAATTGAAACTTAAATATAGGTTAACACTATCCTAAAGGCATTTACTTTCAAAATAATGTACTTTGGTTAATGCTGACAAAAAGTGCTCAATCTGTTCTGTAGAAATGCAACTTAAGCAACATCTGAAGTGAAGTGTAATGGGAGATCTGCTGATGGGCAATCAAATCTATCTTCTCATTGGGAATGTGCGATGGGTTCAAATTCTCCCCAGTAACCTCCCGACTAAATAACAATTGATCTTTAAGTTGTACTGCAGTATTATACTAGATTTATTCCTGCCATCAGGAGGCTAGCTGTCCTATGAGAAGAAATTGAATATCTGCTGCCTTTAGCTTTTCTTTATTTCCAACTGCACTATCAGCAACTACTCATTCCGATCAATCTGATACGTCTGTCTCAATTTGCTACTTTGTTTTACTTCTCACAGCCAATTGCTGAAGCAGGAGACCAGAAGTCAATCTTTACTCATTTCAGATTTTTATTCACACAGTGAACTAAATAGGAGGCACCTCAACTCTGGAGTTTAGAACAATGATAACTGATCTCATTGAATCATGATTTGCAGAAGAAAATATCGAAAACAAGCCCAGGTTTTTGGTCACAAGTAAAATCTTTCCTGGAGACCTTAAGAGACACAATGAATAAATTTTAATCTGAAAAATGCAATCTATTTTAACAAGCTTTGATATAACAATTTTAATGTATTAAAACTTCATAAGGTATATAACTATTTCATTTACATAAACTCATTAGAGACATTGGAAATTGCAGTGAATCAGAGAAGAGATAGATGAAAGAATAACTGGGAACTAGTTCGAGGGAATTATGGGATCCCAGCATCAGATTGCATAGTCAGAATGATAATTTATCTAAATATTTGTGGTTAGAATTCTGGGGACACAGGTATAAGTACAAGGAAAAGTGTGTCAAAAGCATACAACATCAGTAAGATTCAAATGGTATGAACTTACGCGCATAAGGGAAGTGCATTTTAACACTTTACAGATAGCTTAATTGTCCATATATTTATTTGATAAAATTAATTGAATGTATGGTCATTCTGCCCAGTTAGCCAATGCTGATGTTAATTCTCTTAATTAATCTTTTAAAAAATCTATTCTCGTTTCAAAGATGTTTTCTTTCAGTCCTTAAAGCATTAAAATGTATAAGGAAGCAGGTTACAAAACTATCCCAGGCAATGCTTGCCAAATTTCTGAAAAGGAATGGCTGTTGAGGTCAGCAAAACACCACTGACTTTGAACATGATGGACACGATATGTGACCTGTGCCAGACACTGTAGCCTAATCCTTCCTAATATGGTTTCATCAAATATTAACCACCAAAGCCCATAAACAACTTTGGAAAATATTGCCAAAAAGCACCAAAGCAAGCAGTTTTCAACTGTCTGCAGTGCTAAGTTTGACAACCTTGGCTTCTGATGTTTATTATTCAGGAATAATAACATAATTCAAATTTGGAACTTTATAAGTCACAATTTTGGGCTTATGTTGGGGATTTGAAACAATTAATGATCTGTTTCTTGAGATGTGTGTGGTGGTGTGAGAAAACAGTTAATTCTGAAGCTGGTACAGTTGATGGGAAAAGCAAGTAAATAGTCAAGGTAAGCAAGAATGAGACAGATAACAAAATAAGATTGATAAATTAAACTGTATTTATGTCAATGCAAGAGGACTGACATGCACGGCAGATGAACTGAGGACATGGTTGGAAACATGGTACTGGGATATCATAGTTATTACAGAAACATAGCTCAGAGAAGGGCAGGACTGGCAGCTTCATGTTCTAGAGTATAAATGCTCAAGGAAGGGTAGAAAGTGGTACAAGAGAGGAGCGGGAGTGGCGTTTTTGGTTTGGGATAAAATACAGCTGTATTTACGGAGGCTACTCCTGGGAATACATCCAGTGAAGTTATTTGGGTGGAAATAAGAAATAAAAAAGGAATTTCCACCGTATTGGGGTTGCACTATAGTTCCCCAAATAGTCAGTGGTAAATTCAGATGCAAATTTGTAAGGAGATCTCAGATATCTGTAAGAATAATAGGGTTCTAATGGTAGGGGATTTTAACCTTCCAAACATAGATTGGGACTACCATAGTGTTAAGGGCTTGGATGGAGAGGAATTTATTAAATGTGTACAAGAAAATTTTCTTATTCAGTATGTGGACGTACCTAAGAGAGAAGGAGCAAACCTTGACCTTTTCTTCAGAAATAAGGCAGGCTAGTGACTGAAAGATAGTAGGAACTGCAGATGCTGGAGAATCTGAGATAACAAGGTGTAGAGCTGGATGAACACAGCAGGCCTAGCAGCATCAGAGGAGC
>NC_063357.1:3371211-3383299 GCF_021869965.1 Rhincodon typus | reverse complement strand
CCTCGCTAGCACGTGGCACGGGTAACAAACCAGAGATAACAACTCTGTTTGTTCTAGCTCTAAGCTTCCACCCTAGCTCCTTGAATTTCTGCCTTACATCCCCATCCCTTTTCCTACCTATGTCGTTGGTGCCTATGTGGACCACGACTTGGGGCTGCTCCCCCTCCCCCTTAAGGATCCCGAAAACACGATCCGAGACATCACGGACCCCGGCACCTGGGAGGCAACACGCCAACCGCGAGTCTCTCTCGTTCCCACAGAATCTCCTATCTGTCCCCCTAACTATGGAGTCCCCAATGACTAATGCTCTCCTCCTCTCCCCACTTCCCTTCTGAGCAACAGGGACAGACCCTGTGCCAGAGACCTGTACCCCATGGCTTACCCCTGGTAAGTCGTCCCCCACAACAGTATCCAAAACGGTATACTTGTTTTTGAGGGGAACGGCCACAGGGAATCCCTGCGCTGTCTGCCTGTTCCCTTTCCGTCCCCTGACTGTAACCCATCTACTTTTTTCCTGTACCTGAGGTGTGACTACCTCCCCGTAACTCCTCTCAATTACCCCCTCAGCCTCCCAAATAATCCGAAGTTCATCCAGCTCCAGCTCCAGTTCCCTAACACGGTTTCCAAGGAGCTGGAGTTGGGTGCACTTCCCGCAGATGAAGTCAGTGGGGACACTAGTGGTGACCCTTACCTCCCATGTTCTACAGGAGGAGCATGCAACTGCCCTAACATCCATTCCCACTTTTCTGAATTCCCAAACAGACTATTAAAAAAAAACTAGTAGCCTTACCAAATCAGTGCTCAGAACCTTTTTTTTTGGTTAGAGGAGGAGGATGGGTGGGAGACACTACCTAGGTAGTGTTTCGGGTAAAGCAACCGCCCAAATACATTACCTCACTTACTCATTCCAAAAATGGAGTCACGCGAGGTAAGACTTTTATAATCGAAAAGCTTACCTTCCCAGGCTGCCCTTGCGCTTCCTCCCGGACTCCCGCCGCTGAAACAACTGAAAGGCCGCAGTCATGCGAGGTAAGACTTTTATAATCGAAAAGCTTACCTTCCCAGGCTGCCCTCGTGCTTCCTCCCGGACTCCCGCTGCTGAAACAACTGAAATGTCTTTTTATGTAATCCTCTCATTTCAAAATTAGCTTATTTTCTTTACATTAGATGATATTCTATCAGGTCACTTGGAGGTTTTCGCTCACTTTTCTAATGTAATTGAATAAACTCTACTATACGCTTGAAGCAAGGCTATGGTCGTTACTTTAAAATTAATGACTAATATCTTACCCAACTATGTTACATATTGATGAATTTAGCACGCTGTCTGACAAGATCTTTTCATTCCACGAATCTCGGTATTCAACATTACATCATAGCCAAACCAAAAGCTGCACATTGCTTTTGAGGGGTGTGCTGTATCAGCTATTTCCCAGCATAACAAGGAAATGATGTCAAAAGTTCAGGTATCAGAAGAATGAGGTGGACTGCCATGGGCTTCCTGTGTAGTCTTCATTTCACTGTGTTGAATGTTCTACATTTTCTTGCAAATCTCAGTCCAGTTTGGGGTGAGGTACTGGAGATGGTGTTTAATTACTGCCTATAAGGGTTCAGATGTTTCCGCATGATCTTGTAGTTCATAAAGTGGTTAGCTTAGAAAATACCATTCATGGTTAGTTGGGTGGTGAGAAACACTGCATATTTCCACTGAAAACTCTACTTTGTTCGAGTGAATATGGATCTATAGCCCAGCACTAATCTTAATTCAAATGTAATTCACAAGATTTGGAGGGTATTATATTCAAAATGAAAGAACTCTGGTAGTGTAGGTTTTTGTAAACAAAGACATTTGATCTGTAACAGAGACTGGTTCTGCAGGATTCTGTTTCTTAGTTGTTTCAGCATTGCCATTTGCCTTGCTACATATTATTAGACTGGACTGGAATGAAGTAATTTACAATTGATTTAATTCTTCCATAAGCACACGCTAAATGTTGATGTCTCTGCTCCATTCATGCATTTTCTGAGACACGAGTTTGGAAAAGCAGTCAGCATTGTAAATTGGGAAGATAAGCAATCTATTTTGGAAACTTCTTCAATTTAGAACACTTTTCTCTCAAAGAAACTAAACTGCTGTCTCCACTGCTATTTACCATTGGCCAAAGTAATCAACAGCAAAACCTATGTTAATTGATAGGAATCCTTCTTAACAGGAAACTGATATCCAGGAAGACTTATTCAAAAGGTGTTCAAATGCATAATTTTTACATCTGAACTTGTGGCTTTTAACACTGAAAGAAGTTAAAGAGATGGCAGTATATGTGAGTATATTTCAAAATGCAAAAACTTCAAAGTTTCAACATATGACTGACTTTTCTACATTGAAGCATTGGTCCTATAAAGAACTGTGACTTAGCAGGACTAGCACAGCATTTTTGTTAGGACCTTTAAGGATCAATGAGTCATGCGTGAGCAGCAGGTTCATTGGTGGGTTGAAATCAATGGTAAGGAGAGATTCCAGATGCTTCCTCATAGGCAGACTGTAAGGAGAGTCAACACTGTTTCATTTTCACACTTCCAAGTTGCCAATTCTGAGCAGCATTGTCAGAAGCACTTGCTACTTGGTCCTGAGGAAGAGGACGGACAGTAAAAGAAGAACGTCAAGGCTTTGCCAAGTATAGTGAGAAGATTTACAGGATCATATCAGGGAAGATGGAGTTCAGTCATGTAGAGAGATTGGAGAAGGTTTGGTTGTTCTGCGTTGAATAAAGAACGAAAGGAGGAGGCATAATACATGTAAAACCAACATGGAAATCTTGATAGAAAAAGTGGGGAGAAATTATTTTCTTTGGCAAGTGAGTCAGTGACCAGAGATATGCAACAATTTGCAGAAAAGCTAAAGGGCGAATGAGGAAAATTTTGTTAATATCTTGAAACTGCTGCCCAGATGTCTGGCAGAATCAGTTACCATTGTGACTTTTGACAGCTAATTGAACATATACTTTCTTCAAGACAAATAAGCCGTGGAGTGGATGGAATTGGAAAGAGTTGGCACAAGCACAACAGGCCAAATAGCCTCCTTCCATGCAGTAATATTCTATGATTCTTTATCTAGCGTATTATGGCCACATGCTCTAGAACAATGGCTGTGCAAACATATCTGGTTTGCTCATGTTCTTGAGGGAAGGGAAACCCATGATTCTCAACTAGTTGACTTATACATGCCTCTAGTCAGACAATATATGGTTGTCTTTCAAAAAGGCAAGCAAAATAATCCATTGAATACAACTGTTGCAAAGTAAATCAAGAAGAAATTTATAGGCCAACCCTATAGGCAATGACCCAGACAATAGTTCAGGACAAAACTCAGGACATCCTTCCCACGTAACTCCTTCACTAATATTTGCATTTGATTAAGTTGGAAGTGTTGTCACAGAGCTAATTTAGATATGTACCTATGAGCTAAAAGTAAGGCAAAGAAAAAGATGCATACTTATGTGGTTTGGAGACAGTAAGGACTGCACATGCTGGAAGCCAGAGTCAAATAGATGTGAAACTGGAAAAGCCCAGCAGCTAGACAGCATCCGAAGAGCAGGAAAGACAGTGTTTCGGGCCAAAACCCTTCGGCAGGACGGGGGAGCAGGAGGGGAGACCAGAAGTAAATAAAGGGAGGGGCTGGGGCTGGGGGAAGGGTAGGTGGGATGGTGATAGGTGAATGCAGGTAGGCAGTTACTGTGATTGGTCAGTGGGAAGGGTGGAGTGGATAGGTGAGTAGGAAGATGGACAGGTTAAGTCAGGTTAGGGAGGTGAGGAGGCGGAGGAGGAGGAGGAGGGCTGGACATGGGATAAGGTTGGGGGTGGAGGGATTTTGAAGCTGGTGAAGTCAATATTGAGGCCATTGGGCTGTAAGCTCCCAAGGCAAAATATCAGGTGTAGTTCCTCCAGTTTACGTTTGGCCTCATTCTGACAGTGGAGGAGGCCAAGGATGGACCTGTCGCCAGGGGAATGGGAGGGGGAATTAAAATAGATGGCAACTGGAAGGTTAGTGCGTGCAGAGAGCAGATGCTTCGCGAACCAGTCCCCGAGTCAGCATTTGATATCTGTGATACAGAGGAGACAAAATTGGGAACAGCGGATACAATAGATCAGATTGGATGAAGTGCTGGAGTATCTCTGCCAGATCTGGAAGGATTGTTTGGGGCTTTGGACGGAGGTGAGACAGGAGGTGTAGGGGCAGATGTTGGACCTCATGCTGTTGCAGAGAATGGTATTGGGTGTGGAGAATAAGTTGGTGGGGAGTCTAGAGCTGACAAGGGAGTCGTGGAATGAATGGTCCCTGGGAAAAGCGGACAGGGCTGGTGAAGGAAATATATTTTTGGTGGTGGGCCCTGATGATAGGTGGTGGAAATATTGGAGGATGATGCGTTGGATTTGAAGGTTTGTGGGGTGGTATGTGGGGACTAAGAGGACTGTATCCTTATTGTTGTTGGCGGGGAGATAGTTTGAGGGCAGAAAAGTGTGAAATGGAGGCCAAATGGTGAGTCCTCAGCAAAGGGCTCACCTTTATTCCCTTGAACCCACACGTAGACGAATTTGGCGCACATCATGATGTCAAGCTCTTTTCCGTCTGCCTCTGCACCTATTTCTTTGAATGGGAATCCAACTCGCCCTGCAATGACCCCTTTTCCCGCCTCCAGCTAACTTCATCCTCCTGGACAACACCTCCCCCCACAACCGGCCTCCAACCCTCCCTCGACCTCTTCATCTCAAACTACTGCCGTGACATCAATCGCTTGGATCTCTCCACCCCACTCACTTACTCCAACCTCTCCCCATTGGAACCCGCAGCCCTCTGCTTCTTTCGCTCAAACCCCAACCTCGCCATTAAACGCGCTGATAAGGGGGGCGCAGTTGTAGTATGACAAACTGAACTCTACATCGCTGAAGCCAGGTGCCAACTCTCTGACACCTCTTCCTACTGTCCCCTTGATCATGACCTCACACCTGATCACAAAGCCGTCATCTCCCAGATCATGAACAAGCTCATTACTTCAGGAGAGCTCCCGTCCACAGCCTCCAACCTGGTAGTTCCCCAACTCTGCACCGCCCATTTCTATCTCCTTCCCAAAATCCATAAACCTGACTGCCCCAGTCAAATCATTGTCTGTGCCTGCTCCTGTCCTACCAAGCTCATCTGCTCTTACCTCGACTCCATTCTTTCCCCTTTGGTTCAGGAACTTCCTACTTACATTTGTGACACAGCCCACGTCCTCCACCTTTTCCAAAACTTTCAATTCCCCAGCCCCCAACACCTCATCTTCACCATGGCCGTTCAGTCCCTGTACAGCTGTATCCCCCACAAGGCCATCTAAAAGCCTCTGCTGCTTCCTCTCCTATAGGCTCAACCGGACCCCCTCCACTGACACTCTCATTCGCTTGGCAGAATTGGTCCTCACCCTCAACAATTTTTCCTTTGATTCCTCCCACTTCCTACAAACTAAAGGGATGGCCATGGGCACCCGCATGGGCCTGAGTTATGCATGCCTCTCTGTAAGATTCATGGAACAGTCCCTCTTCACAACTACATTGGCACCATCCCTCACTGTTTTCTCCACTACATTGATGACTGTATTCGTGCTGCCTTGTGCTCTCATGAGGAGCTTGAGCAGTTCATCAACTTCACCAACACCTTCCATCGTGCCCTCAAATTCACCTGGGCCATTTCTGACACCTCCCTCCCCTTCCTGGACTTCTCCATCTCCATCTCCATCTCCAGAAACCGACTCACCACTGACATCCATTTCAAACCCACTGACTCCCACAGCTACCTCGACTACACCTCCTCTCACACACCCTTCTGTAAAAATGCTATCCCATACTCTCAATTCCTCCGCCTCCGCCGCATCTGCTCCCAGGATGAGGCATTTTACTCCAGGATATCCCAATATCTTCCTACTTTAGGTGACCCCAGTTTCCCCTCCTCTATAATGAAGGATGCCCTCATCTGCATTTCCTCCATTTCGTGCACTTCTGCCCTCAAACTACCTCCTACCAACAACAATAAAGATAGAGTTCCCTTAGTCCACCCCACCAACCTCAGAATCCAACGTATCATCCTCTGACATTTCTGTCACCTACAATCAGACGCTACCACCAAAAAGATATTTTCTTCCCCAGCCCTGTCCGCTGTCCGCAGGGACCATTCATTCCGCGACTCCCTCGTGTGCTCTACACTCCCCACCAACTTCTCCACCACACCCGGCACCTTTCCCTGCAACGGCAAGAGATGCAACACCTGCTCCTACACGTTCCCTCTCACTTCCATCCAAGGCCCAAAACAATCTTTCCAGATTCAGAAGAGATTCACCTGCACCTCATCCAACCTGATCTATTGTATCCTTCCTTCCGTTGTTGTATCCTCTATATCGGGGAGACCAAATGCAGCAGAGGACCCGCGGAGCATCTGCACTCTGCACGCATTAACCAACTAGATCTCCCTATTGCCTTCCATTTTAATTCCCCCTCCCAGTCCCCTGGCGACATGTCCATCCTTGGCTCCTCCACTGTCAGAATGAGGCCAAACGTAAACTGGAGGAACAACACCTGATAATATACCTTATGAACTTACAGCCCAATGGCCTCAATATTGACTTCACCAGCTTCAAAATCCCTCCACCCCCAACCTTATCCCATGTCCAGCCCTCCTTCTCGTCCCCCTCCTCCCCGACCTAACCTGTCCATCTTCCTACTCACATATCTGCTCCACCCTTCCTACTGACCAATCATAATAACTGCCTACATGCATCCACCTATCACAATCCCACCTACCCTTCTCCTAGCCTCACCCACCTCCCTCTATGTACTTCTGGGCTCCCCTCCTGCTCCCCAGTCCTTACGAAGGGATTTGGCCTGAAAAACTGTCCTTCCTGCTCCTTGGATGCCGTCTGACCTGCTGTGCTTTTCCAGCTTCACATCTATTCACCATATTTATGTGGTGCCTTTTATGATCTCATGATGTCCCCAAATGTTTCACAACCAACAAGGTACTTTTGAAAGGTTGGCACTGTTGTAATTTAGGAAATGTGGCAGCTAATGAGCAAGCTTCTATGAATAGTAATGACATAAATTATCAGCTCACCTATTTTGGTTGTTATTTTAGGAATAATATTGGTCTAGATGCCATTGGAACTCCCAGGTGCTCTTCTGATAGTGCCATTGCATCCTTTATATCAATCCTTGGTTTAAAAACTCAGCTGAGACAATGCAGCATTACGTTATTTATTGCACAGTTGAGAGGGAAAACTAACTGCTCAAAACGTCAAGAACTTGTTCAGAGATAGTAGGAACTGCAGATGCTGGAGAATCCGAGACAACAAGGTGCAGGGCTGGATGAACACAGCAGGCCAAGCCTCCCTGCTCCTATGATGCTGCTTGGCCTGCTGTGTTCATCCAGCCCTGCACCTTGTTGTCAAGAAATTGTTCAAACATGTTTGTCTCAAAGCAGCCTGGTAAAATTGGGTCAAAAGAAATCTCTGTTGTGACTAGAATCATGGATGACATATTGGATGATAATTATGATTGTCAGAGGCCAATGTTTGAAAAAATTATTTCTTTGCTGTTTTTGGTATCTTGCTATGTTCAAATTGGTGACCACATTTCTTACATTATAACAAGTGGCTACGCTTCAAAAGAACTTGACTGACTGTAAATGCTATTTTTGTTTGGGGGGAGATCATCTTGAATTTGTTAAAGATGCTATACAAATATATGTCTCTATTTTTATCTGGGCTTTCAGCTGATAACTGAAGGCAATATTTGTGTGACGTAAATGTTTAGTAGTGACCATTTCCAATAAGGAGCTGATTCATGCCATGCTACAAGCGTACATAGAATATATAGAAGGCATGGTTATTAAGTTTGCGGATGACACCAAAATTGTTGGTATAGTGGACAGTGAAGAATGTTATCTAAGATTACAAAGAGCTCTTGATCAATCGGCTGAGGTGTGGCAGATGGAGTTTAATTTGGATAAATGTGAGGTATTGCATTTTGGTAAAACAAACAAGGGCAAGACGTATACAATTAAAAGTAGGGCCTTGGGTAATATTATAGAACAGAGAGATCTAGGGACTAAGGAACATAATTCTTTGAAGTTTGCGTCATATATAGATAGGGTGGTTAAGAAAGCATTTAGCATACTTACCTTCATTCCTCAAACCTTTGAATACAGGAGTTGGGACATTATGTTGAGATTGTACAAGATGTTGGTGAGGCCTGTTCTGGAGTACTGTGTCCGGTTCTGGTCACCCTGTTATAGGATGGATATTATTAAGCTGGAGAGGGTTCAGAAGAGATTTACAAGGATGTTGCTGGAAGTGGAGGGTTTGAATGATAAGGAGAGGCTGGATAGGTTGGCACCTTTTTCACTAGAGTGTACGAGGTTGAAATCATGAGGGGTATTGATAAGGTGAATGGCAGGTGTCTTTTCCATAGGGTGGGGGATTCCAAAACTAAAGAGCATATTTTTAAGGTGAGAAGAAAAAGATTTGAAAAAGGACATGAGGGGCAACATTTTTACACAGAGACTGGTTTGTGTATGGAATGAATTTCCAGAGCAAGTAGTGGATATGGTACAGTTAAAATGTTTGAAAGACGTTTAGGTAAGTACATGAATAAGAAATGTTTGGAGGGATATGGGCCAAGCGCAGGTAGGTGGGACTAGTTTAGTTTGGGATTATTGTCAGCATGGACTGGTTGGACTGAAGGATTTGTTTCAGTGCTATATGCCTCAATGACTCTATGTAGGGCAGAGGGTGGTTATATTTTGAAAAAAACTTACTTTAAAGTGTTCATCACGTAGTAGATTCAAGTCAGGAGTGTAATGAAATATCCACAATCCCCTGAATAGGTGCAGCTACCACAGCAGTCAGTAAGATCAACACTTTCCATCATTTTCTCTCTCCCTCTGCTTAATATTCACTTTCTTCACCACTGACATACTATGGCAACAGTATGAACTTTATGGGGTAAACCAGAGGTTTGTCGTGACAAGGTGAGAAATGTGCTGCAAAATTCTTGAGCTGTAGAACTGTTTCACGTAAACTTCTGATACTGTGGACATTTATCACCATGTACGTATGGAAGATGGGAAATCTGCTCGTTTGGCAGCCTGCTTGCACATGTGTAGACCTAAACTTTCAGTCTCAGCATGCACAATGATTGAATATCGTATCTTTGGGATGAGAAGAAATTATACATGCACAGTAAAGAGGTGTGCAGCTGTTGAACTGGCCTGTCTGCGTGGATATGTTCCCATATTAGCATGGGTTTTAAAATGAATTGTTTTTGGATTTTTTTTAGTTAAGCTACTGATGTAAGTCTTCACAATACGTTATAAGAAGAAATGGATAAGCTTCTTGTTAAAAGAGACGACTTCTCTGCTAACTCAGTTGATGAAATATCTGAACCTAAAGAAAAAAAGCAAGAACTCTAAAGAAACAGGACAATGAAAGCTTTCTGCCCTTTTTTATTCATTTGTGGAATGTGGGCTTTGCTGTCTAGCCAGCATTTATGGCCCATCCCTAGTTGCCGTTGAGAAGGTGGTGATGAGATGCCTTCATGAACAGCTGCAGTGTGCCTGCTATGTGTTGAGCCACAATTCCATTGGCGAGGTAATTCCAGGATTTTGACCCAGTGACAGTGAAGGACCAGCGATATATTTCCAAGTCAAGATGGTGAGTGACTTGGAGGGGATCTTGAAGGTGGTGGTGTTCCATGTATCAGCTACCCTTGTCCTTCTGGACGAAAGTAGTCATGATTTTGGAAGGTGCTGTCTGAGAATCTCTGACGAATTTCTGCAGCTCATCTTGTGGATAGTACACACTGTTGCTACTGAGTACTGATGCTGGAAGGAGTGGATGCTTACAGATGTGATGCCAATCAAGCAGGCTGTTTTCTCCTGAGTGGTGTAAGCTTCTTGAGAGTTGTTGGAGCTGCACTCATCGAGGCAAGTGGGCTTCATTCCATCACAGTCCTGACTTGTGCTTCGTAGATGATTAGCAGGATTTGGGGAGTCAGGAGATAGCTACTGAGCACAGTCAATGTTAACCCCCAGGATGTTGATAGTGGGGGATTCAGTGATGACAATGTCATTGAATGTCAAGGGACGGTGGTTACATTATTTGTTATTGGTGATGGTCATGGCCTGGCATTTGCGTGCCTTAAGTGTTACTTGCCACTAGTCAGACCAAGCCTGGATATTGTCCAGATCTTGTTGCATTTGAATATGGACTGCTTCAGTATCTGAGGGGTCCAAATAGTGCTGAACATTGTGCAAATCATCGGCGAATATTCCCACTTCTGATGTTCTGATGAGGGAAGGTCATTGATGAAGCAGCTGAAGATGGTTGGGTCTAGGACACTACCTTGAGGAACTCCTGCAGAGATATCCTGAAGCTGAGTTGACTGACTTCCAAAAACCACAACCATCTTTCTATGTGCCAGGTATGACTCCAACCACCAGAGAGTTTGCCCCCGATATCCATTGATTCCGGTTTTGCAAGGGCTTCTTGATGCCACACTTGGTCGAATATAGCCTTGATGTCAAGGGCTGTCACTGTCACCTCACTTCTGGAATCTAGCTCTTTTGTCCATGTTTGAACCAAGGCTGTAATGAGGTCAGGATCTGAGTAGCCATGGCAAAAACCAAACTGTGCATCACTGAACAGTTTATAGTTGAACAGGTGCTGCTTGATAGCACTGTTGATGACACCTTCCATCACTTTAATGATGATCAAGTGCTGACTGATGGGGTAGTAATTGACTAGGTTGGATTAGTTTTGCTTTTTATGTACAAGACATACCTGGGGAATATTTCACATTTTCGGGTAGATGCCAGTATTGTAACTGTACTGGAAGAGCTTGGCTTGGGGAGCAACAAGTTCTGGAGCACAAGCGTTCTGTACTATTGTTGGAATGTTGTCAGGGCCTGTAGCCTTTACAGTATCCAATGTCTCCAGCCGTTTCTTAATATCATGTGTAGTGATTCGAATTAGCTAAAGACTGTTATCTATAATGCTGGGGATAACTGCAGTAGGCCGAGATGGATCAGCCACTTGGCACTTATAGCTGAAGATTTGCTGCGGAAACTTCGGCATTATCTTTTGCACTGATGTTTTGGGCTGTTTCATCATTGAAGATGGCGATATTTATGGAGCCACCTCCTCCAATGAGTTGTTTAATTGTCCAGCACCATTCACGGCTGGATGTGGTAGGACTGCAGAGTTTAGATCTCATTTGTTGGTTGTGGGATTGTTTTGCCCTATCTATCACTAGCTGCTTATTTTATTTGGCATGCAAGTAGTCCAGGTTGATATCACATTTTTAGGTATGCCTCGTACTGCTCCTGACATGCCCGCCTGCACTGTCCATTGAACTAGGGTTGGTCCCCTAGCTTGATGATAATGGTTGAATGGGGGATATGCTGAGCATGAGTTTGCACATTGTACTGGAGTACAATTCTACTGCTGTTGTTTGCCTCCAGCGCCTCGTGGATGCCCAGTCTTGAGTTGCTAGGTCTGTTCAAAGTTTGTCCCATTTAGCCTGGTGATCGTGCCACACACCATGATGGAGCATTTTCCATGTAACCTGAATGTCTCACCTGCATAGTAAATGTAAATAAATGTGACATTTATGAGCAATCAATTCAGCTGAAAATAGTGCCATGGAATTGTTTGTGTCAGTGAAGTGTGCCTTGATACCTAAAAGGTTGAAAACAAGTCGAATACACTACAGCAATCTGCAAGCTTATTTAACAGAATGTTCCAGTAGAGGACCTCTACCATGGAGAAAGACAAGAGCAGAAACTTTGTGCAATTGGTAAGATCCTCTTCAAGTCACAAATAGTTTTAAATAGGTCATATACCCTGGTCTATCATTATTATTGAGTTTAAAGTTCTCTGCTCACATCACACTCTTGTATCAGAGTTAGTAGGAACTGCAGCTGCTGGTGAATCCGAGACAACAAGGTGCAGGGCTGGATGAACACAGCAGGCCAAGCAGCATCATAGGAGCAGAGAGGCTGCCTGCT
>NC_063357.1:3343110-3370711 GCF_021869965.1 Rhincodon typus | reverse complement strand
TTGCAGAGATGAAGGCTTCACAATTTAATGTACACATCCAACAGTGCAGCAATTACAGTCGGGGACATGCAAGATATCAGAATTGAAGAAAGTAGAGATATCAGAGGATTAAAGGGAAGGAAATGTTTCAGAATTTGGGAGGAGCAAGGCTATTGAGGGATTGTAAACAAGGAAATTTTTTTCATGGATTCAATGGATGTGTTTTAAGATTAAGAACTAATATAGGTCAGTGATGATTGGAACGTTGTGTGAATAAGATTTAGTGTGGATTAGGATATCAGCAAAAGAGTTTGGGAAGAGCTGAAATTTCTGCAAAAGTATCAATGCAGTTCCTTCATTTTGACTCCTTTTGGTTCAGCTCCAAAACTTATTGGGTATGAATGTTTGCTTCACAGTAACTTCCATTTTATAGGCAAAGTAACTAAGCAGAAGACACAAGCTGCATGTGTAATTTGTAGATAGCAAGCACTGCTGATGCTGGAGTCAGAGTCAATAGAGTGTGAAGCTGGAGGATCACAGCAGGACATGCAGTATCACAGGAGCAGGAGAGTTGACTCTTTTGCTCCTCTGATGCTTCCTGACCTGCTGTGTTCCTCGACTCCACAGAGTATTGAATGTGCAATTTGTATTTTGGCGAATCAACTTTTAGAATGCAGCGTACAATTCTGGTCACCTTCTATAGGAAGGACGTTGCTAAACTTGAGACGGTGCAGAAAAAATTAACAAGGATGTTGCCAGGACTGGAAGATTTGAGTTATAGGGAAACGCCGAATAGACTCGGGCTTATTTCCCTGGAGCATTCAAGACCGAGGGGTGAACTTACAGAGGTTTTTAAAACCACGAGGGGCATGGATAGGGTGAATAGCCAAGGTCTTTTTCCGAGGGTGGGGGAGTCCAAAGCTAGAGGACGTAAGTTTAAAGTGAGAGGAGAAAGATTTAAAAAGGACCTGAGGAATAACTTTTTCATAGAGACAATTGGGCGCGTATGGAATGAGCTGCCAAAGGAAGTGGTGGAAGCGGGTACAATTATAACATTTAAAAGGTATCTGGATGATAAATGAACAGGATGGGTTTACAGGGATATGGGCCAAATGCTGGCAAATGGGACTAGGTGAGATTAGGATGTCTGGTTGGCTTGGACAAGTTGAACTAAAGGGTCAGTTTCCATGATGTATGGCTCTATGATACTAACATGTAGCAGTGTATCATTATTTAAACCCAACATGATTTAATGTGGTTCAAAAGATCTGAAGAAAATTCACAAAAAGACTTGAAAATTGTAAATGTGACAGCATTTGAGAAGGAAAGAGTATGCCTTTCTGCCCATATTCAAGGTAAAATATCACATGGATCACAGGTCTATTCATTCAATTTGGTGAATCATGAAAATCAAAAATGACTGCAACACCAGTACTACATTCCAAGAAAATTAACTCCATGGGTACAAAGAGACATATAACCTACAATTTCATGGTAGCAGCCTGGCTATCCATGAGAGGGAAGACGTTAGGTGAAGGCAGTCATAACCATTTAATTCTATAGCCACTACGAACCCTCTGTATATTACTCAGTTGGTCATTTTGTAAATACTAAGCTTGGACACTGTGCGTCAACAAGGTAGTTAACAATGGAGTGTTTCACAGTTGATCTTGATATCCACAGAATGCATATTTCCAAAAATAAATGAACATTGATACAAAGAAAGCCACTTGTATAATAACTGAGTAGAACTCACGTCCAGAAGAATGTACTCTATGGTGGCTGGAATGTGTAATCAACCTGAGAAATCACATTCCAATTTAAGATCATTTTTGTGTTTGTTGTAGTCGGGTGAGAGCGCCCCTTACACAACGGCGCCTAATTAATAATGGATTCCAAAAATGAGGTACATCTATTGTAACTTTTGGGTTAGGAGGTGCATGTTTGTGATGTGTGTCACTTTAAATAAAAGCATATAGTGTGTAAAGATTGCCCCTTCACCATTTGTCAATCTGGAATAGAACAAAAAGCATGAACTCTAGCCGTGTTTTCTCACCACAACCAGGGTTTCTGAAAATAAATCTAATGCACAGCAATTGCCCAAAATGTGATTAGCTTATACAAGATAAACCAGGAATCAACTCAATGGAATTTCAATCATGTTAAAATCAGAGGGAAGTACATGGATTCAGGGCATGTCACCCAAATTAAGAAGACAGAACAAATGCAACAAATTGAAGGAGAAAATAAAGAAGAGGAGTGAGGGGCTAAAGAGGAAAACCACCAAAGAAGTCAAATTGAATGTGATGCTAAAATATAAAATAACCTGTAGGTCGCTATGTTAGAAGAAGTTTCAATCTCATGAGTACAATCATGCCTCATAACGAAGGTCAAACATCACTACACAAGGGCTGATGTGATAAGTCGATCTAACTGTGACATTAACTACCATATACCAATGCTTTCAATTGCAGCCCTATACAAAACACAAACCAGCCCCCTTGCTCAGTCTGACTCATTTATCAGAAATAAAAAATAATCACTGACAAAAAGCAGAGCTGCTTTATTGAAGCCAAGGAAGACAACATTACGCTGAGCAGTGAATTCTGCTGGTCTTTTAGAAAGTGATGCAGTTTTATGTCATGCCTGTACACCAAGTGCAATCTGCTCGAGGAGGATGCAAAAAATAGGACGACTAGACAGGAGCTACATGGCAATCAAACTGATGTTCTACTATTCACATAAGGTATTCATAGAAGATGAATACTCTTTTAATCATGGAATTCTATAAAGCCATGCAATGACCTAACAGAACTGTCAGTAACATTTTCTAGGAACTCTCAATAGTACTGCCATCCTCACTGCTCAAGTCATTTCAATACCTGCAGAGCCCTTTGGAAGATGGAAATCCAAGTACTGATTTGCTTTGATTTGGTTTATTGTCACACATACCTACATACAGTGAAAAGCTTTGTTTATGAGCAGTAAGCAAGGACACACAGATCATAGAGTGCTTGGACAGAGTGAGGCATACAGGTTACACTGCACAGCAGTGCGCAAAGCAAGATCAACATTATTTGAAGTGAGACAGTCCATTCATCACGCGAAGAACAGTAGGGAAGAAGCTGTTCTTGAACCTGCTGGTGTGAGTGTTCAAGCTTGTGTATCTTCTGCCTGATGGAAGGGGTTGTAGGTGAGCATTACTGAGGTGGGAGGGTCTTTGATGATGTTAGCAGCCTTTCTGCAGCAATGAAAAGAGTAGATGGGAGTCCATAAATGGAAGGTTGGCTTCCGTGAATGTCTGGACTGTGTATTCAACCTCCTGCAGTTTCTTACAGTCCTGGGCACAGCAGTTGCCATACCAGGCCGTAATGCACCTTGATAGTATGCTTTCTATGGCTCATTTATAAAAGTTGATGAGGGTCCTTATGGACATGCCAAAATTCCTAAGCCATCCGTGGAAGAAGAGGCATAGTAGTGCTTTCTTGACCATTGTATCTACGCCAGAAGTCCAGAAAAGGTTGTTGTCACTCCTAGGAACTTGACGCTTTCAATCTCCGCTCCATTGATGTAGATGGGGGCATGTTCTCCTCCTTTCTTTCTGAACTCAATGATCAGTTCTTTTGTTTTGCCAACATTGAGAGAGAGGTTGTTATCATCGCACCACAGCACCAAGTCCTCTATCTCCTTTCTGTATTCTGACTCATCATTGTTTGACGTCTGTTCTACCACGATGGTGTTTTCAGCAAACCTGTAGATGGCATTTGTTTGGAATTTGACTACACAGTCATGGGTGTAGAGGGAGTACAGTAGGGGGCTGAGAATGCATGGAATCAAAATAACTAGACAAAGCAATGCTCTATCCAAAGCTAGAGTTTGAACCTTGCTATCCCTCTGTTAATAAACCTCTGTCAATCCCCCAAGATATGGGGCAGCCACTTTATAACTGCTCATTCTCAACTAAACGCACCCATCACTTCAATGGCTTCAGGTCTGACTGAGGTTGAGCTTGTCCAACCGCCAAACAGACTCCTTAATGTTACAAGTGAAAGACCTACTTCCAACATCAGGGCAATATGGACAGTACTGTGCAAGACATTTCAGGAGCTTCCATATAGATCACAGAAATTTCAGCATCATAGAAGACCATTCAATTCACAGTTCTACAAAATCTATTAATATTAACATCATTTCTCTGTCCTTTCCCTGGACTCCTCAACAATTTTCTGCCTAGCATTTATTTAATTGATTCTTAAATTTTACTCCTGACTCAGTGACAATAGCTACTTGCAATAACACGTTCAATTTTTTAATAATCTTTTGCATGAAAAAAATCTTTTAACCCGCGCCTCTGTGCTTCCAGTACAAATGCCACTTTGGTTCATAGCCAGCAAAAGTAATCTTACAATTTACCTTTCCGAATTTTGAACATTTCTATAAATCCCACTTAACCTTTTCTGTCCCCGTGGTTATAGTCTTAGTTTTTCAAGCCTCTCACTATAACTTACACATCTTCTAATGCATGATACAGCTATATTGATGTGCGCAAACTGGCCACCAAATAAATGCAAGGAGATCAAAAAGATCTTGCGAAGAAAGTCTGGCCACTCTCATGTAAACATTCAGTAGCATTTCCTCATTTTTCATTGACTACTGAAAACTCAAAGTTCCATTTTGCAGCATTTTCCAATTGCAAACTTCCTTTAAAAGTTTAGAAACTTCTTTTGCAAGCACTGGAAACTGAAGATTGAGGCATGACTTTTCACAAAGACAGAGGGAACTTTGAAGTAGGATTAGTTTTATTGTCACATGTACTCAAGTGAGCACAGTGAAAAGTGTGTACGTTGCCGCTTAAGGCCCCATCTTAGATACAAAGGTCCCTAGCCACAGTTTTTTCAGTTACAAGGAAAAACAGAGAAGTAAAAAATGTCCAGCATTGCAAATTTAGGAATAAATTATAAAATGGAGGAAAAAAAGTAAAGAAACAGTCTTCCGACCCAATCCATGTTAACGTACAGCCCCCCGGGGACCGAAAGTCCACACGAAGACCATGCCACTGAGAGACCGCCACGTACCGCCCAAAGACCACTAGGCTGGGCCTCTGGGATATCACCATGCCGAGCTGAGAGTTCTGAGGCAGGCAGGTTGGAAGCTGCGAGGTTGGAGATTGCGAGGTCGGCAGCTGGGAGGTCGGAGGCCTGGAGTTCCGAGGCTGCGAGTTATATTTCTTGCATGCACGCTTTGTGGAGGCCTGAGTCACGTACTTCAACAAAATACATCCCTGCAGTACATCTGCTGAATTTGCTTTTTGTATGGTTTTGAGACTCACATCTTTCTAATACCATTGTGTACATGAAGATATTTCCTCAACTAGATTGGGAGGTATCATAAAAATAGATCAGGTACCTGGTCCAGAAACACAAGAAAGAACACACACTCCAGTGCTGTTCTGTATGTCTGAAGTCTAGTATTTTGGCATTTGGCACCTTATCAAAACACCACTGAAGGGTTGGTCAAGAAAGATTCCGGAACTGGACCATGGAAGACAGCTCATTGACACACCTCAGTTAGGGATAACATCATCAGATTAACCCTTCAACTGTCACCAATACTATACTATGCAGTACTGTGCGCAGATGGCATTGTTTATATTTTTAAAATTATTTCACACAGTGACCTTGGCCATCTGTTTCAGTTGTGTGCGGACTAGAGTGGCAGTTATTTGAACACCATAGTAAATGAGAAATGTGGCTAGTTATTCCACTGTTTGTAAGTGTTCTTTCAAGGAGGAATGGTGGACAAGCTACTAGGAAAACGTCACACTCTTCTTAAAATAATGTCATGACCTGGTTTTACATTCACTGAACAGGGAGACAACTTTTTTTTGAACAATTGATCCAAAAGATAGCATCTCTGACAATGCAACAATCAATCAGTACTGTGATAGAGCGTTAACCTAGAATTGGTACTCAACTACTGAAATAAGCCATACAAATGCAGAAAAAAAACAGCACCGAAGAATGTATTTGGCATTATATTGTGCTGGCTGAGAGAAAGCTACCTAGCCCAATCTTACGGACAAATTCTTAGTCCGTAGTCTTGAATATAAAGGTATTTCAAGTGCATATCCAGAATGGCCCTCAAATCTAATACTATGTGCCTCAAAGGAAAGGGTGCTACCAAGTGAACCACAGCTAAGAGCTGATTGCGAACACAGCAGTAAGTCTGAAAAATATATTATGTTCCATCTAACTCAGAGTTTCAGATGAATTTAAGTGAAACTGAAACATTTAATCAAAGGGATCAATAAACTGAAGCACGTGAAACTCAGAAGTGTAGACACACACTGGGGGCAAAACTCTGTAGAGGAAGTTATCATCAAGGTTGAACAAAATGGGGGACAAAGCAAAAGTGATCAAAAAATTACAATAAGTGATAGAACTGATAACAGGTCATGAAATGTTATCTTTTTTCATCTCCACAGGTAGTACCCGACTGCCTGAGTATTTCCAGCTTTCTCTATTTTTAGTTTCTGATATTCAAACAACTGCCACACTTGTTTGCACACAACTGAAGCAGATGGTCAAGGTCAATGCTTGGAATATTTTTTTTATTGAAACAATGCCAGCTGCACATGTACTGAATACTATTGTATTCCAGCATTCCTTATTTTCATTTTGCATTTGTTCACAGTTCTAAAATTTTGTCAGACACTGAGTTGGAACAGGAGACCATACAATGCATTTTTTTAATCTATTCACAGGACGTGGGCATTGCTGGCAATGCATTTATCACCCATCCCTAATTAACAGTCAACCATACTGTTGCAGGGTGGAGTCAGACATCAGTCAGACCAGGTAAGGATGACAGATTTCCTTCCCTGCAGGACCTCAAAGAACCAGGTTTCTTTTACAACATTTGACAGTGGTTATATAATTACCATTAGGTCAGCTCTCTATTCCAGATTGTATTGAATTCAAATTCCATCATTTGCCATGGTGGGATTCAAACGCATGTTCTGGATCATAATCCAGTGACATTACCACGCGTCCACAGCCTCACACAAGACTTCAGCAGGGGATACACGAATGAGGAACAACATACTGCTAACAGGAACAATAAGGCAATTTTCAAAGAGGTAGTAATCACAATAACTTAAAAAATTATATGGCCATTCAAGCAGTCTCTCATTGAGTTATAATCGTCACTTTTCTCTAAATTAGACCTTCACCATTAATAACTCTCTCTATATAGGTGTCTATCTGGCTATTCTTCAATATCAGAATCAGTAAGTTGAAGTTGTCAGTCCAGGAAGTGCTACATGACAAACAGCCCCTTTATGTATTTTCTGAATGAGCATGTGAGACAGCCAGAACGCATCAAGTTAAATTGGAGATAACAAAGTGTGGAGTTGGAGGAACACAGCAGGCCAGGCAGCAACAGAGGTACAGGAAAGCTGACGTTTCAGGTCCGGACCCTTGTTCAGAAATCTTCAGAAAAGTTAATATTGGACTTTTGGTTATCTTATCTGTTCTTTATATGCCAAATTATGGGTGGTTTGGCAAAGTTTAAACTAATTATACATAAGAGTGGCAGTTCAAAATTTGACATGATCTAAGAGCGAAGAAAGTTAAGTAGATTGGTAAAATCCATATTTCATCCCAATCCAGGTAGTGTTACAAATGGCTGTCAACATTTCTGCATTAAAGACTGTGAAATATATTTGCCAATTTCCTGCTTTTGATCAGTACCCAGCGATTCAGATTGGAAAATACATGTGCATGGATGTCAGATGACAACAAGCATTCGAGTAAGTTTTTGATCCTTCCCGTGAAAAAAGTATTCGTCAAAGTAACATAGTTTGGTCAAGACTTGCATGCACTAGGTAAGTGTTCTACTGATTACACTGGATTTTACAGCATGAATTCATTGGCAGATTGTATGGTAGCCAGGAGCTCAACTCTTGGAAAAACTGGAATAAGAGAGGACTTAAAGTGGTAGCAGCCATCTGGGGGAAGTATCAGGTTCTTTGGAGGCTTCTCCATGAGTTATTGCTGTACAATTGCACTGATTTGTTACCAAAGGATTTCTGTAATCTCAAAGTAATTTATGGAATCAACATCAGGCAATTGACTCAGGAAAACGGTGGAAAAACAAAGAGGGGAGTAATGTGGAAGCATAGGTCTTTTGAACAAAATTCATGAAAGGGAGACAGCCTTTTGGGCTAATAGGGAAGGTGGTAACTTAAAACAGTTAAAAGAACTATGTGAAGAAGTGACAAGGGTGCTGAGTTCCACTTTTCTTACCCCAAGATTGCAGACTAATAACAAGAAAATTTTAACAATTGACAAGAGAGTATGGTGAGAAAACTCCTACCCTTTCTTTTGTACACTGGCACTGCTAAACCACTTCCACTGATAACCTTCACTTACTAAACCTAATGGCACACTTTCACTCACATTTTACATTGGTTCAATGGTTCATTAACTTATCCAATTGAGCAGAATCTGAGATTGGAACTCTCTCCCCTTCTGTCCATGTACCCTTGCGACTTGCTTTTAAAAATGCAATAAGTAAACTGAAACTTAGGGAATAATGTTTCCACGCTTAGAGCAATTAAGCTGTGAAATAGGCTATCAGTTTTTTTCAGTGGATGATGGCTAAAAGGAAGCTAAGCTAATGGCAATCTGAGTTCCAATAATTCAGAAACAATTACTAACTTCCTGAGTTTAGTTGTTTGGCACCAATTGACTGGAGTGTCTCTAATTTGTACTGCATAAAATGCTACTAAAAGCAGGCTAGTGTACGGAGATGAGCAGAAAAAGTTGATGGCTGAAACCATTGGAACCACCGGATTAATGTAGGGCCCATATCCAAAGTATTAACTTAGCTCTTCTCTTCACAGATGCAGACTGGCCAACTAAGTATTTTCAACTTCTACATTTTCAGATTTCCATTATCTGCAACGCTTTGGTTTTGATATTTTCTAATCAATCTGTTCAGAGATGTTATTACATACCTGTGGAAAAAATAGGTGGGACTTGAACCCAGGGCTTCTAGTAGAAACATTAACACTGCACAAAAAGCCCCTTATGCTTTGGTTTACATTACAGAATGATCGTGTGGCTAGTTATAATGCATGTAAATCTCTGCAATCAAACCTTTATCATTACTATAAGCCCATTACTATACATGACATGTTTACATTAATTGGTGGCATGTAGAATTAGAAGTTTCTCTACTGCTTCAGACTGGATAAGACAACACATATTTGTTAAATTTTTTTAATATTCTAAAGACAGTGCTACTAGTACTATCATCCATTTGGTACTGAATAAGTCACTCAAAAGTTTTAGTGGGTACCTCAGAAATTTCTGAAATATTTAGTCTAATTTCAACTTCCACAACAAACATAAAATCAGACACAATCTGCCTTTTAAACTAGATGTCTATTTTATCCGTTTATCCTCATATTTTGCAAGCATGAATTATTCATTAAAGTTTCCAAATAAATTTCTTCAACAGGAAAGCAGACGTAATAATTTATGTTACAACTCCACCCTCTTCCATGCCCCACTTAACCTTGCTTCTGTTTTGGGAAAAAATTACCACCTCCAAAGCAAAAACATAAAGGCCGCCCCTGATTTTGATTACCCAAATAATGCCGGTTTCCTGGTAAAACTGTTACGCTTATGGCTTTTGATATTACCTGTCCTTCCCCGACTGTCTCAGTATCGATGATTGTGACAACTCCAGGAATGTGTGGGCTACGTCGGGAGGTGCTATGGGTAGAAACCTCATCCTCAACTGGCCCTGAGGGTAGGCTGCCAGCCAACCGCCCAACTGCTTCTCCAAACATGGTCAGTCCTGTCTTGAGTGTCTGTATCAATTTTGGAGAGACATAGAAAAAAGGAAAACAATCAAAACTAGCATCAGCTCCCCTCAAACAAGTTCAGACACAGAAAATACAGCAGTCTCCAGCCAGAACAAATGAGAATCAATGGAAAACTGTTTTGATTAGTGCTAAAACCTCTAACTGCAGTGATTAGAAAACACATTACAGATGATCAATTAGTAGTGAAGTGTTTGTTTCAATTATTAATGATTTGGTAATTTACACAAAGTCTGTTAGTGGTTTGTTGTGAAAAGACTTCCACAAACCAAAATAATTGGCGCCACACAGTATTGACAATGGTACATGGTCAGGAAGCCTGATTAACCTTTTAAATGCCGTCAGCTGCTCCCTCCATTAATAGTAACGGTGTTCCTCTCATGTAAGCTGTTAGGGCTCATTTAGAGGCTATCAGGTAACAGAAATACAGAAACAAGCATCACTAAAGCAATTAACCATCCTACAGTTAAATCAACCTAAGTAGATGGAAGCAGCCATGAGAGCAACTAGATTGTGACAGAACTAAAGGTTTTATGGAAATCAGAACATCACAAAGAAGTCAGAAAGCCACACTAAATGCCTGTTTTCTGATGTAGGTGTGAACAATTTCTTAGGCTTGGGACTCAGTGGTTTTTTTGGTAATCTGTGACAACAATGACAACCCAATCATAATCTACGTTAATTAACTTTAACTCAAGGCAAAACCATATTTTGTTTGCGGCAATGTACAAAGGACCACCAGTTAATTGGCAGTTTGCTGATTGGCATAGTAAAAAATAGGCAAATATAGATGTTAGATGACAAGAATTTTTTTGCAATCTGTTCTAAATTGGATTTTGCTAATTGACGGGTATACAAATTTCGTCCAGGTCATAAGTGTTTAGTAGTTCAGAGGGGCAGACTATGTCCAAAAATATTGTAAATCACAGACTATTCAAACAAACAACAGATAATTTAAGGGCACCTGTATGATGGATGTGAGCTGAAGACAGACAAGCTGACAAAATGCAATCAGAGTCATTCAATTTAATAGTCTAACAAAGATCCTCACCTCAGTTCAGAAACAAGTAAGCTATCTGCTTATACCTTTAAACATTTAAGTAAATTGCCAAATTTTTCCAGCACTGATTTTATCTCAGGCTTCATAAAGGATAGATAATTCTAATCAGCCTGTTCAGCCATGTTGTAACACACTTCTGGGGCATGGGAACCCAAGTTTCCTGGCCCAGAGGTAGGGACACTACCATTGCACCAGAAAAGCCTTTCTACAGAAAGGATAAGGGGATGTTAATAATACTGCCTGTCTCAGAAGGATCCCAATTAACACCCCAGTCAAGTGTGAAATGAGGGCTGAGAATCTACTGGAACACAAAATTGTCAAGGGACATATCAAATCAGATAATTTATAAATCACTTAAAATTCTGAAAAATGAAGAAGTTCTATGGTCAAAGACTGGCAAAAATGCACTTTTGCAATGCTGATAGAAGAAATGTCACAACTGTTCAAGTCATTGGTCTTAAAAATGGTTTAACTGCTGGTGGCTTGTTTATAGGTCATTTAGAAATGACTCGGTTATAGGGGATTTACCTTTTGGCTGTTACGAATTAATTTGTACAGCTTTTATTTTCAATTAAAGTTGGATAACTACTGGTCAACAGACTTTGAGAAAATGTTTGAGCTGTAGTGACTCACAACCTTTCAGATATGTGGTGTATATACATAATAAAGTACTCATCAAAATATTTAAATATTATACTTAAATAAATAAATAAATATGTAGAACAATAAAATGAGAATGTAAATGTGGTTGACATTAAAGCCCTAGTGAAATCAGCACACTGGTAGATTTAATTGTGAGGTGGGGGCAAGAGAATTTTATCAAAAAATTGAATAATCCTTCTGATCTGTGGAAATAATCTCAAGAAGTAGCATTACTCATCAGGACCACAGTTTAAGTGTCTCATGGAGCGTGGAATTGGACAATACAATTTCCAACATGTTAACTCTGTGTTTTACATTTAGGGGCAGACGTTGAGGTGCAATAATTGGTATTAGCACTGTCCTAGAAAGAAATGCAGGGAACCGGGGTTCTTGTTCAGTTGTCCAGTGACGTGTGCCACAAATTTGCAGGCATAGCAGGTAAGAACAGCAATTAATTTGACTGCAAAATCCTCTAGCAGATGATTACTGTACCAATACATGCCTTATAAACTCATGCTTGATTAATACCAACAATCAATTATATTGGAGGATCTTCAGTAATAGAGCCCCAACAAATGTCAGAGCATGCAAAAGAGAAGGAAAGTTAAAGTGGCAGGAAAATAGCTAGATTTCAGTCTTTCATGCTAGCTTTTCAACAGTCCCCTATTGTGAGAATGATCATGCTTTGCACTGCAGTCTTCATGTTTTAGAAATTCAGAGTGAAACAGCATTAAGAAATCTCTTTCATAAAAATTACAAATTTCCAAAAACATAAGTGATGCCATTCAACATTAACTATAATGGGATAATCTATCCCTCAACTTAATATTGTTTTATTCATGTTATACAGCAGGTGTTCTCAACATTTCTGTATTCTGAGGTACATTGCAGATAATAGCACATTTTCTCAAAGCAGTGTGCATCACACTGAGGAAAACATCAACACACTTGGATTGGATAGGAGGCAAGAAAAATAAGTACTTTAGGGTAAATACAGCTACAGAGTCATATAGCATGGAAACAGACCTTTCAGTCCAACCCATCTGCGCCTAACAGACATCCCAATCTGACTTAGTCCCATTTGCCACCATTTGGCTCACATCCCTGTAAACCCTTCCTATTCATACAGTTATTCAGATACCTTTTACGTGTTGTAATTGTATCTTCCTCCACCACTCCCTTTGCAGCTCATTCTGTACATAAACCACCCTCTGCGTGAAAAAGTTACCCCTCAGGTCACTTTTAAATCTTTCCCCTCTCACCTTAAACCTATGCACTCTAGTTTTGGGACTCCCCCACCATAGGAAAAAGACCTTGGCTATTCACCCTATCCATATCATCATGATTTTATGAACCTCTATAAGGTCACGCCTCAGCCTCCAACATTCCATGGATAAAGGCCCTAGCCTATGCAGCCTCTCCTTTTAACTCAAACCCTCCAGTGCTGGCAACATCCTTGTGAATCTTTTCTGCACTCTCTCAAGTTTACCAAAACCCTCCCTATAGAAGGGCAACCAGAATTGTACGCAGTATTCTAAAAGTGGCTTCACTAATGTCCTGTACAGCCGCAACATGATATCCCAACTCCTACATTCAATGATAAGAGATAACAAGGTGTAGAGCTAGAAGAACACAGCAGGCCAAGCAGCATCAGAGGAGCAGGAATGCGTTTCGGGCCTAGACCCTTCTTCAGAAAGAAGGGTCTAGGCCCGAAACGTCAGCTTGTTATCTCAGATTCTCCAGCATCTGCAGTTCCTACTATCTCCTACATTCAATGGTCTGACCAAGCCTGCTAAATGCATTCTTCACCACCCTGTTGACCTGTAACTCCACCTTCAAGGAACTATGCACCTGCAACCCTAGGTGTCTCTGTTCGGCAACACTCACCAGGACCCCACTATTAACTGTATCAGTCCTTCGCTGGTTTGCCTTACCAAAGGCAACACCTCACATTTATCTAAATTACACTCCACCTGCCACTCCTCAGCCCATTGGCTCATCTGACCAAGGTCCCATTGTACTCTTGAGATAATCTTCTTCACTGTCCATGACACCATTTATTTTGGTGTCATCTGCAAAAATACGAACCATTCCATCTATATTCACATCCAAATCATTTATAGTAATGTCGATAAACAGTGGACCCAGCACAGATCCTTGCAGCACACCGCTGGTCACAGGCCTCCAGTCTGAAAACCAACCTTCTATCAGCACCCTCTGTCTCCTACCTTCAAGCCAATTTTGTATCCAATTGGCTAGCTCCCCCAGATTCCATGTGATCTAACCTTACTAACCAGTCTACCATGCGGAATTTTGGTGAACATTTTGCTGAAGTCCCTATAGACAACATCCACCTACATCGAACTTTTTGTCACCTCTTCAAAAACTCAATCAGGTTAGTGCCACATGATATCCCATGCACAAAGCCATGCTGGCTAACTGTAACCTGTCCTTGCCTTTCCAAATGCATGTAAATCCTGTCCCTCTGAATCCCCTCCAACAACTTATTCCCCACCAATGTAAGGCTCACCAATCTATAGTTCACAGGTTTCTCCTTACCACCTTTCTTAAATAAGAAAGCCTCCAGTATTCCAGCACCACACCCGTGACTGTTGATGATAAAAATATCTCAGCAAGAGATCAGCAATCTCTTCCCTCACCTCCCACAAAGCTCTGTGAAACACTTGATCAGGTCCCAGGGATTTATCTACCTTTATCCATTTTAAGAACTCCAGCACCTCCTCCTCTGTAATATGAACTCTTTTCAAGACATCATGGTTTATTTCTCCAACTATCCTAGCTTCCATATCCTTCTCCACAGTAAATACTGACGCAAATGGTTTGTTTAGTATCTCACCGATCTCCTGTGGTTCCACACACGGACGGCCTTGTTGATCTTTACGGGGCCCTATTCTCTCTCATTACCCTTCTGCCCTTAACGTACTTGCAGAATCCCTTTGGATTCTCCTCAACTCTATATGCCAATGCTATCCCATGTCACCTTTTTGACCTTCCTACTTCGCTCTTAAGTATGCTCCTACTGCCGTTATACTCCTCTCGGGATTTACTCAAGCCCAGCCATCTGTAGCTGATAAATGCCTTCTTCTTTATCTTGACCAGAGGCTCAACTTCTCTAGTCATCCTGCATTCCCTACACCTGCCAGCTTTGCCTTTCACACAAATAGGAACACACCGTCTCTGGACTCTCGTTATCTAAATTTTACGGGTCTCCCACTTCCCAAGCATCCTCTTACCTTCCCATAATTTCTAACGCAAACTGAAAATGCTGGTGAGGTTAGCTGGTCAGCAGGCTAATAAGACCACAAGAAATAGGAATAGGTGTAGGTGTTTGGCCCTCAAGCCTGCTCTAATCCAACATTCCCCAAATCCATTTTCCTGCCTTTTTTCCCAGAACCCTTGATAACCCCACTGATAAGAATCTATCCATCTCAGCCTTAAATATACACAAGGTCTCTGTCTCCCACAGCTCTCTGTGGCAAGATGTTCCAAGGTTCACAACCCTCAGAGAAAAAATTCCTCCTCATCTCAGACTTAAATTGGCAACTCTTTATTCTGAGACTATGCCCACTGGTTTATATTCTCCTATGAGAGGAAACATTCCCTCAGCATTTGCCTTGTCAAGCTCCTTGAGAATCCTATATATTTCAAGAGATCACCTCTCATTCTTCACAACTCCAGTGAGTCCAGTCCCAACCTGTTTAGTCCTTGCTCACATCAATCCCTGCATGCCAGGGATCATCCAAGTGAACATTCTCTGAATTGCCTCCAAGAAAATAATACCTTTCCCTAAATAAGGAGGCCAAAACTGCTCACAGTACTCCACATGTGATCTCACCAGCATCTTGTTCAGTAAGGCTTCTCTACTTTTATACTCCAATCCCTTGAATTAAGGACCACCCTTCCAATTGCCTTCCTGATTACCTACTGCACTGGTGTGCTAGCTTTCTGTGTTTCATACACAATAGCCTTAAGTCCCTTTGTGCTGTTCTTTTGTTCTCCCTTCCAAAATGAACAATGTTACTTTTTCTCACATTATACTCCATTTGCAAACTTTTTCGCCTACTTACTTAACCTGTCAATATCTCTCTATAAACTGTTTGTATCCTTCTCACAACCTACCTTTCAATCTATTTTAGTATCATCTGCAAATCTGGCTACAGTACATTCACTCCCTTCCTTCAAGTCATTAATATATAATATAAACAATTAGAGTCCCAGCAATGATCTCTGCAGAACCCCACTGGTCACAGATCACCAATCTGAGAAAGAACCATAAGACACAGGAACAAAAGTAAGCCATGCAGCCAATCAGGTCTGCTCCACTATTCGATCATGACTGATATGTTCCTTCAATCTGAGGCTGTGCGCTTGGATCCTAGTCTCCTGTACTTGTGAAAACATCTTCTCCATAGCCACTCAATCCAGCTATTCTGTAAGTTTCAATGAGACCCCACCCCACACTCCTAAACTCCACCGAGTACAGACCCACAGTCCTCAACTGCTCCTCAACCACCCTTCATCCCCAGGATTACTTTTGTAAAACCTCCCCGGACACCCTCTAATGCCAGCACATCCTTCCTTAGATCTCAGGCCCAAGATTGCTCACAATATTCCAAATGCAGTCTGACTAGAGCCTTATACAGCCTATTCAGTACATCTCTACTTTTATTCTAGCTCTCTTGAAATGAATGCTAACATTGCATTTGCCTTCCTGTCAAATGAACCTGCATGTTAACCTTCAGAGAATCCCAAACTAGGACTCCTAAGTACCTTTCTGCTTTAGATGTCCCAAACCTTTCCCCATTTGGAAAATAGCTTATGTCTCTTCATCCCAAAGTGCATAATCTCACACTTTCCCACGTTGTATTCCATCTGCCACTTCTTTGCGCACTCTCCTAGCCTTCTGTGGCACCCCCTGCCTACCTTTTGCTCCACCTAATGTCCTTTGTGATTTGCACATTTTGCAACAATGCCTTCAATTCCCTCATCCAGATCATTCAATATAAGATGACTAGTTGTGGTCCCAACACTGACTCTGCAGAACTCCACTAGTCGCTGGCTGCCGTCCTGAAAAAGACTTCATCCCCACTCTCTGCCTGCTGCCAGACACCCAATCATCTATCCATGCCAATACCTTGCCACCATGCGCTCTTATCTTATTTAACAGCCTCCTGTACAGCACCTTATTAAAGGCCTAATTACTTCGCGTCAGTCTTCACCTTTTAGAAATCTACAAAAGATTCTTGCAATCTTCTTTTATATCACCAGCTAGCTTACCCTCATATTTCATCTTCTCCCCACTTGTTGCTCTCTACTGTCCTCTGCTGGTTTTTAAAGGTTTCCCAATCTTGTCTTCCCACGAATCTTCACCATATTGTATATTTTCTTTCACTTTTATGCTCACCCTTTATCCCCAATCACTGTTTCCTGTCCATGAGCCAATCTTCTATCCATGCCATTATACTACCTCCAACACAATGGGCTCTTATCTTATAATTTAACCTTTTATGAGGTACCTTGACAAATGCCTTCTGGAAGTCCAAACATAACACACCTACCAGTTTCCCTCTATCCACTCTGTTTGAGATTTCCTCATTTAACTCTTAATGAATTAGTGAGATGTGGTATCCCTTTCATGAAGCCATGTTGACTCTGCTTGATTACATTATGATTTTCCAAATGTTGTGCTATTACTTTTCTAATAATTGATTCCAATATCTTTCTAACAATAGATATTAGGCTAATCAACCTATAATTAACCACTTTTTGCATCCCACCCTTTTTGAATATTGGAGTCACATCAGCAGTTTTTCAGTCCTCTGTTATTTCTCCAGAATTCAATGTTTTTTTGAAAATTACAACAAATGCATCCACTATCTCTGTAACTAACTCTTTTAGGATCTTAGCATACAATACATCAGGGCCAGGGGACTTATCTTCCATTAGTTCCTGCAGTGACTGTAACGAGGTCAGCCAGGTGAAGCTCACAGAAGATGAGTTCCCTCATGCAGGCAGTTAAACTGGTCCAATTAGGGAGCCCTGGCTGACAGATAAGAACAGGAGTGTCAGACATCCTGTTCACTCTAAGAGCTGGCTCTGAATCAGTGTCAAGTACTTTCCACATGTAAGTAAAAGGTGACTTCGTGATGGGATACCAGCTGCTGTGGAGTTACTTCAGTGGCAACAAGAGCAAAGCACGCTCCTGAAGAAATTCACAAGCAACAGTCACCTTTGAGGTGGGGTAAGCATTTTTGGCATCATGCCGTTATTTGGGAACCTTGATCAATTGATAGCTCATTCGACCCTGCCGAAAAAAGACTGGGCCCAGTATCTGGAATGAATGCATTATTTTGTTCCAGGAAAATGATATTGGGATAGATGAAAAGCAACAAGTAATTTTCCTGATAACTTGTGGACCCTCAGCTTTATCGGTTATTATCAGCCTAACTTTCCCTGAGGCAACAGATACTAGAACCTTTCAAGAGTTGATGGATTTAGTAAAGGAATATTACAACGTTAAGCTTCTTCTAATTCTAACACACTATACATTTTACTTGGCAGGTCGAGAACTAGGGTATCTGAATTAGGATTTTTGTCCAGGTTAAGACGACTGGCAGAGGTATGTGGCTTTAGTTTAACCTTTAATGAGATGCTGAGAGACCATTTGGTACATGGGATTCATGATGTAACCATGCATAAGCACCTACTAGCTGAAGCCCAACGGGACTTCAAACATGCACTATAACTGGCTTTATCATTGAAAAATGCGGCGTGGAGCATATGAGTTGCAGGATATTCCGGTGGAAGTGGATACCCTTGCTAGTCTGACTGAGCTTGAGGAGCACCATTTGAGAGTGAAGACAACTGCATAACCTCACACAGGACATATCCTGAACAGAGGGTCTCTAGGTCAGCCCACAGTAAAAGCCTAAAACAAAGCCAAGCCTCAGCCAAATGGTTAGCATTTTCTTCAGGATCTGGGCCGGCAAGCCATTGTAATTGCTGCCAGTATGCAGACTCAAGACAACAAAAGAATCCCATTGGACCTCAATTGAGTAATAGAACTCATAGACCAGTATCCAGGAGAGTACACACTCTGGGAAGTCCACCTACATCCAGTTTGGAACAGTTAAATTGCTTAGCATCATCCACATCAGAACTGATCAAAATAAAAGTCTGGTTAAATGGTCACCCAGTTCTACTGGAGGTCGATGCCGAGGCGACTGTATCAGTGATTATACAACCAATCTTTAACGAAATTTGCTCTGAATTCCAAACCTTAAGTTTGTGCAAGACCCATAGCAGGGAACCTTTACAGATTAAGGGTACAAATTCGGTTCCAATCTCATATGAGAAACAGCTGGTTCGGTTACCACTGATTGTATTAAAAGGCTCAGGCCTATGCTTGATGGGGTGAAATTGGTTGAGAAAGATTCACCTTGATTGGCTTAACATACTTCGATTAGAATTCAGTGAAGTCCAAATTAAACTGGACTTTTTCAGTAACGTCTAGGGACTATCAAACAAGCAAAGTCCACCTTGCATGTTCAACAGGAAGCAATTCCACAATTCTGGAAGGCCCCACCAGTGCCATTTGCCTCAAGAGCAAAAGTAGAGGCAGAAATCAGAAGGCTGGAAAGCCAAGGAATCATCAAACTTTTCCAGTTTGCGGAATGGGCAGCACTGGTCGTACCGAATATGAAGCCTTATGGTCAGTTCACCTTTGTAAGGATTTTACACAAATGGTAAACTGCTTTTTGCAGCTGGATAAATATCCAATCTCTCGTATAGAGGATTTATACGCAATGCTGGTGGGGAGGGCTGTCCTTCACAAAGCTGGACTTGAGCCACACATACTTGCAATTGCGGTTAGATGAGGATTCCCAGAAATATGTTACAATTAATACTAACAAGGGTTTATACCAATATACGAGAGTGCCATTTGAAGTATCATCTGCCAGTGCTATTTTTCAGCTGACAATGGAGAAAATTTTACAATGTCTACTCCAGGTCACCATTTATCGAGACAATGTTCTAATAACAGGGAAGACCAATAAGGAGCACTTGGAGAACCTGGACATAGTGCTTAAACATTTCACGTATGACTTAGAAGGAAACAATGTGTGTTCCAGGCACCCCAGGTGACTTACTTGTGCTACAGAGTTTTCAAGACTGGGTCACACCCATTGGAAGATGAAGTGAGGGCTATCAAAGGTGCCCCGGCTCCCACGTCTGTACCGGAGTTTGCATCATTCCTTGGGCTGCTGAATTATTATGGAAAGTTCAATCATAACCTGGCCTCCATTCTGATACCTTTGCATCAACTCTCAAAAAAGGTTCAGCCTTTGAAATGGACTTAGCTTTCAGGGAAGTGAAGAAACAGCTGTCATTGTCTAAGGTGTTGGCACTCTATGATCCCAAGCTAGAACTGGTATTGACAAGCAATGCCTCCCCATAGGGCATCGGGGTAGTTTTAGCTCAAATATGGTCCAATGGAGAGGAATGCCCAATAGCGTTTGCATCCAGGATCTTAGTTAGCAGAGAGTAGAAAGGTTTGGCGGTCATATTTGGAGTCAGGATGTTCCACCAAAATCTTGACAGATGTGAATTTGTTACAATAACAGACCACAAACCCTTTAGGTTGACCTAAAGAAGACAAGGCAGTGCTTACCATAGCTTCAGATCGAATTCAGCGGTGGGCTCTAATACTAAGTGCATATAATCACAAGTTCAAACAAAGTCCGGGAGTCCAAATAGCAAATGTGGGTGCCTCTAGCCGCCTTCCACTGGCAGATACACCACCGATGGTAACGCCACGAGAAGAGTCCGTAATGGATTTAAATTTTCTGGACGTACTTCAGTTACAGCCTACAATATCAGACTTTGGATGCAGAAAGATCTGGTCCTGGCAACACTGAACAGTTGGTGGTGATGCAAGAAACCTGAGGGCCGTCACAAGCAGAATTGGAACCTTTGTAGTCCTGGGGATACCAGATCACAGTAGAGGCATATTATTATGGGGAGCAAGAGTGATTGTACCAAGCAAACGTCACTGCCAGATACTGGCCGAACTCCACCAGGGTCATCCAGACGTCTCCAAAATGAAGATATTGGTGAGAAGTTGTGTCTGGTGGCCAGGATTGGATGCAGTCAAAACTGCATTGGAGGGGCAGTGCCCAGAGTGCCAACAAGGACAAAATTACCGCCAGCAGATCCCCCACATTTATAGGAATGATCAGGTAAATCCTGGACTCAGTTACATGTCAACTATGCAGGTCCTTTCATGGACTCAATGTTTTTGGTCATTGTGGACAACAACTCAAAGTCGCTGGACATGCATAGAGTTCATTTGTCAATCACGGAAACAAAACAGGAATATTGCACACATCTTTTGCAATACACAGATTTCTGAAAGTGTTGGTCACAGATAACACATGTTTACCTGCAGGGAATTTGAGTATTTTCTAAAGTCACATGGTATTTGACATATAAGGATATCTCCATATTGTACATCATTGGTATGGCAGAAAGAGCAGTCCAAACTTTGAAGGCAGGCTTAAAGAAACAGCTTACAGCTTCACCGTATATCAAACTGTCCCAGTTCCTGTCTGTTTATAGGCCACAACCTAATGCAATGACAAGGATAGCTCCAGCAGATTTGCTAATGGGGTGAAAAATCCATGCCAGGTTTAATATGATCCTCCCAGACCTGGGCGATGGTGGGTTGTTGAAATGGCATCAGGAAAACCACTGCTGGTCACAAAACTCCGCTAAACAAGAGAGACAGTTTACTTCAGGGGACAAAGCTTGGTGTAGGTACCAGGGGAATGGCCCCGCATTGGTAAAGAGGCATGATCAATGCAGTGATATATAAAGTTCGGGTAGGTGAGACGGCCCTGAACAAGCACGTAGACTATATGAAAGCTGCAAAAGTGCAAATGGTGCAGGAGCAAAATGTGCCCGGCTCTTCAACATCCTCTCTGATTGCTCTGGATCCCGTGGGTTCTCTTTCTCTGTCAAGTATTGAAGATACCTTGGAATCTGAGATGGACACAGTGGATATTGTTACCTCGGCGCCTTTGCCACCTGAAGAAGAGAATGGAGTTCTTCCAAGATGTTTCGGATGCAAGGGGCGAGCTACTGTGCATTACACACTGCCCGCATCAGAGGCAGAGTTGGAGGAACCTGGCCCAGTGCTAAAACACCCCCAGGGTGATACAAAAAAAAACCAGCCTATGCCCTCGGACTCAGAGAGGGAGGGATGTACTGATTGTAACAAGGTCAGCCGAGTGGACCTCATTCAATGAGTTCCCTGATTGGGGCTGTTAATCTGGTCCAATCAGGGAGCCCTAGCTGACAGATAAGAACATGCATGTCAGACATCCTGTTCACTCTAGAGATGGCTCTGTCCGAGCTGGATCAGTGTCAAGGACTCTCCAAGTATAAATAAAGGGTGAGATGCTGAAGGCATACTGGCCTCTGTGGAGTTATTTCAGCTCGATTAGTTTCTCTAATGCTACTTCTTTATGGTGGTGATGGTACTTAATTCCTCCCGCATAGTATTTAGTATTAATGGAATGTTCAAAGTATCTTCCACCATAAAGACTGTTGCAAAATATCTGTTTAACTCCTCTGCCATTTCCTTGTCCCAAAGATGCATATTTACATAGGTTGCATATTTACAATGACCAACTAGCAAGTACTTAGAAAATAAATTACAGAAGTCAACCGTAACATATTTTATGTGCTTTCCTTACTGTGTCACGATGATCTACAAAGCAAGAAATAAGGAGATAATGTTAACATTTTTTTAAAAATTTAAACAATTCAAAGTCAATTGAGTCTCATCTGTAATACTTCACAGCATTTTGCTGTTTTGTAGCCTATCGTCTCTTGCTCTGCTTTAAAGATTTTATGACCCTACAAATAGCATTTTGGACAGCAAATAGATGATCAATTGTCCCCTCGCGTCAATACGAGACTTACTTTGGCGGCACTGATGACTGTTGCAGTGTAAGACTGGACGTTGTCACCACAGGCCCCACCACGAGATCGGTGGCAGTGGATGAGCTGAATAGGAAAAAGACATAATATTAGCTGTAGCAGCAGAACCCTTGTAGTGACTGCAAATTCCTATTGAATTGTAAGAAACCAAAAGGTGTGACAATTTTTTTTTGTCCTTCTGAGAATTTGAAGCTTTGACTGAAAACAGTAACTGCATCCTATTGTTTGTCAAGGCAAACATTTCAAACACCAATCTATAGTTATATTTTTTTTCCTTTATTCATTCACGGGATGAGGGCTTCGCTGGTTAGGCAGCATTTATTGCCCATCCCTAATTGCCCAGAAGGCAGTTAAGAGCCAAACACATTGCTGTGGGTCTGGAGTCACATCTAGGCCAGACCAGGTAAGGATGGCAGTTTCCTTCCCTAGAGGACATTAGTGAACCAGATGGGTTTTTTTCCCAACAATCGACAATGGATTGACGGTCATCATTAGACTCTTAGATATTAGACTCTTAGGCATTAGACCATCTGCCGTGGTGGAATTCAAACCGAGGTCCCCAGAACGTTATCTGGGTCTCTGGATTAACAGTCCAGTGATAATACCACTAGGCTATTGCCTCCCCATGTAATATTATTATGCACACGGTTCCTGTCAATTTTTCAATTATAAATGTCTTTTGCCACATCCAAAATGGAATTGGTCTGGGTAAATTTGTCACATCTTCATTATAAGTGCCAGCACTATAACAACCCCCCACCCAACATCCAATAAATGGTGCGGTGCTTCAGCATCATGATAGGCAAGAGAATGTAATTACAGCATAACACATTTACATAGACAGTTTCCATAATAAATGTTAATATAGACACTTCTAATAAAGATGTACACAGTTAAAGGTGGAACATTTGACTTTAAATTAGAAAACAAATAAAGTTTGTGTGCCCTGATCAAATGACCCCTGAATTAGGGTAGCATCACGTATGTTAGCAAAAAGGCTAATGGGTGTTTTAGGCCATAACCTCAAAATTGAATAATAGTGATACAGAAGCCAGTCTTCTCCATTTGGAACAGTTCTGGTGATTTCTGGTGAACAACATTTATTAGATAAATTACTGTAATTTTTTATCACTTCGAATCATTGCTGTGAATCCAGGAGAAGCAGGAGTTGCCTCCATTTTAATGAATCACCCATTCTCCCTTCTGAGACTCACCTTCATGCTACACTTGAGGGGGCAGACACTCAATATTTATTTCTTTTAACTTCACAAACTGCCTGTGGGGCTTTACGGGGACCAGCAGTTGAGCCACTTAATTTTGGAGGTCCAAGGCTCAAGTTTGCACTGGCACTTAGGTGTCCCAATTCAGAGGTACACTGTAAATATTAATTAGTGAGGCAGAGTCCAGGCAAATACTTTTCTAGAAAGACTTTTATTTCAACTAACATCACTGAATCTCAACACACCAATTACTTGCTCTCCCTAGTTCTCACCCATTTATTCCTCAATTCATATATAACCATCACACATTCCCTGTTTCTATTGATCTTGAGTTCCAAATGTGATTTTTTTTCCAGTATTTCTGATAGTTTCAAGTGCTTTCTCCTTTCTTCATAAAGTAATCAGATAGCAGACTACTGCTTTCCACCCATTTTAATTTTGGCATTTCTCCACTCTTCAGCATCTGTTTTAAAACTGCAATGTCAATTTTCACTCAACCAGACTTTTTTTTCATTCATTTACTATCCTATAGTGAATTATTACTGATGTAATGAGTATTTTTGATGAACCCCCTCTGAGAATTTTGTCCAATATTTTTGCTACAAGTAATGAAATATCCACCACCTCAACAAGAGTTCTCCGACAACGGTACTTTTTACTACTATTCTGATTTTTTTAGCTTCCCAAGTAAAAAGGGCAACACTTACCTCCTCCTTGCTAAAGAAAAGTTATAAACTCTCGCGCAGTTGAGAATTCATCACAGAGATGTGCATAAGAAACATCGCTAAAAACAATAAGTTCTATGATCCTGGCATCCCCGAATGATGGAAATTTCAAAACACACTAGCAGCTAGCCATGTAAATACAGTGAGTCCAATAGCAAATGAGAGGCTAGGAATCCTGCAGTAGTAACTCAGAATTCCTTAAGGCCTGTCCACCATCTACAAGGCATGAGAGAAGGCAATGGAGTACTCCCCGTTTGTCTGGATTCCTGCACCTCCAATACTCTTGAAGCTTAACATCAACCAGAACAATGTAGCCTGTTTGATTGATACCAAAGCCACAAACATCACTCTCTCCACCGTGGATGCTCAGTAGCAGCAATGTACACAATCTACAAGATATGCTACAAAAATTCACAAAGGCTCCTTAGACAACACCTGCCAAAGTCATGACCACACCATCTAGATGGTCAGGGGCAGCAGATGCATGGTAACACTACCAATTGCAAGCTCCTCTCCAAGCCATTCACCATCCTGGCTTGGAGATATATCACCTTTCCTTCAGTATCAAAGGGTCAAAATCCTAGAACTCCATCCCTAACACCTTTGTGGGTCTACCTATACAAATTAACTGCATTGGCTCAAGAAGACAGCTCATCACCACATATTCAAGGACACTAAGGCTTGGAAATAAATGCTGGACCAGCCAGCAATGCCACATCCTAAGAATGAATAAAATAAAATTGCTCCATTTTTATTTTTTCAATTTATTTTTGTCAAAATAATATGTTCTAACTTAGGAATTTTCATAGTTATACTCACCTCTAAGACTTCAAAACTGAATTGGGTCACATTTGGCTGCCCAGCCAATTCCTACACTGGTGTAATGGGGTTGACCCCACTGTAATGGGGTTAACATTTTCCAAATAAAATTGCTGATGCAAAGTGATACTCAATTTATTCTGTCTGATTTACAATCAACATGCTTACAAGCTCCAGAAGCCTGATTTCCAATTTTGAATTCTGTTATAAGCCCATTTATGACAGTTTCAAATTCACTGCTTCCACACCAGAAAAATCAATCTCGTGCATCAGTAAAACATGCTGTCAGTAAAACATGGCAGGGTTTTAACTTGAGACAGCCTAATTTTAACAAGATGGACCTGGAGAGATACCAAGCTCTTAAGGCATCATTTAGACCATAAACAACTTCCAGAGTCTCCCAACTGCATTCAGTACCACTTTTGGATGATGAAAAAACACTTCCTTTTTGAACTGATCTTGCAGAAGTGCAGCTTTTCATTAACTGATCAACTGATCACTTGTTGCTAACAATGCCAAAAAAAACTTCCTGCCAAAGGTGAATTTACTCATATCGTTTCTTCAAAACTCATTCCACAAGCCTTACTTTACCCTTAAAAGTTTCAGGAGACACCGTTTCTGTACATACCCATCTATGGGATAATGCTGACTGTCTCCCACCTGGCACCTCTGTACACACCCAAATCCACTCCAACTTTGTAATTTTTGCTGTTTGGCAGCTTTCATTAATTTTTCTTCTAATTTGTTTATGGCCACTAAGGCTTCCTGATCACGTGGGTTTCTGGTTTTGGTGGGATCCCTGGTCTATACTACATTCCTTGACTTTATTAAGCTATGCCCTCTATCTTGCAATCTATCTTTTTCTTCACTGTTAATGTTTGATCTCCTCATCCTTATAATAGCATTTTTTCCAACAATTCTTAATCTCTTTCAAGGGGCATTTTCACTCATAAAGCCTCTATCCAGGCTTGCACGGCATTTTCTTCCTTTCCATTTCTGTAATTCATGCTTCAATCCACGGGTCAACCTCTTGCTCTTGTCATCCTATACATTCAAGGAACTCTTCAGTGCTGACAGTATTTTACAGTCTCCCTCTCTGCTCTATATATAATAGTCACATTTCTCCATTGACTAGCCATTTCCGATAAATAATTGACTTTAGTGCCCACTTTTGACTATCGGAACTGATCTGTCATTCGTCAGACAAATGGTCAATTATGACAGTCTGATCATCATGGCTGTGCAATATATGGTTATGACAAGTACATGGTTCCTCATCACTTACTATAATTCCTTCAGAATCTGTAAATTTGTAATCCATACTAATCAACATTGAACATACAAATCAGGAGCACGAATAGACCATTCAGCCCCTTAAGCCTGCTCCACCATTCAATAAGATCATGAACAAAAACAAAAGTTGCTGGAAAAGCTCAGCAGGTCTGGCAGCACCTATGAAGAAAAAATCAGAGTTAACGTTTTGGGTCCAGTGACCCTTCCTCAGAACAATAAGATCATGACTGATCTCGGTGCATATTCAATACCACATTCGCACCTAGCCCTAATGACCTTTCAACCTGTTGCTAACAAGAATCTATCTTTACTTTAAAAATATGCAAGGACTCTGCTTCCGCCACATTTTCAAGAAGAGTTTCAAAGACTCACAATCATCTGAAAGAAAAAGAATTAAATCATTTCTTTTTCAAATGGGCAACCCTTCGTTTGTAGATAATGCCTCATAGTTCTAAATTCACCCATATTTTGAGTGTGTGGTATTGTAGATATCTTGAAGCATGTTCCATTTTGCCTATGCATGCTGTGCAGAAATGTCAAAGAAGTTCTGATCAAACAAGTCACAGAACTATTGGTTTTTATCAACAGGTAGTATTACTGACATTGATACAAAGACATCAATTCCACTTTGAAGAAACTTCAAGGATTTCAACCTCAACCTAATGTACTCCAGGTACTGATCTACATTACAGTCAGAACTGTGGTGCCTGCATGTGTTGGGAATACTGTTCAGACAGCCAAGTCTGATGATGATCAGATCCAGCTGGCATCAATACCCCGATCTTGGAAATCTCCAGGACACCTGGTGAAATGGTTTGCTGTGAAAGATGGCTTTAGTTGCACAAAACTCACGGTAACAGCAGAACTCAAGTAGTCTCTATCTGTGACAACAAGGTGCAGGTCTGGATGAACACAGCAGCCCAAGCAGCATCATGCTGCTTGGCCT
>NC_063357.1:3278280-3328110 GCF_021869965.1 Rhincodon typus | reverse complement strand
TATCTCTAGGCTAGTTATTGAGGTGTCAGTTGGGGAGCACTTTGAGAAAACTGACCATGACTGTGTTAGTTTTAAAATAGTTATGGAAAAGGTTGGACCTGAGCTAAAAGTTAAAGTTCTAAATTGGAGTAAAGCCAATTTTGACAGTATTAGGCAAGAATGTTCAAAAATTGATTGGGAGAGGCAATTCAAGGGTAAAGGAACGGTTATAAAGTGGGAGACTTACAAAAATGTGATAACAAGAGTTCAGAGGCATTACGTTCCTGTTAGAGTGAAGGGTAAGGCTGGTAGGTGTAGGAATGCTGGATAAAGGGAAATTGAGGCTCTGGTCAAGAAAAACAAGGAGGCATATGTCAGGTATAGACAGCTGGGATTGAGCAAATCCCTAGAGGAGTATAAGGGCAGTTTGAAATCAGGAGGGCAGAAAAGGGAACATGAGAGAGCTTTGGCAAATACGATTAAGGACAATCCAAAGAGATTCTACAAATACATTAAGTACAAAAGAGTAACTATGGAGAGAATAGGGCCCCTCAGAGATCAATAAGGCCGTCTATGCGTGGAACCGCAACAGATGAGTGAGATACTAAACAAGTATCACGCGTCAGTATTTACTGTGGAGAAGGATATGAAAGCGAGAGAACTTGGAGAAATAAACAGTAATATCTTGAAAAGTGTCCATATTACAGAAGCTGGGCATCTTAAAATGCATGAAGGTGGACAAATGCCCAGGACTTGGTAAGGTGTATCCCAGAGTTTGTGGAAAGCTAGGGAAATTATTGTTGGGCCCCTTGCTGAGATATTTGTATCATCAATAGACATGGGTGAGGTGCCGGAAGACTGGAGGGTGGCTAATGTGGAGCTGTTATTTAATAAAAGAGGTAGGGAAAAGCCAGGGAACTACAGACTGGTGAACCTGACGTCAGTGCTAAGTAAGTTGGAGGGGATTATGAGGGACAGGATTTACATGTATTTGAAAAGGCAAAGACTGATTAGGGATATTTAATATGGCTTTATGTGTGGGAAATCATGTCCCACTAACTTGACTGAGCTTTTTGAAGAAGCGACAAAGTAGATGGATGAAAGCAGAGCAGTGGACATTGTCTATGTGGACTTCAGCAAGGCGTTCTCAAGGTTCCGCCACGGTAGACTGGTTAGCAAGGTTATATCGAAAGGAGTCCAGGAAGAGCTAGCCATTTGGATACAAGATTGGCTTGTAGGTAGGAAACAAAGGGTGGTGATAGAGGGTTGCTTTTTGAACTGGAGACTGGTGACCAGCGGTGCACCGTAAGCATCGGTGCAGGGTCCACTGCTTTTCGTCATTTATATAAATTATTTGGATGTAAGAAAAGGAGGAATCGTTAGTAAGTTTGCAGATGACACCAAAATTGGTGTTGTAGTGCATAGTGAAGAGTGTTATCTCAGGGTACCATGGGACCTTGATTAGATGGGCAAATGGGGCAAGGAATGACAGATGGAGTTTAAATTAGATAAGTTAGATAAATGTTAGGTGTTGCATTTTAGTAAGACAAATCAGGGCAGGACTGACACACTTAATGGTAGGTGCTGAGGAGTATTGCCAAACAAAGAGACCTTGCAAGTGGAGTTGCAGGTAGACAGGATAGTGAAGAAGGCATCTGTTATGCTTGCCTTTATTGGTCAGTGCATTGACTATTGGAGTTGTGAGGTCATGTTGTGGCTATACAGGTTAGGCCACTTCTGTAATACTGCATTCAATTTTGGTCTCCCTGCTATTGGAAAGATGTTGTGAAACTTGAAAGGGTGCAGAGAAGATTTACAGGGATGTTGCTGGGCTTGAAGGGTTTCAGAGGCTGAACAGGCTGGAACTACTTTCCCTGGAGCATCGGAGGCTGAGTGTTGACCTTAAAGAGGTTTATAAAATCATGAACGGCATGGATAGGATGATTAGACAAGGTCTTTACCCCAGGGTAGGGGAGTCCAAAACTAGAGGTCATAGGTTTAGGGTGAGAGGGAAAAGATTTAAAAGGGACCTAAGGGGCAACGTTTTCATGCAGAGGGCGGTGCATGTATGTAGTGAACTGTGAAGTGGTGGAGGCTGGTACAATTACAACATTTAAAAGGCATCTGGATGGGTACATGAATGGTAAAGATTTAGAGGGATATGGGCCAAATACTGGCAATTGGGACTAGATTAATTTAGGATATCTGAAGGGCATGGGCGAGTTGGACTGAAGGGTCTGTTTCCGTGCTGTAATCTCTATGACTCTTTGATTCTAAGTGGTAGCAGAGATCGTGGATGCATTGATTATAATATTCTAAAATTACCTGGATTCTGGGAATGTTCCGGTGGACTGGAAAAATGCTAATGTAACACCCTGATTCTACAAAGGATCAAAGACGAAGGAAAGAAACTAAAGACCGGTTAGTTTCATGTCTGTCATTGAGAAATTATTAGGGAAGTAGTAACGGGACATTTGAAAATTCAAATGCAATCCATCAGAGTCAGCATGGTTTTATGAGGGTAAATCTTGCTTGAATAGTTTGATCGAGTTTTTCAACGAAGTAATAAAAAAAGTGGATAATGGGGGGATCCTTTAGATGTGGTATATCTGGATTTCCAAAAAGCATTTGATAATGTGCCACAATAAAGGTTAGCACACAAGGTACGATCACGTAGGGTTAGGGATAATACATTAGCTTGAACAGAGGATTAGCTAGCCAACAGAAAGTTGAGATAAATGATTTTTCTGGTTGGCAAGCTGTAACTAGTGGGGTGATGCAGGATTTGGTCCTCAGGCCCCAACTAATTACAATTTGTACTAAATACTTGGATGCAAGGATAGAATGTATGTTAAACAAATTTGCAGATGACACTAAAATAGGTGGGAAAGGAAGTTGCAATGAAGAAATAAGAAATTTATAAATGGATATGGATAGATTAGGTAAATGGAGTAAAATCTAGCAGATGGATGTTAACATGGATAAGTGTGAGGTTATCCATTTTGGTCAGAAGAATAAAAGGCAACTTATTATCTAAATGGAGAGTAACTTCAAAATGCTTCAGCGCCAAGGGATTTTGGTGTCGTTGTGCATGAGTCACAGAAAGCTCACATGCAGTTATAGCAAGTAATAAGGAGGACAAATGGAATTTTGGCATTTATTGCTATAGAGAAAGAGTGCAATATCATGGAAGTGTTGCTCCAGTTTTCCAGGGCATTAGTGAGACTGTATCTGGAGTAGGGCGCACAGTTTTGATGCCCTTGAAATAACTCCACAGAGGCCAGAATCCGATCTTCAAGTCGCCCTTTATTTGCATGTGCATAGTACTTGAACTGGTCTGCTTCCTCAGAGCCAGGTCTCAGACAGAACAGAACCTCTGACACTCTTGTTTATATCTGTCAGCCAGGGTTCCTTGATTGGACCAGAATAACAGCCCCAATCAGGGAACTTATATTCTGTGAAGTCTACTTGGCTGGCCTTGTTACAATCACTACACTCCTTACTTGAGGAAGGATGTAATTGCAATGGAGGCAGTTCAGAGAATGGTCACTAGATTAATTGCAGGGATAAAAGGCTTGTCTTAAGAGAAGAAATTGAGCAGTTTAGACCTATATTGCTGGAGTTTACAAAGATGAGAGGAGTTCTAATTGAGATATATGATACGCTAAATGGAACTGACAAAGCAGACGTATAGCACACTTTTGGGGCAATTTTGGGGCAACCTTGTGGGGCAATTTAGAATGATAGTTTATAGTTTTAGGCTAAAGGGCGACAGACACAAGGAGAAATTACTTCTCTCAAAGTGTCATGAATCAGCAAATTCACTATCCCAGTACAGACACCTGAACACTGAATAAATTTAAGGAGGAGGTAGACAGACTTTTAATTAGTAATGTTTTAAAGGGTTTGGGGAATGGGTAGGAAAGTGAAGGTGAGGCCGAGATCAGCCATGATCATATTAAATGATGATGCAGGTTCAAGGGACTGAATTGCCGACTTCTACTCCTAATTCTTATTTTCTTATATAGAGGAAATGATCTGTCTGAAGTGCCTTTCTCTAATGGAAAAAAACTGCAACAATGATGGTGGCCATGTTTGCTGCAGGTAATCTCTCCACACCATCCCGTCCGAGACAGCTCGCAGAAACAACTGACATATGGTTTTGAAAACCATCTGTAACACATAATGCATTCACATCTGCAGTCCATAGAACATTTCTTCTCATTGATGGCTAATAATAATCCAAAGCACATTAGTCAGTCAGTAACAATTGAATGCCAAAGGAACAGAACTTCACCGAATAATATTTATGAATATTGTGATCTCATTTAAAAACTTTTACAGTTTATACAGTATTAATACATACTTGTGACGAAGAACTTTTTGGTGAAAGTACAGCTGTCAAAGGTGGCAATCTTTTCCTGTAACACAACTACCAAAACCCTGAGAAAGAAAATAAAGAACAATCAGGAAATATTTCATATCCTATCTTCCCACATTGTACCTGCAAGTGAATATTTCAGATGAAACATGGGTAACAGCATCTTCTGTATTCTGATTATATTCACTATAAGATACAATTTTGAAAAATCTTGACCATCACACACAAATCATATCAGCATTTAAAACCAGCAATAAGGTCTCAATGGGTAAGGTTTGAGTTTCTTCTAAGCTGCTATAAACGAATACCTATAAAAAGTGAAGTGAAGTGATTGTCATTGATGGATTGTTACATCATCATAGGTACAATCTTTCAAACAAGATATTACCAAAGACCTGCCTCCCCATTTCGGGAAGTGTGAAAAATTCCATGACAGTATCTGAAGGATGGCAGGGGAGTTTGCCCCAGTGTCCTGGTCAACATTTATCCATCTAACAACAGCAATAAGAACAGATTAATGATAATTACTACATTGCTGTAAGCTTCTGTGCCTTCTGTGTTTCCTACATAACAATAGTCATTGCATTTCAAAAAAACAGTTAACCAGCTGGGAAACACTTTGAGATTGTGAAGGGTATTACAGAATTGCAACACAACCTGTTTTCTCCCCACAATTGACAGGGAAACAAACATGTTGAAGACATGATGGGACAATATTTAAAATAGCTAAATTAAGAAAATGACAACCAGAAAGGGAAACTGGTCTTGCAGGCATATTGGTTAGCATGGGTAAGGTGATGTATTGTCTAGCAGAAGACCAATGGCATAAACGTATTTTCTGCAAACATGAAGGAATGCTAATTAATATTGCAATTCTTCACACAAAGATTTCCCATTCTTAATTGAGCTAGAGATGAGGCACTCTGTCACAAGTAGTGAGGAAGAAAATATATAACAAGAGGATTGGTACTCCAGAATTTGAATTTTGCTGAAAAGACATCACCAAAACCTTTCGTCTCGCATTCAGCAGGACAAGGGAAATGGAATACAGAAGTACAGATACTTTGCTAATTTGCACCGAGTACTGGTGAGTCTACATCATGTTTATTGTGTACAACTTTTGTCTTAAGAAAAGTTGTAAATGTGCCAGAGGTAGTTCACTGAGGATTCATTCAACTGGGAGGGGGGCTTTATCTTATTAGGAAAGTTTGGACAGATTCAACCTGCATTTATTGGAGTTTAGTCGAAACACAATCTTACTGAAACATAAAAGATCTTCATGAGATTTCACAGGGTGGATGGGAAGGAGATGTTCTCCAGAATGAAGGGACACAGTTTAAATAAAAGGCGTTATCCATTTAAGATGAAAAGGGGAAGAAATGGTTTTCTCACAGAGGGTAGAGAATCTTTGGAACTCTCTTCACTATTCAGCAAGGCAGGCAGGGTCATTGAATATCTTAAAACAGAGATAGATTCTTGACTAACAAGGGAGTCAAAGGATATCAGGGCAGTAGAAAAATGGAGTTGAGGTAACAATTAAATCAATCATGGTCTTATTAAATGCTGTAGCAGGACCTAAGAGACCAAATGAACTAATTCTGCTTCTAATTCATAAATGAATATGTTCTAAATTTCAAACAATTTCCACTATAGCAGGAGACTGTGATTAGTTGGCAAGTAAAATCAGAGAAGCAAAGGTAACGAGCATTCCTGTATTTGTCCTCATATGTGCAAGATGAAAAACTACAGCAAAATGGGACAGCAGGAATTACGTATGAAGAGAGATTGGATCAGTTAAGTCTATCTTCATTGGTGTTTAAATAAATGGGTTGGGGGGAGTCTCATAGAAATCCATAAAATTCTAACAGGACTAGACAGAATAAACGCAAGAAGGATGTTTCCAATGATCATGAATTCCAGAACTAGGCGTCATAATTTAAGGATACCGTTATGGACAAGACCAAAACCCCTCAAAATAGATCAAGGAAATAGCCTAGACTTGACTTTTTATTTCATTTAAAGGCAAGTGCAAGGAACTGTGTTCCAAATGTGATTCAAATGGCCCACCACTGGGATTTAAGCAAAACATACTTTATTCTTGCAACACAGTTAAAATACAAAATAAAGAATTGACATAACTTTAACTCTATTGAAATACTTAATAAAACAATACATTATTTAACTACTAATTATCAACTGTTCCAATACAACAATTTCCCATAAAAACACCATTGGCAAAGGCAAATTCAGCAAAATAGATTTTCATCACGTTATCTCCATCCCAGTCCAGGAGGAAAGAATGCCAAAACAAAACTCGTAGCAGACAGAACTCAAGCTTTTCTTCTGTAGCAAAGGGAGTCATTGAGTCATACAGCATGGAAACAGAGCCTTCGGTACAACTAGTCCACGCTGACCACGTTCCCAAACTTAACTAGTCCCATCTACTGCATTTTTCCCATATCCTTCCAAACCCTTCCTATTCAACATGCGTATGTGAACGCCACCACGTGCATGTTGTTCTTTCTCTGTCATTGGGTCATAGAATCACAGAACTGTATAGCATGGAAACTGACCCTTCTGTCCAGCTCCTCCATGGCAACCAGATCTCCGAAACAGATTTAGTGCCACTTGCCAGAATTTGGCCCATTTCCCTCTAAACCCTTCCTATCCATATACCCATCCAGATGCCTTTTAAATGCAGTAATTGTACAGCCTCCACCACTTCCTCTGGCAGCTCATTTCATACTCTTTGCATGAAAAAGTTGCATTTTAGGTCCCTTTTAAATATTTCTCCTCTCAACTTAAACTTATGCCCTTTAGTTTTGGACTACCCCACCCAGCCTTGACTATTCACCCTATCCATGCCCCTCATGATTTTATAAGCCTTTATAAGGTCACCACTCAGCCTCCATTGCTCCAGGGAAAATAGCCCCAGCCTATTCAGCCTCTCCCTATAACTCAATCCTCCAACTCTGGCAACATCCTTGCAAATCTTTTCTGAACCCTTTCAAGTTTCATAACATCCTTCCTATAGCAGGGAGACCAGGAACTTCTTGGAATTACTTTTCTAAAAACACTGTTGATGTGTCACAAGGATTACAATAGCTCAAGGTTCACCACCACCATGGCCACTTGAGAGCAATTAGACATACGTAATAAATGCCAGCCTACCCATACTCAGAGTTTCACACATCTTATGAGCAAATAAAATTTTAAAGCTTGGTACAGCAACAGTACAATATTCGCTGCAGGCCCTTGAAATGTATTCAAGAAACTTTGGCTTGATGAGTGTAGTTACAAAGAGATCTTGATCAATTAGATCAATGGGCTGATAATATGCAGATGGAGTTTAATTTCGATAAACGTGAGGTGTTGCATTTTGGTAAAACAAATAAGGGCAGGACTTTTCCAATTAAAAGTAGGGCCTTGGGTAATGTTGCAGAACAGAGAGACCTAGGGATTCAGGAACATAATTCTTTGAAATTTGCATCACATATAGACGGGGTGGCTAAGAAGGCATTCAGCACGCTTGCCTTCATTGCTCTGACCTTTGAGCACAGGAACTGGGACGGCTTGTTGAGGTTGTACAGCATAATGATGAGGCCTCTTCTGGAATACTGTGTCCAGTTCTGGTCACCCTACTATAGGAAGGATATTATTAAGTTGGAGAGAGTTCATGAAACCGGGTTGCCTGGTATGGAGGGTTTGAATTATAGGGAGAGGCTGGATAAGCTGGGATATTTTTCACTGGCGCATAGGAGGTTGAGAGGTGACCTTACAGACATTTATTAAATCATGAGGGGTATAGATGAGGTGAATGGCAGCTATCTTTTCCCGAGGGTGGGGGATTTCAAGACTGGTGGGCATGTTTTTAAAGTGGGAGGAGAAAGATTTAAAAAAGATATGAGATGCAACTTTTTTGTGGCTCATATGTGGAAGAGGAACTGGTGCATGCAGGTACAGTTTTTAAAAGACATTTGGATAAGTGCATAAATAAGAAATGTTATTGGGCCAAGCACAGGTAGATGGGACTAGTTTAGTTTGGGACTACGGTCAGAATGGACTAGTTGGACCGAAGGGTCTGTTTCTGTACTATATGATACTATTACCCATGACTCTATGAATCTAATGACGTACTTATCCAAATGTCTTTTAAACATTGTAACTGTACCTGCATCTACCACCTCCTCTGGCAGTTCATTCCACACACTAAACGTTCCCTGTGTAAAAGAGCTGCCTCTCACATCCTTTTTAAATTTTTCCCCTCTCACCTTAAAACCTTAAAAATATGCCCCCTAATTTTGAACTTCCCCACCTTAGGGAAAAGACTTTTGCTATTCATCGTATCTATGCCCCTCAAGATTTTATAAACTTCTATGAGATCATCTCTCAACCTCCGACACTCCAGTGAAAAATATCCCAGCCTTTCCAGCCTCTCCTTATAACTCAAACCCTCCACTCCCAACAATATCCTAATAAATCTTTTCTGAAGCCTCTCCAGTTTAATAATATCCTTCCTATAACAGGGCGACCAGAACTGCACACAGTACTCCAGAAGAGGCTTCACCAACGTCCTGTACAACCTCAACATGACATCCCAACTCTTACACTCAACGATCTGAGCAATGAAGGCAAGCATGCTAAACACCTTTTAACCACCCTGTCTACCGGTGTCTATCAGCTTCAACAGTAAACTCCAGACCTCAACTGCAAGCAAAACAAATAACATAGGTTTGTATGAGCATGACTCCACTCATGCTTCTTTTGTCTAACTTTAAAAAACACACAGGGAGCTCAAAGCTGTTTACCCACTGCTTCTGGAGTATACATTCCTGCACCACTGTGGCAACACCTCTCGGCAACAGAAACAGAACAGAACTCTTAAGGGCACAGTACTGTCACAATACAGGGTAGGCAATTTAGAACGGAGATAAGGAGAATATTTTTCATCCAGAGAATGGTAAATCTGTGGAATTGTCTGTCACAGTAAGCAGTGGAGGACAACAGATTGAATGTTTTCAAGAAGGATTTAGATCTAGTTCTTAAAGCAAAGGGATCAAAGGATATGGGGAGATAATAGGAACAGGATAGTGAGTTCAATGATCAGTTATGATCTTATTAAATTGTTAAGCAGGTTTGAAGGGCAGAATGGTCTACTCCTACTCAATTTTCTACCTTTCCATGTTAAAATAGAAACTTGATTAATTCCTTTATAGTTGCACTGGACATTTTCAAAAATTCTTTCATAGCATCAGAAGGAAGGCCAGCAATCATTGCTCATCCTTAGTTGCTCTTGAGGAAGTGGTAGCGTTCTTGAACCTCTGCGGTCCATGTACAGTAAGTAGACCCACAATGCCATTAGGGAGGGACTTTAATGCAGTGGCACTGAAAAAACCGCGATATATTTCCAAGTCAGAATGGTGAGCGGCTTGGAGAGGAGCTGCCTATCTCCTTCCAGATGGAAGTGGTTGTGGGTTTGGAGGGTGATGTCTAAGAATATTTAGTGAATTTCTGCATTCGTGACTCCTCAGATACATCTATGTCCAGATGCAACGAGATCTGGACAATATCAAGTGGCAATTAACATTCGCACCACATAATTGCCAGGTAATGATCACCTCCAATAAGAAGTGATCTAACCACAGCCTCTTGATGTTCAATGCTAAAAGTGGTTGTGGGTTTGGAGGGTGATGTCTAAGAATATTTAGTGAATTTCTGCAATGCATCTTGTGGATAGTACACACTGGAGCTACCAAGCATTGGTAATGAATGGAATGAATGTTTGTGGATGTGATGCCAATCAAGGGGACTGCTTTGTACTGGATGGCGTCAAGCTTCTTGAGTGTTATTGAAGCTGCAGTCAGGTGGGGAGTATTCCATCACACTCCTGACTTGTGCCTTGTAGATGATGGGCAGGCTTTGGGGAGTCAGGAGATGAGTTACTTGCCGCAGTATTCCTAGCCTCTGATCTGCTCTTGCAGCCACTGTTTATGTGGCAAGTCCAACTGAGTTTCCGGTCAATGTAACCTCCAGGATGTTGATAGTGGGGGACTCAGTGATGATAACAGTATTGAACATCAAGAGGCTGTGGTTAGATCACTCCTTATTGGAGGTGGTATTGCCTGGCAATTATGTGGTGCGAATGTTAATTGCCACTTGATATTGTCCAGATCTTGTTGCATCTGGACATAGATGTATCTGAGGAGTCACGAATGCTCATAGTCATATATTGAACATTGTGCAATCATTGGCAAACAGCCCCACTTCTGATCTTATGATGGAGGGAAGATGAAGCAGCTGAAGATGGTTGGACCTCAGACACTATCCCGAGGAACTCTTGCAGGGATGTCCTGGAGCTGAGGTGACTGACCTCCAACAGCCATAAGTATCTTCCTATATGCCAGGTATGATTCCGACCAGCGGAGAGATTTCCCCCAATACCCGGATCTTTGATGCCAAGCTCAGTCAAATGGGGGCCTTGATGCCAAGGTTGTCACTCTCACCTCACCTCTGGAATTCAGCTCTTTTGTCCATGCTTGAACTAGGCTGTAATTAGTTCAGGAGCTGAGTGGAACCCAAACTGGGTGCTACTGAACAGGTGATTGCTGAGCAGGTGCTGCTTGACAGCATTGTTAAGAACACCTTCCACCACTTTACTGATGATTGAGAGTAGACTGACGGGCCGGAAATTGTCTGGTTGGATCTCTCCTGCTTTTTCTGCACAGGACATACATGGATAACTTACCACATGTCGGATAGATGCCAGTGTTGTAAGTGTATTGGAAGAGTTTGGTTAAGGAGCAGTAAGTTCCAGAGCACAAGTCTTCAGTGTTATCGCCAGATACCGTAGACTTTGCAGTATTAAGTGCCTCCAACTGTTCCTTGATATCACATGGCTGAAGACCGGTATCTGTAATGCTGGGAACCACTGGAGAAATCTGAGATGGATCAACTACTTGGTACTTCTGGCTAAAGATTGCTGTAAAGGCTTCAGCTTTGTATTTTGCATCGATATGTTGGGCTCTTCCACCACTGAGGATGGGGTTATTTGTGGAGCAGCCTCCTCCAGCAAGTTGTTTAATTGTCCGCCACCACTGGAAACTTGATGTGGTAGGACTGCAGGGCATTGCTCTGATTTGTTAGTTGTGGGATCACTTAGCTCTGTTTATCATTTGGTGCTTATGTTGTATGGCATGCAGGAAGTCCCGGTAGCCACACCAGGTTGACACCTCATTTTAGGTATACCTAGTGCTGTTCCTGGCATACCCTCCTGCACTCTCCATTGAACCATTTAACTTGATGGTAATAGTTGAATAGGGGATATGCCAGGCCATGAGTTTGCAGATTGTGCTGGAATATAATTCTGTTGTTAATGCCCCCCCAGTGCCTCATAGATGCCTAGTCTTGAGTTGCTAAATCTATTCAAAGTCTGTCCCATTTAGCACAGTGATAGTGCCATACAACATAATGGAGGGTATTCTCTATATGAAGAATTCACCTTTAGAAGAATTGTGTGGTGGTTACTCTTACCCAGAATAGAACCCAGGTCCCCAGAACATCAGCTGAGTTTTTGGATTACTAGGCTAGCTATAATACCAGACAATAATAACAATATAATAAAAGACAATACCACCAGGTATGACAAGGCAGCAATCGACTATGGCACACATTCTCAGTAATGATCAACAATTCTGTACATCTTTTGCTCTTTCCAATCTACTTTTCTTCCTTTTGCTATCGTGCCAAGTAACAGATTCAGGGTTCTTCTAAATTTCAGCCAGACCGCTGACCACATTTTCCAGGTCAATTATCTGCACATGCTCTGTGCTCACCTTCATTTTGTCCAATTAGTGATCCCTACACTTGACATCAACCTAACTACATTACATCATTATATTGGAGTTACAAAGAACAGTATGTGAACTCGAAACATTAACTTTGTTTCTCTCTCCATAGATGCTGCCAGAAACTGTTTCTCCAATCCTTTTTTTAAATTGAGTATTACTTCATCAGTCTGTTTTCCCACTTTCTTGTTCTTGATCTTTTTCCTCAACTTTTGGTTCAAAAAACATCTTGAGTTGCCTGGTCTCTAATACCTCGTCAACTGTCTTTCATTGTTAGTTTCCTGGTTTTTGTGTTAACTTTCTAATTCTTCTGATTTCACTCTTGTCCTGTCAACTCCCTCAGGTGGATGGAAGAAATTTCATGACACTATATTTAAGAGTTGTAGGTAAGTGCTCTCCATGTCCAGGCCACAATCTCTCCCTCATCTCTCATTAAACAGATTATCATATTGCTTTTTGTGGGAACTTGCAAATTAGCTGCTGCATTTCCTACATTACAGCAGTATTGTACTTCAAAGGTACTTCATTGGCTGTGAAGAGCTTTGGGACTTCCTGGAGGAATTATATAAATGCAAGTTCTTTCTTTTGTTTCTACAGCATCAATGGAATTCCTCAAACTCTAGAACTGACGTTTAAAACATCTGGCTTACAGGCTTGAATTCAATGAACTGAGTCTTTCAATCCGGCCTGCAAAGCGATGTTCCAGATGCTGCTCAGTGGGGGGTTGGGGATAGGACAGACAAGATTCTTGCTCCTGTGCAGGTGCCAGTCCCTGAATGAGTCAATGTGGAGCAACACACTGGAAAGGCCAGAAGGAGCAGGAGTTACAGGCAGTGTGACCGAGAACAACTGGAATGCTAGCGAGGGTATGGTAAGCACACCTTGGCACTTTTGCAGCATCCCAAACTCCTCCACAGCAATATTAATCTCCAAATCTCCCAAAAGCTAAAATGTGGAAAAAAGAATAAGCAAGATCAGCAGAGGCAGACAAAGTTCAAAGAGTAACTTCACTGGAAGCATTTCAAAAGTGATGGATTATTTTAGAAGGGAAATATAATGCTTTAATTAGAGTTTTCATTACTATATGTAATTCACTTGTACACTTACTGGGATAGGCACATTCAAATCTACTTCCACAGTGCGTAATTTACAAAACTAGACAGAACTACAGTTCAAAACAAAAACATTTAGAAATGATGGATCAGGAATGAGGGCGTGCATATATAATTTAAAACCAGATTTTAATCTCTGCTTTAAAAATCTAAAGAAACTAAATAAAACAAGATAGCACTTCCAAATATATAGTTCGAAACAGGCAATCCCCAAAGGGCTTCAGGAAGCACTTAAACAAATTGAGTAGGGTATAGTTCAAATATCCAATTTATTTTTATCCAAGGAAAACAGAATCTCATAAAGTGCATTCTGTTGCAAATCAAGAAAAAAGTACATCTGCTGGATTATGGTATACAAAATTAAACAAGCAACACTCCAAATGTTCAACAAAATGATTTAAAGTGAAATAAAAAATCATTTTCAAATTCTACAGGAAGAAAGATAGTTAAAGAAATTCAATGAATAATGGAACCTTCAGAAACTGAGAGGCAAAGGAAAATCCAAAAATAAACTCAGGCAATATAATAAACTGTGAGAAATCCCTCCAGTACAGAACTGTGGCTGTGGTGAATCTAAATGATATAAACTGGGCTAAAAGCGAGGTTGAACACAAAACAGGTTAAATAGTCAATATATACTGAACATTTACATTCTTCAGTCATTCAATAGGAAAGACATTAAACAAAGAAAGGCTTGCAACATAATAATGCCCTTTTATGGCTTTGTGAAATTTTGAAGTGCTACACAGAAGCTTTTTAATGCTTTTATTATGGCAATGTAGAGAAACAGCACTAATTGGCAGGCAACAAGGTATTACTAGCAGCAATGTGATAAATGATTAAAAACCAAATGACTAGATAGTCTGTTTTTTAGTGTTTCTGCCCAAGACAACAGTTCATGTGTGGGGAATAGCGAAACGTTTTTAGAATAGTACGATATGATCTTTATGTGCACCAGAGATCAAAGACAGAAGAGGTCTTGTTTAATGTCTCAGCTGAAAGGCGGCACCTCCATTGCAGAACTCCCTCAACTTGTAGGCACTGATGTAACAGCTTCGATTATGTGCTGAAGTCTCTAGAGGAGGCCTTGAATCTACAACCTTCTGACTCAGATGCAAGAGTGCTTCCCACTATGCCACACTAAGACTACGGGCCTAATATCATGCCTTCCACAATAACTGAGACTCAGAAAATTGAGGGTATCTGTTGAGACTCAGGTGTGGAGCGTGTTGCAGACATTGTATGGAGCAAGGTCAGTTTTCCATAATTTTCATAGTAATGTAATAGAGGATTAAGCTTTACTGGTGATTTCTGAGAATAGAGATGATAAATGATCAGGACTTTGTGCCTAGACTGGATACAGTAGTTAAGGGTCTCAATAAATTGTAATTATTGATTGTGAATCTGAGGATGATAATGAGAACTGCTTTCAAAAGATCAAGCATGAAGGTTGTTAGACATCCTGGGCAGTTGTCTGTTGAATATTATAGAGACATGGCTGCAGGATGATGTGGATTGGACTCAAATCTTGAAGGGTACAAGACAATTAGGAATTAAAGGAAAGGAAGAAAATGTGATGAATGGCTCAGCTAATGAAGGCATTTGCACAAAACCAGAGATGACCTAAATCCAGAAAAATGAGATGTGGAAATAATTTGGGTAGAAATGGGTAGAAACAAAGGCAAGAAGACACTTGAGGGAGTGGTACACAGGGCTCCATCACAGTAATTATACAGTAGATTGGGATATAAAGGATGAAATAATCAGAGGTGTCAGAAAGACATGGTGATAATCAGATAAAATTTTAAGCTATATAATAGACAGGAAAAATCAGGTGGGCAAAGGTAACCTTGATGAGGAGTTCATAAAACTTTTCAGGATATTAAAACAGCATATTCTGGAGCCAACCAGCATCTAAGAGCAAACCATACTCGACCTGATATTATGCAATGAGATAGAATTAATTAGGATCTCACAGCAAAGGCACCCCTGGTAGCAGCGAGCAATTGAAATTTATATATAGTTTGATGGAGAGAAGAATATAACGAGACTATTCTTTTAAAACTTTAAAATATAAATAAACGAAATTATGAGGGCATGAAAGCAGAACTGGCTAAATTATATTAAAATAGGTCAATAGAAATGCAGTGGCAACTATCTAAGGGGTTTCTTCAGAATAAGTAGAATAGTTACATTCCAAAAAATAAGAAAAATTTCAAAGAATGGACCCACCACCTGTGTTTTCAATTAGGAATGTAAAACATAATATCAAATTAAAATAAAAAGCATATAACTATGCAAAGACAGCAGACAGGTCAGAAGATTGGATGGAATATTTTAAAAAAGTAAAGAATTACCAAAAAAATTAATGAAAAGGGAAATATTAGAGTACACAAGAAAGCTAGCCAGAAATATAAGAACAGTAAGAGTTTCTATAAAAAAAATGAAGATGAAAGGCATTAACTAAGAGGACATTGGTCCTATAGAAAGTGAGACTAGAAAATTATCCTGGAAAATAAAGAAATGGTAGATGAATTGAACAGACATTTTACATCTGTCTTCATGTTCGAGGATATAAATAATATCCCACATACAGCAATAAATCAGAAAATTGAAGGTACAGAGGAATTCAGGAAAATAAAAATCATCAGAGGAAGCATTGTGTAACCTGTTGGAACCGCAGCATGAGTCCGGATGAACTTCATCATGGGGTCTTTAAAGAAGTGTTTGGTGAGATAGGTGATATATCAGTTTTAATTTTCCGATGCTCCCTTGATTGGGGACAGTCCCATTAAATTAGAATGTTGTGAATGTAACTCTTTTATTCACAAAGGAAGGAAGACAGGAAGCTGGAAACTACAGGTCAGGTGGCTTAACACCTGTAATATGGAAAATATTAGAAGTTACTATTAAACAAGTTATAACACAGCACTTGGATAAATTCAAGTTAGGGCAGAGTGAACATGGGTTTGTGAAAGGGAAATCATGCTGGCCCAATCTGGTGTTCTTTGAGGAGGTGATCGATGTTGTGGTTAAAAGGGAACCAGTGAATGTACTGTACTTAGATTTTCATTTGATAAGGTGCCACATCAATGTGCCATTGCAGAAGGTAAAAGTTCATGGTGTAAAAAGTAGGATAATGAAATGATTAAAAAGTTGATAGGATAACAGCAAGCAGAAAGTAGGCATAAATTGATCTTTTTCAGGTTGGTAAGATGTAATGGGTGGTGTGTCACAGGGATTGGCTGAGGGGCTACAACTGTTTGTAAGTCATACAAACAATTTAGATGAGGATACTGAAGACATGGTTGCCAAATCTGTTGACGATACAAATATAGATAGAAAAGCAAGTTGTGCAGATGACATAAGGATGTCACAAAGGGATACAGATAAGTCAAGTGCGTGGGCAAAGATGCAGCAAATGGAGTATGATGTGGGAAAATGTGAAGTTGTCCATTTTGAGAGGAAGAATAGAAACAAAGCATATTATCTCAATGAAAGATATCTGAAATCAGAGATCTGAAATGCAGAGGGACCTGGGTGTCTTCATGCATGAATTGCAAAAGTTTAGTTTTCAGGCACAACAAATTATTAGGAAAGCTAATAGAGCATTATCATTTAACATGATGGGAAATTGAATATGAATGTAGGGACATTACACTTCAATTATACAGGACACTGTTGAAACCATGTATGGAGTACTGTGCACAGTACTAGTCATTTCATTTAGGGAAGTATGTAATTACACTAACAAAAAGGAAGTTGCTAGAAAAGCTCAGCAGGTCTGGCAGCATCTGTGAAAGAAAAAACAGAGTTAACATTTCGGGTCCAGTAACCCTTCCTCAGAACTATGTAATTACACTGGTAGGCTGTTCAGAGGAGTTTTACCAGACTACTAACTACATACCCGGAATGGGTAAGGTTGTCTTATGATGAAAGGCTGGACAGTCTAGGCCTGTATCAAATTACAAGAGTAAAAGACAATTTGGTTGAAGCATACAAAATCCTGAAGAGTTATGACAGGTTAGATGTGGAGAGAATGTTTCTTCTTCAGGGAAAATCTACAGCAACAGGTCATTGTTTAAAAATCAAGGGTTTCCCATTTACAACAGAGATGAGGTGAATGTTTTCTCTCAAAGGGCTGTTAGTCTTTTGAACACTCTCCCTGAAAAGAGGTGGAGGCAGAGACCTTAAATATTTTGAAGGTGGGGTAAACAGATTCTTGTTAAGCAAAGATTTGAAAGGTTATCAAGAGTAGGCAGTCATGTGGATTTGAGGTCACAACCAGTTCAGCCATGATCTCATTGAATGCCAGATCGGGACTCGATGGACTGAATGATTTACTCCTGTTTCTGATTTGGTGTGCGCATGTTGGTAAATAATCAAACATTGGAAAAATGATCAAACATCTTTGAACCTTGTGTTGTAAATATCCTGTTCTTTATTTTCATATGTTTTTGAAGTCTATGCTCTAGTTTTGGAGAAATTAATTTATTCAATGTTAGATGCAGAGAAATATCTGGTTGATAAGCTTAATAAATGTGAAGTAAGAGCAACTCAAATGAAGGCCTGTGTTTACTTTAATCAGGTTAAGGTTGGAAAAATCCTAATCAATGGGTGGCCTCTCTCTGAGCCGTTGTTAAAGACAGGATATCTAAAGTTATTTCCATAAGAGGTTTTAATTATTCCCCAGTAGTCCCCAGACCAAAGAACTTATGAAAGCACCTTAGAAGCAATGGATTTCTTGATGGGACCAGTGACTGCCGTAAGATGGCCATTATCCACATTAGAAATGTAAATTATTCATGTGGATTTCAATAGCAAAAGGATGTTTAAAAGTAAAACATAATTATCATGCTTTTCAGTTGGGAACATCTCAGGTAAGTCAGAGTGCTATGGAAATAGGTACACTTTTGGATTTTAATCTGCATGCTTTCTCACAGGAACAGGCAGTAATCTTAGAAGCAGCATTCAGACAAGAGTTGAAGAGCAGCTTTGGAACTAGAAAAGCAGTATGCTGTTAGACATTTTATGATTTTTCAATTACTGCACAGGGCACTGAGGCTTGTGCATGAGCTAGGGAGAATACATTCATGAGTTCTTGAAGGAGAACTAGAAGATTGCCCACACAAATGTTAGTGGAAGGATCCCCAGAAATCTCATACCTCAGCAAATAGCTGGAACACTGAGGAAAATTAAAGTGAATTCTATAGAAAACAACAAATGATGGTGTCCAGTACCCACGGACAGAGAACAAGCTAACGCATAATGCCCCCTCCACACTTCTCGTCAGCTCTGATGAAGAGACATCTAGACTTGAATTGTTAGCTTCATCTGTCTCCATGGATGCTGCCTGACCCGTTGTGATCTCCAGCACTTGTTGTCTTCAGTATAGATTCCAGCATCTGCAGTAATTTGCTCCTGAATTCTACAGAGCTGTGGTATGCCCTGATCTGAGCTCGGGGGAAGTAAATGGACCCTAACATCCTACAACGTACAGAAGAATTCCTGGGTGGCCGTATAAAGTAAAGTGGAAATTAAAACTTGAAAGTAAATGCAAAATGAATATTAATTTAATACTGCTTTCTTTGCTTAATTCCTATGTAGCATTTTTTGTTTGAAATGTGAAGATTGTGTCATAGTTCTTTCAGTTAATAACTGGAGTTCAAATTCAATTCACACCATTACCAGTCTCGATGGAATTTGTAGCAACAGGTATTCCAAAGCATGTAGGTTGGTATGAAGTGTCATGAAAGGAATACATAGCTTGTCTTCTGATAGGAAAAGGGTTTGTGCAAGGAAAAACATGACAGCAATAACTTCAGCTATGAATAATTGAAGTGTAACTTTGGCTGATGAGGCAATAGATATAAGTAGAGGGATCCATTAATTATAGTATGGAAAGATAATAATTAAAAAAAGTCTGAAACAAGTTCTGAAGAAGGGTCATTGGACTCAAAACGTTTAAATGGTAGCCATGATGTGGAGGTGCCGGTGTTGGACTGGAGTGGACAAGATCAAAAATCACACGACACCAGGTTATAGTCCGACAGGTTTATTTGTAGACACAAGCTTTCGGAGTCATACAGCTTCTTCAGGTGTCAGTCTGGTGTTGTGTGATTTTTGATCTCAAAACGTTTACTCTGCTTTCTCTCCACAGATGCTACCAGACCTACTGAGTTCCCCTAGCAATTTCTAGTTTTTGTTTCCAATTTCCAGCATCCGCAGTTCTTGTTTTCTTTAAATTAAGAAAGTCTGTTCTTCAAAGAGAATGAGATCCTTTTGTTTAGGAAGACTTGCTTGAGGGAACTAACTTCAGAGTAACCAGCTAAACTGATTATATGGATGAACTGTCTTCAAAAGGATCGGGAGTAGATATATCATGGAATCTTGCCGACAACATGTACCTTTAAGCTAGACAAAATATAATGTGCATGAAGCAGTATGGCTTTCAACAAATCTGCAAGGGGCTTGACAAGAAGGTCTCCAATCCAGGTTGAACTGATCCACTCACATCCAAGATGTCAATAAAGTCTGCTCTTGTTCTACATTATTAAATGGTTCAGGTTTACTGAAACCTGTCAAAACTAGGACACTGTGGCTATACACATTAAGAGGTAGCCTGAACAAGCAACTGGAAAAAAGGATGGAAACAGAATCTGGAGTTTCTTTGAGAACCACATAAGGTGGCTTCAGCATTGTTAGAGTTTAATAAGCACAAATATTCAGTTAAATCATGATTTCATGTAAAAGAGACATTAGGAACACACAGCAATAAACATGGAGTTAAAGATTTTGGAGTAGATCTGTAGCTTGGGTTGTGGGTGTTGAGGTTGGTTGGCTCGCCGAGCTGGTTTGTTGTTCCGCAGACATTTCATTACCATGCTTGGTAACATCCTCAGTGCAGCCTCTGATGAAGCGTCGGTGTGTTTTCCCACCTGGTTTTTAAACTCTGGGGTCCGTTGCGATGGATTGCCTCACTTCCGGGTTTCCTCCGTAGTGGAATGTATACGGGGTCGAGTTCAACGTGTTTATTAATAGCATGCTTCGTGGAGTGCCATGCTTCCAGGAATTTTCGTGCTTGTCTCTGCCTAGCCTGTCCCATGATCTTGGTGTTGTCCCAGTCGAAGTCGTGGTTCTCCTTGTCCATGTGGATTGAGATGAGTGAATATTGATCGTGTCCTTTTGTAGCCAGTTGGTGTTCATGTACTTTTGTTGTTAGTTTCCTTCCTGTTTGTCCGATGTAGTGTTTCTCACAGTCTCTGCAGGGGATCTTGTAGATGACATTGGTCCTGTCCATGGCGGGGAGTGGGTCTTTAGTTCGGGTGAGCACTTGTCGTAGGGTTGATGTGGTCTTGTGTGCCACTCTGATGCCCAGCGGTCGTAGAAGTCTTGTGGCGAGTTCTGACGCATTCCTGATGTAGGGTAGTGTGATGAGTATGTCGGGGCGTGTAGAATCTTTCTGATGCTGTTCCCGTAGGCATCTCCTGACCCAGTTCTTTAGATATCCATTATCCTTGAACACTTGGAAGAGGTATTCCTCCTCCTCTTGGCGTAGTTCTATGTTGCTGCAGTGTGTTGTTGCCCTTTTAAATAGTGTTCGCTATGTTCTCCCTAATCTTGCCCACCAGTGCTTTTTCATGCCCCCATTTTTGCCATCCTAATTGTTTTCTTACATTCCCCCTGCATTTTCTATACTGCTCCACAGCCTCTGTTTTTTAGCTCCCTTTGTACCTGTTATTTAAGAATCATAGAATCCCTACAGTGCAGAAGCAGGCCCATCAAGTTCATATTGACCCTCCAAACAGCATCCCAACCCAATACCTGTAACCTTGTACTGGATAGGTTTGTCCCACTGAGGCAAGGAAGGGATGGTAAGGTGAAGGAACCTTGGAACGACAAGATATGTGGAACATCTAGTCAAGAGGAAGTAGGAAGCTTACTTAAGGTTGAGGAAGCAAGGATCGTACAGGGCTCCAGAGGTCTACAATGTAAGCAGGAAGGAACTGAAGAATGGACTTAGGGCAGCTAGAAGGGTGTATGAAAAAGCCTTGGTAGGTAAGATTAAGGAAAACACCAAGGCATTCTATACTTATGTGAGGAACAAGAGGATGGCCAGAGTGAGGGTAGGGCCAATCAGGGATAATGGAGGGAACTTGTGCGTGGAGTTGGAGGAGGTAGGGGAGATCCTTAATGAATACTTTGCTTCAGTATTCACCAGTGAGAGGGACCTTGACGTTTGTGAGGACAGCTTAAAACAGGCAGATATGCTCAAACAGGTTGATGTTAGGAAGGAGGATATGCTAGAAATTTTGAAAAACGTGAGGATAGATAAGTCCCCTGGGCCAGACGGAATATACCCATAGGATATACCCTGCAGGAAGCAAGGGAAGAGGTTGCTGCGCCTTTGGCGATGATCTTTGCGTCCTCACTGTCCACTGGAGTAGTACCAGATGATTGGAGGGTGGCAAATGTTATTCCCTTGTTCAAGAAAGGGAATAGGGATAATCCTGGGAATTACAGACCAATCAGTCTTACTTCTGTGGTGGGCAAATTATTGGAGAGGATTCTGAGAGATAGCATTTATGATTACTTGGAAAAGCACAGTTTGATTAGAAATAGTCAGCATGGCTTTGTGAGAGGCAGGTCATTCCTCCCAAGCCTTATTGAATTTTTTGAGGATGTGACAAAACACAATGATGAAGGCAGAGCAGTGGATGTGGTGTATATGGATTTTAGCAAGGCATTTGATAAGGTTCCCCGTGGTAGGCTCATTCAGAAAGTAAGGTGGCATGGGATTCAGGGAAACTTGGCTGTTTGGATACAGAACTGGCTGCCCAATAGAAGACAGAGGGTGGTAGTAGATGGAAAGTATTCAGCCTGGAGCTTGGTAGCCAGTGGTATTCCGCAGGGATGTGTTCTGGGACCTCTGCTCTTTGTGATCTTTATGAATGACTTGGGTGAGGAAGTGGAAGGGTGGGTTAGTAAGTTTGTCAATGACATGAAGGTTGGTGGAGTTGTGGGTAGTGTGGAGGGCTATTGTAGGTTGCAACGGGACATTGACAGGATGCAGAGCTGGGCAAAGAAGTGGCAGATGGAATTCAACCCAGAAAAGTGTGAGTGATTCATTTTGGAAGATGGAATTTGAATGCAGAATATAGGGTTAATGGCAGGATTCTTGGCAATGTGGAGGGCCAGAGAGATCTTGGGGTTCGTGTCCATAGATCCCTCAAAGTCGCTACCCAAGTTGATAGGGTTGTTAAGAAGGCGTATGATGTGTTGGCTTTCATTGGCAGGGGAATTGAGTTTAAGAGCAGCAAGGTTATGCTGCAGCTCTATAAAACCCTGGTTAGACCACACTTGGAATATTGTGTTCAGTTCTGGTCGCCTCATTATAGGAAGGATGTGGAAGCTTTAGAGAGGGTGCAGAGGTGATTTACCAGGATGCTGCCTGGACTGGAGGGCAGGATTTATGAGGAAAGGTTGAGGGCGCTAGGGCTTTTCTCATTGGAGCAAAGAAGGATAAGAGGTGACTTGATAGAGGTGTACAGATGATGAGAGGCGTAGGTAGAGTGGATACTCTGAGACTTTTTTCCAGAGCGGAAATGACTATTACGAGGGGGCATAAGTTTAAGGTGATTGGAGGAAGGTACAGGGGAGATGTCAGAGGTAGGTTCTTTACAGAAAGAGTGGTGGATGCATGGAATGCACCGCCGGCAGTGGTAGTGGAGTCAGATACATTAGGGACATTTAAGCGACTCTTGGATAGGCACATGGATGATAGTAAAATGCAGGGTAGTTTGATCTTAGAGTAGGATAATAGGTCGGCACAACATCATGGGCCGAAGGGCCTGTACTATGCTGTTCTGTTCTATGTTCTATGTTCAACCTAAAGGGAACATGTTGGACCTGTACTCTACCCAGCAGTTTTCTGAACACCTCCCACTGTTCTGCTATAGATTTACCCCAAGTAGCTGTTCCTAATCTATTTTGGCCAGATCCTTCCTTATTTTAACAAAATCTGCCTTGGCCTAATCCAAAACATTTTTTTTTGTAAACCACCTTTCTCTTTTTCCATAACAAACTTAAACATTTGGTGTTGTGGTGGCTGTCACTAAAATGCTCCCACTGTCACCTCAAATGCCTGTCCAGATTCGTTCCCCAGGATTAGGTGCAACAATGCATTGTTCCTTGTCGGATCTTCTACATGTTGATACAAAAAGCTCACCTGTATACATATCAAGAAACTTGTCCCCTCTAAACCCTCTAAACCCTTTGTACTATGATTATCCTAATTAATATTTGGTTCATGGAAATCCCCAGTATAGTTGCCCTATTATTAATTACGTTTACATACCATACACATTCAGAAGAAAAGTCATACTTCTATGATTAACTTTGCTTCCTGTCTACAGATGCTGTCAGACCTGCTGTGTCTATCCAATACTTTCTATTTTCATTTCAGATCCCCTGCATCCACAGTAATTTGTTTTTAACTGCCTGTTAGTTTACCCTTTGAGTGAAGAATTGATACAATCTGCTCTGTTAGGGTGGCAGTGCCTCAATTCCAGGGCCAAGACTGTAAATTTTACATTTTATGTTGCCTTTCATTCTATTGTATTCAGGAATTGTGGCTTGGCAACACAATGTGACAAAGAACATAGTTTTACTGACACCAAGTGGTCGAAAAGGTTTAAGGCTATGTTCTTTATGTCAGCCTAAAGTGACATGATATATCCAAAAAGACATCATAAGAAATGAGAATGATGTGATGCATAGTATTTTGTTCCCAGTCTAAACCAAGAACTGTTAAAAAGATAAACCATGGGTGCACAGTGAGCTGTTAGAAAGTGTGCCTGCATGGATGTCAGGTGCAGAAAATACCTAACTCGGCAACAATTTTTCTGTGGGGAAACAGCTTGCCAATTTTCATTAACTTGCCTAACACAGGTAGGATTGACACTTCAACAAGGTACAGAAAACTGTCACCGTCTATGGAACTGAATCTCAGCCAATTTTACCTGAATGGAGAAAAAGAGTTCTAAATGGGAAGGAAGCCTTGCTTTATAAAGACACATAGAGTAATAGAGTCAGCACAGAAATAGACATTTCAGTCCAACCAGTCCTTGCCGAACATAATCCCAAACCAAACTTTTCCCACCTGCCTGCTCCTGGCCCATATCCCTCCAAACCTTTCCAATTCACTTACTTATCCAAATGTCTTTCAAATGTTGTAATTGTACCCACATTCACCACTTCCTCAGGAAGTTCATTCCACACGTGAACCACCCTCTGTGTAAAAGGTTTGCCTCTCATGTCTTTTTTTAAGTCTCTCTCCTCTCACCTTGAAAATATACTCCCTCGACTTGAAATCCTCCATCCTAGAGGAAAGACACCTACCATTGACTCTATCTATACCCCTCATTATTTTATAAACTTCTATAAGGTCACCTCTGAATCTCCTATGCCCCAGTGAAAAAAGTCCCAGCCTATCCAGCCTTTCTTTATAACTCAAACTTTCCATACCCAGCAACACTCAGGTAAATCTCTTCTGAACCCTACCAAAATTAATAATAGTCTTCCTATAACTGTGCAACCAGAACTGGACACAGTATTCCAGAAGAGGCCTCACCAATGTGCTGTACAATCTCAACCCCAACTCCTATACTCAAAGGACTGAGTAATGAAGGAAAGTGTGTCATGTTAACGAAGATATGAATTAACACAGTGTGACGATTAAAAAAAAAGCTTGTGGCGATATGCTGCTGAAAGTTATTTTTGTTCATCATCTTCTTCTTGGTCAGACTCTTTTTATTTAGCTAAACAACCTAGGTTAATAGCTTCTCTTCTTGTCTTTTCCTTTCACTTTTCTTCTTTTCTTCATCTCCTGACGTTGTGGGGAACCTGTAGCGGTACTCGGCAGGTCGTCGGCTGTGGAGATAGCGATGCCTGGAGTGAGGACTTGGCGGGTCATCAAGCTGTGGCGGTGGCAGTGTCCAGAGCAAGGACGTCTGGCTACAGTAGGCCCAGCATGAGGTCTAGGGGACATTGGTGGGTCATTGGCTGCACCTGTGGCAGTGGACGGAGCAAGGATTTCTGGGTACAGCAGGCCTGGAGCGCGAAGTCGGGGACTTGGCGGGTCATCATCTGCAAGCGATGCTCAGCAGGTCATTGGCTGCGGCAATGCTGGTGCCTGGAGCAGGGATTCTTGGCAGCGGCAGGTCGCTGTAGCAGAGACGGTGCCCAGGTAGGGACTGCTCGCTGCAATAGGCCTGAAGCGTGGTGACACCTTGCAGGGGCCTTGGAGAAGCCCTGGAGCTGTGTTTGAAGATCCTTTGTATAGAAGATGAACTCTATTTACGTAATTTCTTTTTATTCTTTTTGTAACTCAAAATGGCACTGAACAGTTTTCACTGCATCTTTATAGATACATGTGGTAATAAATAACTCAAAAATATATTGATTGAACATACTGACTATAAAGATTATTAAGATACAGGTTATTTCCTCCGACATCTTCCTTGATTGCTTCAATACCATTTTTGCAGATTATATCTTTCCTGTTTATCCTTCTGATTTTTCTAAACTTTTTCAATATAGAAGCATTTTATATTTTTATTCTTACAGAACAGTCCATTGTCAAATCCAATCACTAGTCTGCGATAAATTTCATTTCCCTGTATCCATTTTGCTATGAATCCTTTCATCTTGTCCAGAACTTCAATCTCATGAATATCTTCTTTCCCTTTTTTTTATTCAGTGTGGACCTTCAAAGTCAATGCATCTTCTGAAACCAGAAGTCGATGTGTCAACATGCCGATCGGCATGTACAAAGCGGCTATGTGGCCAGAAGGAATGTTGATCATGGTAGATCTTTTCTTAAGGGAGGCATGAAGTTACACCTTCCATCATCAATACGTCATGGAAGTAATCATTCTGAATAATTATTTTTCATGCTCATGTTGCTTTAAGTCTTATTTCCAATTTTTAAGATTTTTATGTAGTCTTTGGTTAATTTTTTGCTGTTTGAGCAGTGAAAGACATGTTTAATGTTGTGTTTTTTACCGGTTGATAGATCTCTCTTTGTCTCTCTGATTAACCTTTTAATTTGTTTTTGCATGTCTGTATGTACATCCCAGTGGATCCTCTTCTCCTTTCTCCAAATTAACATCTCTTCTAAAAGATGGGATTTTTGACAGTGTAGCACTTCCTTGGTACCTTGCTGAAATATCAGTCTAGGTCTTTTTTGTGTTGTTTATTCTTTCACAGGATTAGCTGTTGCTGACTCAGCTAACAGTCACTGCCCAAACCCAACTGATCCTGAGAAAATGGAGGAAGAAGCCACCCTAAGCCACTGCAGAACATACAGTCTAGGTGCGCCCATGATGCTGTTAGGAAGTTTCAGAATTTTGACTCAACAGCAGTGAAACAATGTCAGAATGGTGTGTGGCTTGGAGGGGAACTTGGAGGTGGCGGTACTGCAATGCATCTGCTGCCCTTTATATTCAAGCCTCTCATTTGAACTTGAGTTTTTGTCTTTCTGATTCGGAGGTTAGGTTGCTAGTAACTCAGCCCTGGCTAACAGAAAGGACAATCAAGACAGCTGTGCTGTTCAGGGCAGCCCAATTTGGCATGACAGGTATCAGGCTATTTATATGAAGTGCTTAATGCTTGGTTGAAGCACAGTTTCTGGACAGATTCTTTAACCTTTACTTTTATGGTGGGTAGTGTAATTCCATAGCATGATAAGCTATGCCCTATACACTACCATGGATTCATTGGTGCCCATTTTGTGCCTGAAAAATCAGCACAATGTAATTGAATTTCTAGGTCAAAGAACCTACCAGCAATTCTCAAGGTTCAAGAAAAGGTCAGTCCCTACTCTTCATAGAAAAGTTAAATCAAGTAGCTTACATTTAAACCATAGGCAGAAGAGATGGAATGATGTTTCTGATATTCACATAAATACAAAGACCTGGTGGTATTTATTGACCCTACCAGAATACATTCTACTTTTAACATTTTTAATGTTGTTATTTTAAGACAGAAAAAAATACAAATAAGTACTTTTAAAACCTGAGAAATGGATTTAGAAAAGATAAAAGTTGGATCATTTCAGTTTAGATCATGCTATTATGAAGCCATGAACTGTATTTATCTTGTAAGTTTAAATGTCAAAACAAATTTTTTACTCATCACATCTCATTGCATTTCTAATCTCTTACCTTTTGTTACAATGCAGTTCATAGATGGGGGTTTTAAACTGGATGGACTTGACCATTTCACCACTTCGAAGTGAGTATAGATCCACACAGCAGTATGGTGGGCTGATGACAAAGAGAAACGCAAATGAAGTTACACAGAAGTATGTTCAGCGCATTAAAACAAAACACTAGATTTGAGATTACCATTAGTTTTATGATTAGACTTACAGTAGTTGATGTACAGTGCAGAACTTTTCAAAATACACATGTAAACAAAATAAATAAAGAAACCAGAAAAATGCTTCAGGTAACACAGTTAATTCCTGCAACACATCCATTCTATATCTAACCAAGATCTGTCATCACCTGATCAATAAGATCATCTGGTACGGCCTCTCTAACACATATACATGCAGCTGCCCAAGCGTTCTGACTTTGCATAAATTGGCCCAAGGCCAGTGAAAAATTACAATCTGTGAGTAGTTCTGAGCAAGAAGCAATGTTTTGCCACAGATGTACCAATAAACACATGCTGAGGGTACACAGTTAAATTCACAATAGTGTGAAGGGCACCACTCAACCACCAACTGACAAGATCAGACAAATGTAACTTCCTTGCATTTCTGCATTGTCACCACCAAACAACCAGAAGACAACCCCAGTAACACAAGACAGCTACTCAGCAACTAATTTTCTTTTCAGACTCCCTATTCTATCTGTTTAAATCAGTTTTGGCATGACACATTACAGTATGTTTTCTTGCAGTTAGCAACATACATCACAGCATTTTTTTTTACAATAAATGGAAGGGAAATTCATCAGATAAACTAATCATTATTTACTCACTTTCGAAAATGTTATCCTTCCCAGCTGGACATAGGAATGCTTTGCACAACTGAGAAGGTACTCAGTTGAACAAGACTGCATTGAAGTCTGTCATTTCAACTGAGAGTATATTGTTCCAATCACTTAAGACACCAAATACTCAACAATAATGTTCAAAACACACAAATATTAAAAGCATCAACAACAAAGTTGTCTTAATGCTATATTGGGAAAATGGTGATCCAAAATAAAATTCAGTAATAATTAATCTTGCATTTAAATCTTTCATAACATGTAGGGATGAGTATGTTGATAATTTACAAATGCTGACAACCTTTCAATAACTAAATATGATGTTCCTTCTTGCAGAGGTTGTGCAGTACAAATGCTATTGTGCAGTTCCAGTCAATGAATTCGGTGACCTTTTCACACTACAGTATTCATGACAACTCAATTACTTAAGTCACGAAATTTAAGTTCTAAGTTTTGGATCAACATCTATGTGGTTCGGAGAAAGAATCATTCACCACAACAAATATACCCAGTTCTCAATCAAAGGGATGGGTGGGGTTGTTAATATTCATTTAAAATAGACATAATTCATTGAGAAAATGTGTCTTCCTTGTTGGAACTAGTGTGGACAGCATGTCATTTACTGGAATACAATGGACTCATTTATGACACACGCACAAAAAATAGTGCATAGGGTATGAAGCTGGCCGCAAAGATCAAAGATGGAAACACTTAAGCGGTAAATTAGAAAAATATGCACAACAGTTTTTAAAATGTACTTTTTAAACAATGTTCTCATTGAAGTTCTGTCAGTTTAAAAAGTGTAAAATATTAAAAAATGTAGTTACAAGTAAGGTGATGAGGATAGAAAGGAACAAAGTAAATTAACTTCATATTTCGGAGCACAAAATTCTCAAAGACATTTGAAATGGACAGAAATGTCAGTGCTCATCACAAATGTGCAAATAATTAAAGATGAAAATGGGAGGTATCAACATGAGCTGAACTAGGAAATTTAAACCAGACCAAATTAATGTGTGGGTTCTGGGCCAGTTCTGTCAAGAAAGTTGATCAGTTAGCAAATAATCTAATGTTTTATTTGCATTTCTGAATGAACATCCTGGCGTCCAGAGAGAAAGTGGACATCATATAAATCCTTTGTCATGTAATTGCATTGACTTTTAGTACAAGATAACAAATTAAAAACTGAAGATGAAAAAATGACAACTAAATTTAATTGAAACTAAAATATTGTGTTATAGGTATCGATAGATCTGATACTAAATGTATATGACTCACATCTAGCACATTTTCATCATACTTAGGGACAAGAGTAGGCCATTCAATTAAGTCATGGCTGATCTATACCTCAAGACCATTTACCTGTACTTACTTCATAAATTTGAGATCATTCCAATCTCTGCTACCTACGCCTTCACATACACTAAGTCCTGTTCACCTATCACCCCTGTGCTCACTTATCTACCTTGGCACCTGGTCAAGCAACATCCAAATTTTAAACTTCTTATCTTTGCTTTATCATCACTTCGTGGTCTCACCCTTTCCTACCTTTATAATTTTCTTCAGCCTCAAGATATCAACACTCATCTAATTCGCTTGTGCATCCCCAATTTGAATTTGTCCACCATTAGTGCCTATGCCACCGGGTGCTAGGACCTAACCCCTGTAATTACTTTCCAAAATCAGCCCAACTTTTTTCTTCCTTTAAGATGCCCCTTAAAACCTAACTCTTTCGACCATCAGATTTGATGTTGTCTTATGTAACTGGATACCTAATTTTGCTTTATAACAATCGTATGAACTGGCTTAGGACATCTTATTACATTTAAGAACATAAGAACGTAACATAAGAACTAGGAGCAGGAGTAGGCCATCTGGCCCCTCAAGCCTGCCCCACCATTCAATAAGATCATGGCTGATCTTTGTGAGACTCAGCTCCACTTACCCGCCCACTCACCATAACCCTCAATTCCTTTACTGTTCAAAAATTTATCTAGCCTTGCCTTAAAAACATTCAGTGAGGTAGCTTCAACTGCTTCACTGGGCAGGGAATTCCACAGATTCACAACCCTTTGGGTGAAGAAGTTCCTCCTGACCTCAGTCCTACATCTGCTTCCATTTATTTTGAGGCGATACCCTCTAGTCCTAGTTTCACCTGCTAGCGGAAACAACCTCCCTGCCTCCACCTTATCTATTCCCTTCATAATCTTATATGTTTCTATAAGATCTCCCCTCATTCTTCCAAATTCCAATGAGTATAATCCCAGTCTACTAAGTCTCTCCTCATAATCCAACCCTCTCAACTCTGGAATCAACCGAGTGAATCTCCTCTGCACCCCCTCCAGTACTAGTATATCTCTTCTCAAGTAAGGAGACCAAAACTGCACACAGTACTCCAGGTGTGGCCTCACCAGGACCCTATACAGCTGCAGCATAGCCTCCCTGTTTTTAAACTCCATCCCTCTAGCAATGACAAACAAAATTCCATTTGCCTTTTTAATTACCTGCTGCACCTGCAATCCTACTTTTAGCGATTCATGCACAAGGACACCCATGTCCCTCTGCACAGCAGCGTGCTGCAATTTTTTACCATTTAAAACATAGTCCATTTTCCTTTTATTCCTACCAAAATGGATGACCTCACACTTATCAACATTGTACTCCATCTGCCAGACCTTTGCCCACTCACTTAGACTATCTATATCCCTCTGCAGACTTTCAGTATCTTCTGCACACTTTGCTCTACCACTCACCTTAGTGTCATCTGCAAATTTTGACACACCACACTTAGTCCCCAACTCCAAATCATCTATGTAAATTGTAAACAATTGCGGTCCCAACACTGATTCCTGAGGCACACCACTAGCCACTGACCGCCAACCAGAAAAACACCCATTTACGCCTACTCTTTGCTTTCTACTGGTCAACCAATCCTCTATCCATGCCAATACATTACCTGTAATACCGTGCAACTTTATCTTATGTAGCAGCCTTCGGTGTGGCACCTTGTCAAATGCCTTCTGGAAATCCAGATACACCACATCCACAGGTTCCCCATTGTCCACCATGCAAGTAATGTCCTCAAAGAATTCCACCAAATTAGTTAAACGTGACCTACCCTTCATGAACCCATGCTGGGTGTTCCCAATAGGACAATTTAAATCCAGATGTCTTGCTATTTCTTCCTTAATGATAGATTCAAGCATTTTCCCCACTACCGAAGTTAAGCTAACTGGCCTATAGTTACCTGCTTTAAGATAGTATCAAAATTAATTTGTTGCTATTAACAATGTTTTAACCATGTTTGTTTGTCCCATATCCATTGTTATCCTTAATTAATAAAAAAAATTCCCAAATCAAACTTCATAGCTCCAATTGTCCCAGCATTCAAAGCCTGTTGGGAAGACAGTTCCAAATTTCCATTACACTTCCTAATTTCACTTCTCAGTAACTTATCTTTAATTTTACAATGGTATTCGATTGTACTTGACTTGCCTACATGTGGAAATAGTTTTGTAATATTCAATTTCAAAAGTTTATTTAGCCATAATTAGATCACCTCTCAATTTTTAAAATTCAAGGTACTCTAAGTGCCTTACATGTAAATCCCATCACATTTCGTTTGAAGTGTGAATATAAAAGTCACCAAGACATTCCTTGATTTCTCCTGACTTTGAGAAGTAGCTGAAAATTCACTGACTTCCAACCTTCAGAATAATATCCATCAACTCATCAAGCCTCAGAACATAATTTACAGAAACTTAAAAGCTTCACAAGGTTACTCAGGTTATGCACAGGTGTATCTAAGTAGCAGAATGTGTGTGTAACATCATGTAAAATACTTGTCCTTATTAAACAGTGATCAATGCAAGAACCATTTGTTAATACTAAAAACTAAGAATTTTGTCTTGAAGAATTACACCAGTACAAATAAGATACAGATTTGATTTCTCACATCATGTAATTCAAGGAGACAGTCACATTTCTGAAGAATTGGTACAGATCTAGTTGTGGTCACAGAGGCGGGGTATAACTGTCAGTAAAACTCTAGGTGTAGAGGGGCATCAGCCTCTGCTCTTATCAAACAAGCATGAGGTTCTTGCTGCCCATTTGGGTGAAAGCAAAACTAACAATGGTATCACAGCAAAGAAGGCCATTCAAATGTAAGGACTGAAACTGAATTACACTGATGATAAGGGACAGTATATTCAACTGGACAGAAACTGTTCTCTGCAGCCATGACCAGAAGTTTCAAAGTCTGCACTGTATGGCCAGTACCACGGTTAAAGACATCTCCTCACAACAGCAGAAGAACTTGGCAGAAATGAGCTCTTTTATCCATGTTTTGACTAATGTTGATATCTGGAACTCACTGATCCTGAGCAAACTAAACATCAATAAGTAGGTTATTTTTGAGTAAGTGGGACTTGACAGCATTGTAATGACACCTTCCAGATTTTGCTGAAGGTGAAAGTAGACCGACGGTGCAGCAATTATTTGGATTGGATTTATGCAGCTTTTTGTGGATCAGACATATCTGGGCCATTTTCTAAATCTTCAGGTCAATGCTCAGGGTGTCACTGTACTGAAAAAGTCTGGCTATTAGAACACGCTGCACTTAAATAGAGAGAAATCACTGCCCTGACAAATTATATAATTAGGGATGTAGATAGGACTTTAAGCTGTACCGAAGAAGGGTTCAAGTGAGGGGAAATTTGCAGATTTAAAGAGGAAAGTCAAGGCATCAGAGCAGCATGCATTTGTGTAAGTAGAAATATAATTTGGCAAAAGGGACAGAAAGATTATTAGTGAGTGAGGAGTCATAGGGATCACTGTTATTAATATAGATTGTAAACAGCTAAGATGAAGGGGGCAAATCTAATGTACTCAAGTTTGCTGACAGTAAGATGTAAGGAGAACACAAATGACTAGATTTTCCAGGGGGTCTAGGGAGAATCTGGAGAGCCAGTTAGGTTGGCAAAATGACAAAGAATGGTACAAGATGGGGAGTCAAATAGCTACCACAATACTATGTTGCAGGAATTTTGACAGCTGCCCACTGCGTTGCTATTTGAACCATTAACCAGCTCTGTAAGCATTTTTGGGGTCAAAAGGGCCTTCCACCATGAAGCAACTACCAAATGAAACAAGATGGCTTCCCAGTGGACTGTAGGAGACAAACCTCCTTTATGGGTGCTCCATTCCCATGGAAGTATTCCCGGTTGTCAATGGCCAACCCCAAGCCTATTTCTCCAGCACCAGCACAGGAACACTCTCCTCACAAATTGCATAGCCTTCCCATCTTCTCCAGCAACTCTTACTCCTTTTCAAGGATGCTCTGTCATTAAGGTGCCCATTCCATTGAGTGTTTGCTGGGCAAGTCACATTGAAATTCAGGATCAACTATGATCTTTTTAAGAACAGCAGGGCCAAAGAGCTATTCGATTTACTCCTGCTTCTATTTCTTACATGCATACACTCTGATTCCTCTTTACATTTCATTTATACATTTATATGGCTATAATTTAAAAAATCACTTCTAAATTCAGAATCACTTACAGTGACTGGTCTATCCACAGGGGTATCATCATATTGTAATGTGATGCACATAATTTATGGCACTGTCTGTTGTCAAATTGTGAAACATAACTTCAGCTGTACTACGATGTACCACAATCATTTCAGTTGGAACCACAGACTTATATGCAAGTCTCCCAACTCTGCACCATTTCCGTATCACAATTTTTTTTTCATTCTGAATACAGATATAAATGTTTTGGGCTGTAACACTCACAACCACTTTGCATCAGGCATTGCCTAATTTCTCAAATTTTAATTACTTAACAAACATTCCAGAACACTTACAATCTGACAACTACATATGATATATATTAGCCCCAGTGCTACTTAACAATAGCACCTCTACAAACTGTGTTCTTATGTCTTGACATACATATTCCCAAAACTTTAAGGCACCATGAGAAGATACTAGAGCTATTATTCACCCTTGTGATACCCTACGTAATTGTTCTTCATTGATTAATGTTGTCTAGAAAACATTTATGACCAATGACAGAAGCAAGGAATAAAAGTACCTCACATATATCACACAGATTAAAAGGGGACTAGAAAACAATTTCATGTGTTACATAGGTTAAACTTGTGTGTTACCTTATCCAAAGTGACACTAGTTTAGTTGATTTGCTTTGATTGATTGCTATGGTGGTGAGAATGGGCTCTTAAGTAATTACTGTATGACTATAATTTTCAACAATTGAATTCAGTGGTATATAGTTGGTTAACTTGTATGATAGGGAGTAATTGAAATATTTAACCAAATGCAAGTTATTTGTGCCATGCTGTCAAGATACAAAGTGTTCATTAATGGCTCTAGAATGTTTATTCTAAATGGTGTTGAAAAAATATGCAGAATCCAAGATGCTGCAGCATTTTCCACTGAGTTTTCTTTTAGCATTGGCTGCCTGTTGAACCTCTGTTCTCCAGTCCCAGTTTCAGATTCCTGCTGCTCTAAAACCAGATTCAACCAGGCAATCTACTGCACAGTGAAGGAGGGAGAAACAGCCAGAAATAAAAATAGGTTGTTGTTTTACAATTTTAAGAGCCCTTAAAGATATAATATTAATTTAACACACTCTGCTGGAAATTAACTGAATTGGTTCCACTGTCCATTTTACATCCAGCCTGATGCTACTTTCTACTGGAAATTTATAGCAGCTGGGGTATAAAATGGGCAATCTCATTGTGTAGTTTCAGGTTATGTTAGAATTACCCAAATTAGACAGCAGAGATAACCCAACAAGATAAGTTGCAAGTTGATAGCTGCTGGCCCTTCAAGGACATCCTCTCTCAACCCACATCCCCCTTTTGGGCTTAACAAACTTTCACCCCTGTCCTGACAGTCACCAAGAAACCACCAAATCCCCAAAAACATCTACTCTTGTTCCACAGTTCATATGTTCCTTTTTAAAAATATTTCATCCAAGTTACTCATCCTGCATATGGTCCCAATTGGAGCTGTGACGATAAATTTGGCCAGCTAACTGGTCACAACTACAACTAGATCAACTGGTCAACTGGGAGTAGTTAAACTGGCCAATGAGGGACACATTAACAGGGACTATTGTCTCAATTTCCACTTGATAACTGCTTCATCTCGGCTATTTAACAATTGAGATGATAGGGTTATTCTAAGTTAATGATGTTGAAAATATTAAGACTTACATAATAAGAGTTGGCAAAGGCATGATGGGCCAATTGACCTGCTTCTGCATTTTTAACCGACCTGGGTAGCTACTTACCTATCACAGACAGAAAGAGGTAAGATATCCTGAGAATCTTTTCTGGTGCTTCTAAACTTTGTCTGATGATTAGTCTTTGAGTATAATTATCTGATTGTGGAATGTGTATTGAGACACTGGCTATTTTGTTGAAAGCAAAAGCAAATAACTATTTGCAACATTAGTTGTCTTTAGTGCAACAGCTCAAAACAAAATCAGTGTACAATGGTGTCAACTAATCCATGTAATGCCCAAATGGACACAATGTTACATAGTCATTTTTCAAACAAGTAACATCAATGATTCAGATGTGTTACATTTAGTAAATAATTCATTTGGTGTATAAATCAATGCAGTTTGCCATAGTTAAAATATGGTTTGAGTTGTTCAGAGGCACAACAGTGGGTAGGATATTCGAGAGCAAAATTATCAAATGTTGGGAGCAATAAATATAAAGCCAAAAATATTATCTTGAAAGTTGGGCCATGAGAAAATTCAAGAATAAAGGAATGTCTTGCAATGTAGCTCATCAGTGCTTAAGTTGCTCATTGCTGAATGGCATCATCATCTTAGATATTTTAACGGACATTTCAATTCTCCACACTTCATAACAGACGTTTCAAAGCCATGCCTGCATTGGGAACATGTTTTGTGTTGAAACACTTGTTTCTTTTGAGGGTTGAAATGCCAGTATGCATCTAGCTTTCAAGTTGTAACCAGGATTCTAACAAAACCCTCCAGCATGCAACTAAGTCTCAGCCAGAGCTCCAAGGCTTCTGCTGCTGCAGCAGTTGCAACAAATACTTCTTGTCTTGTCTCTTTAAATCCAAGGTGGCTGCTGATGCCTGCATCTCCAAACTATCATTAAGGTTTAATTTCATGCCATGATCAAGTCACATCAACAGTTCTAAGTAACAAAAATCTCACTATGGTCAATTGTTGTATGTTGTAAATATACAACAGCAGCTACACGCAAAAAGCCTCTTCTTGCTGTTCAGTTCTTTGGTATGTTGAATTGCACATTACACATTTAATTCTGAAGCACATGGTGCTTTAATTCCTCTCATTATAATATTTAAATGAGCAGCCCAGTGACTGCATGTGGGTTGGTTGTCCACTTTATGCCTCACTTCCATTAAATAGGAAATGAGCAGGTTGGAGGAAAATTTGAAACCTTTAACATTATTATATCCTGCCTGACCCAAGTTCACCTGTTTTTAGGATTGAAGTTCCCCATTCATCAAAGAATGAAAGACTGAAGGGAGATGAGGGCAAAAGAAAGAAAAGAGTAAAAGAAAGGGAAACAGGGAAAAGAGGAAAGAGAGAAGAAAAGAAATTTTGATGCTCCACTTTTAAATAAATTCTTTGGCTATCTCAGAGGATGAAATTTCTAATCTGCATTTTGATACTTCAACATACCAAACTAATTGAAAATTTCACCATTGAAAATGCACTAGGAGGTAGACTGTAAAATACTCAACTGAGTTCATTGTCTGCTAGGTTATGGAACCTCTGAAAGGGCAGATCTTAAAAAGGGCATTGCTTCCTGACTGTGGGAAGTTCTATTTACCGGAAATGCTTTGATACAGTTTAAGGAGAAAAAGAAATATTTTACAAGAAAAAATGAAATGGACCACATGCTGTTAGCTCAGATTTGTGGCTGCACTCACAAATGTGTTCCCACAAGTAAACATCTGTCATCATGTGAGAGGGTAAAGAATTGTTTCAGAATAAATGTTTTAGAGCATTGTACTGTCACAGCAGGAGATTCCCAAAACTTCTAATGCTTCATCCTGATTCAATCACTTGCTGCTTTTTTCAAGCCTTAAAATGTCAACATTTTGTTACAACGTTAATTCTCAATGGCCAGAAATAGTGAATTTTTGTGATCATCCTTCTCCAGGTTACATCCAAACATCCAGAGGTGAAGGGCTCTATGAGGTGACTCAGCTTATGATAATTCCTTGCCTTAAGAACATGTACTATTACACTGGACTAACTGGTGGTAAATTCAAAAACAAATCAACAATATTATGTGCAGCCTTTAAATATCCATCTTACATAACCAATGCTTGATAAAGAAATGTTTGATTAAAATGCTATGATGCAAAAAGCCTAATCATTTTAGAGGACAAGTTGGCTCTTAAGGTCATATCACTCTGATTAATCATAGTTATTACAGTGAAGGACAAAGAGAAAATCACAGATGAAAACAATTAATCTATTTTTATAGGCAACAAGTAAGGTGGGTGGTAACTGAGAAGTTTTATAAAAAAAATCCTGACATATATTCCGCTTTTCTGCCCGACCTCATCACACAACAAACGCTCACCACATGAGAGGCTTTTCAAGGCCTGAAGGGCTACTTTGATTCAACAGCACTGCAGGCATTAGCAGAAGCATAATTAGGGTAAAAAGTTCAACCACAGATCCACGTCTAAAGCTGTGCCAGAAATTAACTTCCCCTCATTCGCTGTACTGTACTGTATTGAACTGAACTGAACCCTCCCTTAGAGCCCATATTAAAAACACGTTTGGGTTTTATAGAGCTGCTTCCTTTTCAAATTAATTATTATGCCACTTTCTGGATGTAATTTCTAGGAACTGAACCACTACAAGCCAATCTTTGTCTTCCAAAGTACAGACTAGTAGCAAGGAAAATGTACTGTGGACTCAAATCTCTTCGATATTAATCATTATGAACGTAATTGGTAAACAGCTATTAAACTATGGAGTTGAAAGAATTGAGTAGGAAGGTGCTGTTAAAGTGTGACTGGGTCAGATTCTTATTCTTGCTACAGATTATTTTTGTTGGTCTGTGATGCTGGCTTTTCAAGGCAGTTTTTTTATTACTAAGTTGCTCAGCCCTTTGTGGTAAAGGTATGAGACACTAATGTCTGCTCTGTCTTCAAGACCATGTGGTTTTTTTTGTCAGGCCCCTCACAGTCACTCAGGAACCTCGTTCCACCAATCCATGATGGCGCCTTAATAGGAGAATACATAAAATATAAAGGAAACAAAAAATTGCTTCACAGAAATGTTATCAAGCAAAATATGCAGCTTGACTGCAGTTCTGAATAAATGCCAGAGCATTTTTCTCCCCAAAAAGATATTTTTATCGACTCACTGCTAATAAACAGAAAGGAAAGAATGATAAAAAGTCTTTAAGATTTCCTGAGCTGCAAGTTCAGCGCATCAACCGTTTCAGGAGATCCTGGAAATAATTTCCACTACCTAAACAAAGTGCAGTACTAACAAACATTATACATGCTCCTGTGACTCAAAGATGTCCAGTATAATGTAGGGTATGCAGGGTAGATTGATCTTAATAGGATAATAGATCGGCACAACATCGTGGGCCGAAGGGCCTGTACTGTGCTGTACTGTTCTATGTTCTATGCTCTGCAGCTATTTGACTCTAACAAACTAGTTGTTGATACCAAGGGAGCACAGGACCATTTAATTTTATTTTTCATATGTCGTACTTTGTTTAGCATTTGAGGTATGTGCTGCCTGAAGCACAATGATGCAAATATGACGTTTAAAAACTAGAAAATTTTTCATTCTCTGTTCTGACACCAAAGTAGCCTTATTAAACAGAACTTACTAACTAAAGGAACCAAATGATCCACATTTTTATCTCAAGAAAAAAAATTACTATCTAAAGCTTGCATGAATAGAGTTCAAAGAGTTGAGCTGGACATTGTCCAGAGCTTTAATGTATCAGTACAACAATGGAAAGGAAAGATCACTGGGACAAATTTAAACAGCTCAGAAAGCATACAACAAAAGAAACTTATGATCCACAGAATAATGTGGTTACTTCAGTCCAAACAAATAAAAGAAACATCAAGTCTAAAAGAAATTGCATCAATATAAAAAATATAAATAAAAATTGTGACTTGGTGTTACATTTTTGGGTTCTACTTTGTTATATTTCCGTTTGTAAGATTTTTTAATCATTCAGTGATGACATCTGTTATTTACTTTGTGCACCTATCCACATTACTGTATTAAACATGCAAAATATCTCAGCATTAATCAGCTGAATAACTTATCTCAATACAGCAAAGTATGACTTTGGTACTGTTCTTGACTGCTATTAATCATTTAATAAAATCACTCAGTATTAAAGGAGGCTATTCAAACCATTGTCTGTGCTAGTTTATCAAAAAATCTACCAAATTAATCCCACTTTCTCTTACTTGTATAGCATTGCAAATGTTTCGTTTTCAAGTATGTACTAAATCCTCTCTGAAAGTTAATACTGAATCTGCTTCCACCACGCTTTCAGATCGTTACAACTCATGATGTAAAAAAAAGTCTCAACCTTTCTCTGGTTCTTTCTCAATCATCTTCAATTAGACACCTCTGGTTACAAATCCTCTGTCATCATTATTTTTGTACACCTCAATTAAATCTTCCCTCAATGTTCTTTTCTATAAGCAGAAGAATGACAATTTCTCTAGTAAAATCACAGATCTGAAGTTCCTTATGTTCCAGTACTATTATAGAAAATCTCTTTTCCAAGGCCTTGACATCTTTTACAAAGCCTAATGATCAAAGTTGGACAGACTATTCTAGCTGGGGCCTCATCAATGATTTATAAAGTTTTATCATGACCTCCTGCACTGATTCTCTCTGTCTCTATTTATAAAGCTAAGGATTCTTAAACATGAGTAAAATATTCCAAGGATGTAGGAAACATGAAATAAACAGAAAATACTGGAAATACTCAGCAGCTCTGGCAGTATCTGTGGAGAAAGAAACAGATTTAGCATTTCAGATCAATTACCCTTCATCTGATAAAAGATTTTGGGCCTAAAAGGTCAACTCTGCTTTTTCCTCCACTGATGCTGTCAGACTTGTTTGTTTTCTGATTTATTTCGGGTTAGATAATGTGATCTAATAGCTTCAACAACTTATCCTGCTACTTTCAAATGTTTGTACACATAAACCCAGATGTCTTGCTTTCTAATTTGGAACAAAGCATAAACTGTGAAAAGTAGTAGTGGAGCAGAGGTGGAAGAGACTATGTTTCTATACTTCCCTGTTCCCTTCTCTTACAGTGCTTCAGGTAATCAGATTTGATTTACCAACCTATTAATCAACAATAGTCGGCATGGTTTTGTTAAGGGCTGGTCATATCTGACCAACCTGACTGAAATTTTGGTCAGGGCAACTAGGTAATATTGCAAGTACAATGTTTGGCAGAATTCTTCCACAATGGTGAAGAACTATGACTTCAGTATTTCTGATAAAAGGCACATTTTGTTGAAGTTTTTCATCCAGCACTCATCATTTCACAAGAATACCAATCGATGTAGAGTTATATTTTCCAGTGCTTCTACTGATCAGATTCCACTTGCCAACCAATCAACACTCTCCTCGCATGCAGTATAAATGTTAGTTTTCCCCTTAAATTGTTATTCTCACATGATGAAAAGCTTTGACAAAATGTACCTTTTTTGTAGCAATTCTCAAGTTCTTCACTACCGAACAACTATTTGAATTTAGAATTCTTTGTAAGGGTTACGGCCCGGCAACACTGACAATGAACTTAAGCTTGCCCTTCTTAAATCTGTAGTACATCTGTTACAAAGTTGGGTAGAGTAATTGTGAAGTGGAAGGCAGGAAGCTAAAACGTGTGGTTCCTTTAAAAGATTTGTGCTTTGTCTGTACTTAGAAATTTTTATTAGAAATAAACAATGTCTGTGAGCAGCAGCTGAAGTTGCCAGTACAGAGAGCCTCAAAAAGTGAAACAAGTGTATCAAAAAAGCCTTACAGGTGGCAGGCAAAACAGCAGTCTTGTTTTGATGTTGTGACAACAAATTTGAATTTGGCCAATTAATTTGAAATCAAACTCAGCAATTCAAAGCCAAGTGAATTTAAAAACTGATGGTGTTAACAATCTGAAACTGATCATATTATAAGAATTTGATTGTCATTATGGGTATATAAGATGAGGGCATTTGGAAAATCAGAGAAAGCCAACAGCCATCTGAAAAAGTGAGGTAACTGCCACCTGCCAGAGTTAGCACCATTCTGTTCTCAAAGAAAGCCCATCTAATTAATCAAAGGTACCATAGTATTTTAGCTCAAAGTCCTCATTGAAGAAATTCCTGACAGCAGAATTAACTGAAGAAAGGTGTTTGTGAAGAGACCAGAGATGACAGAATATTCCAGAAGACAGTCTGTGTGAACTTGGAGAGATTAAGTTATAATTTATTGCTTCTTATTAATTGGGTTTATATTAGTGGGACTTGTCTCTGTTTAAACAGCATTCCAGTAGAACTTAGACCAGTTAGGGAATAGTTAGTAGTCTAAGGGAGAATTGATGGTTTGTTAGTAAATTCGTTAATTTGTTCTTGTTACTTGTAAAGTGAAGATCAGGGATTTTCTTTCTTTTAACCACTCTTTTAATAGATTATGAGGGGAAAGCTGAGCTTCTTTGGGTGTTTCAGGGGTAATTATTAGAGGGGAACCCCTACGCCTGTCATAACAGATTGGGGCTTGTGTTTTAGTTTAATTAACGGAGGGGTTTGGCCATTCCGTCGTAACACATCATTTCTCAGTTATCACGTCCTCTGATCATATAGCAGAAGACTTCTCAAGGTAGAGTTTCCCCTGATCTTATGGCTGGGGAATTGAACCTCATTAGGGGTAATGTAGAAATAGACTTATTATTGTCAGTAATAAATTTAATAAAAACTCAGGATAATTTTTTTCACACAGAGTAGTTAAAAAGTGAAACTTGCTACCACAAGTAGCTGTTGAAGCAAATAGTATAGATGCACATAAGGGTAAGTTAGATGTACAAAAGGGAGAAAAGAACAGAAGAATATGTTGTTAAAGAGTGGATGAAGTAGGATTGGAAATGGGTTATGAAGAACATCAACATTGGTATAGATCTGTTGGACAGAATGGTCTGCTTTAGACTTATAAATTCTATATAACACTTCAGACATAAAAAAGAACAGAAATGCATTCTGTCATTCCAACTTATCAACACAGGCCCTGGACACTGTGGACCTGACACAAGATGGATATTTTTTACTTTAATGAGGTGCAAGTGTTCTCCTGATCACCATCCAGAGCATTTTCACACTGTTTGCACCATTCTGTTACCACTCAGAACCTGGCCCAGACTCCTACCAATCAGAAGCAGGTTGAAGATACCAGAGGCCAGTATAAATTTTCATTCAATTTCTCCTCAAATTGCACCATCACCACCTTTGCCCTTGCATAATCATCTACCCACTGAAGAAAATCTCTCATGGTACAAAGTGTGCTGACAATGCTGCTTATTGCACTGAATTTAATTCTTTCGGCTGACTGAAGACAAGACGTCTGAAAAGTTGGCCAAGAGAGAAAACTAGTTTTCCATAAATGTCAATTGCAGCTGGAATCTATTCTCCCAATCTGCTGACTGGAACTCCAGCAATCAACAAAAATGGCTTCGGGTACATTTCATCCCGCTCACATATTTATTGAATGAAACAATCAGTAAAGGTTAAGAAGCCCGAACATTTAAATCAGATTCTTTGGTCAATTGAAGATTGAGATTCACTTCAATAAGAGAATTTTTAGAAAGCTCACTGACTCAATTTAAATATTCTTCCTTTCATCCAAAACAGCCAGCACAAAATCAAATACAGCCAAATAGTGAGATGATTCAATTCTAATCCAACATGCTAAAAACACATTTTTAAAATGCCAGCATTAAACATGCCCTTCATTGGCATTTGTACTTTTTAAAGTTGAAACATGCATCAGTTTAGCTCAGTTGGGGGTACACTTGCCTCAATAAAAGGAAAACTTGCATTTACATAGTGTCTTTCATGACCTCCAGAGATCCCAAACTGCTTATCAGCCACTGAAGTACATAGTGACTGTTGTAATGTAGGAAACATTGCAGCCAATTTGTACAGCAAGAGCCTACAAACAGCAATGTAATAATCGACAAATCCGTTTTGTGATGGAGTGAGACTCCAAAAGCTTGTGTCTTCAAATAAACCATTTTTGACCTTGCCCACACCAGTCCAACACTAGCACCTCCACATCATGTTTTGTGATATTAATTCAGGGATAAATACTGGCCAGTACAACTGGGGAAAACTCCCCTGTTCTTTTCTAAATAGAGTCATAGGACCTTTTAGGTCTACCTGAGAAATCAGACAGCGCTGCAGTTTAACAGCTCATCCAAAAGACAACTCCAACACTACAGGACTCCCTCATTTATGCCCAGGTTTTGGAGTGAACTGGAACCCACAACTTCCTTACCCATCCTTCCCTCCTTCATTCCTCTCTTGGTACCAAAGCCTTCAGGTACCTTACTCCTCTTTAGCACTCCCATTTTGAATTTCTTTAACTTAATTCTTCATTCTTAACTTTTTAGATTCTCCTCAGAGTCTACTTTTATGACTATGTACTACTCTGTCTACTTCACTGGTTAGTCTCTCTCTTTCTATAAAGTCAGGGGGAATTTCATTGTATTAAAGGCAAACATTTTCAGTGTGCGGCTCGGGTTCAACTGCAACCCAGAATTTCAACATATTATCCATGCAGTAACTATTGTAGTTTGAGGAAGGGCTGTTTTGCTGGAGTTGTCAACCTATACGAGTAACTTAAAGCTTATTCAGCTGAAGATCCTATGAATAGCAGGGCGTTGTCCTGACGTTCCAGCCAACATTCTTCCCTTAAACCAATACCAGCAAAAACAGATTAATATCATGCACATCTAATCAATCTGTGGGATATTGCTAAACTCAAAATGGTTATTGTATTTGCATCTGAAGCACTTTGAAACAATTGTGAAAGTATCTTAGAAATTAAATAAATGCAAGTCCCTTGTTGTTAAGTACACATATTTAGATGTATATTTCTTAATTTAACGTGCCGATCAATAGAACGGATATTATAATTCCAAAATTCACAAAACCCATACTAAATTTGTTTTTAAACTGTCAAACAGTGCTCCAGCAAAAATGCTACTTTGAAGGACAAGTAATTAAATGAACAGTAGTTCTGCACTGCTCACTTCAGTCTAACTAAATTTCTCAAACAATTTGTAGTAAACTGGGAGATATGGTCAGCTTTCTGCCTATTCCAGTTTATCCTGTTGAACAGAACTGAGTGATTATCTTCCTAGCCCTTTAAAGTAAAATTATTTTGAAGGAACTCTCGGCAGGGGTGAACGTGCATTAAAATAAAACAACAAGATGCCAGATTTAATATCTTTTATAAGATCTGCATCAACATTTTCAAAATGAAAAGAAAATTTAAAGCACCCCTGCTCTGAGCCAATGTATGGAAATCAACTGTTTAACACAGTGAGCACAAATCACAGTAGTTGAGGATACAATGTAAACTTTACAAGTCAATTCTTAAAATAGCCTGAAGAAAAAAGCTATTTTTAACGTACTAGAGGCATTTACATTGTAATCATTCTCTTACTCCTCATGAATATTGTCAACCTGTACTGTATTATATATTGAACAGGTTGCATCCATTCAATTCAGCAATCAACTGAACATCATAAATTGAGTCTCAGGATTTTTAATTTAGATTGTGAAATTAAATTAATCACTCATCAGAATTTGGCACCCGATGTTATCAAGTAAGTATCAGTTTGAGATAACAAGGTGTAGAGCTGGATGAACACAGCAGGCCAAGCAGCATCAGAGGAACAGGAAAGCTGACGTTTCGGGCCTAGACCCTTCTTCAGAAAGGCTCCTACTATCTCAGTATGAGTTTGAGTTTTGTTATGATTCACTCATACTTGCTACCAACAACATTACGATCACTAAATCCCCACATATGACACCTTTAGCTTTACCAATAGTCATGTAAATACTGTGGCTACAAAAGCAGGTCAGAGACTGAGAATTCACAGTAGGTTACCATGAACTTCCAGACCCTGCTCTTCTAAGTGGTCACGGTTTGGAAGATGCTGTCAAAAGGAGCCTTGGTGAGTTTCTGCAATGCATTTTGTAGATGGTACAATGTGCTGCCATTGTGCATTCATGGTGGAGGAAGTGAATGTTTGAAATCATCGGGGTTAATCAAAATGGGCTACTTTCCCCGGGATGGTATCGAGCTTACTAAGTATCAATGAAACCACACTTAATCAGACAAATGGGGACTATTACAACATAGTCTTCACTTGTGCCTTGCAGAAGGTGACAAACTTTGGAGATACAGGAAGTGAGTTACTCACTGCAGAATTCCAAGGTACTGAGCTGCTGTTATAGCCACAATATTTATATGCATGGTCCAGTTCAGATTTTAAACAACAGTAAACCCCATAATGGTGATAGTAGGAGATTCAACGATATTAGTGCCAACGAATATCACAGGGAGATGAATCTTCTATTGTTAGTTATGGTTACTGCCTGGCACTCATATGGCAAACACATTACTTGGATTTATATCATGAAAAGCTCTATGATGGCACTTGAAACTTTGAATTTAACAAAATGGCATCACCTATGAGGCGGGACATCCAAGGTAAATCAATTTCACAAGCACAGACAAGTTGCACATGTTGACATTCACATCAAGACCAAAACTGCAATCCGCAAACTCAACGCCCATGCATGTCCTCAAGCAGTACGTTGGGGAGTCATGGAATAATCACATCTGACTCCTTCCAGCTACCAAATTCTGAAAGTTGATGCTCCAAGTAACATTTTGCTGTAAGCTTTCCAATGATAATCACTGATGAGTACACAGCTGGAAGGAGGGTGACTCATACCCAATTAACATAGTACTTAGGAGCAGGAGTAAGCTATTTGGCTCTTCAAGTCTGCTTCATGATACAATAATTTCATGGCTGATTGAACTGTCGTCCCAATTACACCTTCCTGTCTGCCTCCCTTAACAAACATCTCTTTTATCTATCAAAAATCAATTTAATTTAGCCTTGAATAAATTTAAAGATCTAAGTATTTCTAGGAAAGAGAATTTCAATGGCTAACAGAGATAACAAGGTGTAGAGCTGGATGAACACAGCAGGCCAAGCAGCATCATAGGATTGCTGTGTTCATCCAGCTCTACACCTTGTTATCTCAGATTCTCCAGCGTCTGCAGTTCCTACTATCTCTGATTCAATGGCTAACAGCCTTCTAAAAGAGAAAAAAAACTTTCTTCTCCTTACTTAAGGAAGGATGTGAGTACATTTCTATGACTCTATGACTCTATGACATTGGAACCTGAGCATTCCACCCACTTGTATTTTCAAATACCACCTGCCCTTCTATGGCAGGGAAGGCAGATCCATCATTGGATTATTTGGTCACCTCAGGACTCACAACACAGAAATAGAAAAAAATCATCTTCAGTCTTGAGGCTCTGCCTCAGATCTGCATTGGAAGCAGCTCAGAGAAGGTTTACTGGCTAATACCTAAAATGAATGAGTTGTTTCTCTTATGAGGAAAAGTTGGACAGGCTGGGCTTGTATCACTGGAGTTCAGAAGCATAAGAGGCAGCTTAATTGAAACACCTGAGATCCTGAGGGGTCCTGACAAGGTGGGTATAGTGGTATGCTTCCTTTCATGGGAGAACTTGGAAATAGCAGTCACTATTTAAAATAAGAGATCATTCACTCACTTAAGATAGAAGAGACTTTTTTTCTCGCAGAGTATTGAGAGTCTTTGGAACTCTCCCTCAAAAATATTCAACTACCCCCTTTTAAGAACAGGATAGGTAGATACTTGATGAGTAAGGGAGTGAAAAGTAATTGGAGATTTTGTTTTTATTCATTCACAGGATATGGGCATCGCTGGCTAGGCCAGCATTTATTTCTCATCACTAATTGCCCAGAGAGCAGCTTCAGAGTCAACCACATTACTGTGAGTCTGCAGTCATATGTAGAGCAGACCAGGTAATGATGGCAGTTTCCTACGCTAAAAGACATTAATGAATCAGCTGGGCTTTTCCCTGACAATTGGCAATGGTTTCATGGTCATCAATAGACTCACAATTCCAGCTTTTATTGGATTCAAATGTCACAAATTGCCATGGCAGGTTTTGAACCCAAGTCCCCACAACGTTACATGGATCTCTACATTAATAGTCTAGCAATAGTACCCTAGGCCTTCAACTAAGAATATTGAATAACTAGATCAACCATGGTCTTACTGAATGGTGCAGAAAGCTCAAGAGACCAAATGTATATGCTCATAGATATGTATCTCAGTCTTGAAAGGGCAACTTCAAAGATCTGAAGAGCTGAATAGTCTACTCCTACTCCTAAGTCCTAGGTTAATATGGTATAGATCTCCATATTTCTAGCTGTGTGCTCATCAGTCACTGCTCATTGGAAGACTTAAAGCAAAGAAAAAATACTTTATTTAAAATATCAAGAGAATTTGGTAGCTGGCAGGAGTCAGATGTGATTATTCCATGGCTCCCCAGTGTACCACTTGAGGACTTGCATGGGGTTTTTAAGTCTGCAGACAGGTATTCTGGTCTTTACTTTTAAACATGATTTCCTCTGTTTCCAGCCTCCCCCACAAGAGAAGATATGATCCTGGTAGCCATCTTAACAATTCTCCTCAGTATTTTATGCATTTCAAAAAGATCACCTCCCACTTTTCTAAACTTGATTGGGTAAAGGCCCAACTAGTTCAACCTTTCCTCAGAAGTTAAATCATTCATTCCAAGAATAAGTCATGAATCTTCTATGAAATGCTTCTCATGCAATTACATCTTTTCTTTCAAATAACGAGACCAAATCAGTGCACAGTACTCCAGATGTGGTCTCAGCAATGCCCTGTTAAACTGTAGTAAAACATTCCCAAAGCTCTGAAACTTGGGTGAGATCTGCAAACTTCCTTCACATTGTGAGCAAGTAGAGATGGGTTCCAGTTTGCTATTCTTGTGGGATTTGTGATTCTTACTATGGACAGGCTATGATTCAGTGCATTGGCTTCTCGAATGACAAGTGGGTCTCCAAAGTATTTTGTTTCTTTGACCTTCCATGAAAATGCTATCAGAATTCTTAAAAGTTGTGGTCCAGTGGGAGGCACAGGAGACATCTGCTGTGACCATCAGGGATAGATTTCCTGTAGCTGGAATGGGTTTTATAACCAGCAACCAAAAGCTCCACAGACACAGGAAAGACATTGATCTTTTACAAAGCAAATCTGTTACAATGCAGTCTTTTTGCACTGCTTATTTTTCACTAATGCTGAACTCTGTGCAATGTCACAGATACCAGAAGTAAAAGGAAAATAACCAAATTGGTTATGAGGATCTGATCGTGCAGAATAATGACCAGGATGGTCCATTTTGAACAGTCTCTTCATTGAAAATACTTTAGATGTGCTGAAGATCCCCTGTGTTGGAAGGCAAATCTATAGACGACAACAAAGAATAACTTGGAGGTAATTTTCATGTTCGCTGTATTAACAGTAACCTGATAAAAAAGGTTACCTATTGCAGCATCTGCCCAATTTACACTCCAATTAATTCATTCTACCTTGCCTTTATTATTTTAAAGATGTCCTCAGAATGGAAGCAACACTGGCAAGACTACAGTTAGTGCTCTGAGAAGGTGATGGTTGATGTTTGCTTCTCTTTGTGTCATTGCAATATTTACATCGAAATCATCGTTGGCTGTCTCTTGATTCAAATATGGTGTCAGAGTCATAGGTTTCTCCCATGGCTGTCCATCTGATTGAACAGGGTGATTTTCAATGCACAGATCTTTGAGCACGTGCAACTAGATGACCCACAGGATAGTCAGATCCAGAGTGCAGGATTTGATCCCCTTTCTTTCATTCTTTGCTGCTGTTCTGCGTGATTATCAAGAGACTGTGACTCAAAGCATTTTACAGCTTGATAGACAATGAGTCACCACTTTGATCAATTGATAGCAAGATCCTCCAGTCCGTCCACTTTAGTTGAGTTTGCAAGATTTTGTTTGAATGCTTGTAAAATTGGCTTCAAGAAGGACATTACCATTTGATAATCCTCCTATTGAATTTAAAGAATGTAGCGAAGGCACTGCTGATGTGATTTTGCTAGCGTTCTTAAGTGTTGCTGATAGACAGAACAAGGATACAAGAGTGTGAGACAACAAGGTGCAGGGCTGGATGAACACAGCAGGCCAAGCAGCATCATAGGAGCAGGCAGCCTCTCTGCTCCTAT
>NC_063357.1:3242002-3258280 GCF_021869965.1 Rhincodon typus | reverse complement strand
CCCGAAACGTCAGCCTTCCTGCTCCTCTGATGTTGCTTGGCCTGCTGTGTTCATCCAGCTCTACACCTTGTTATCTCAGATTCTCCAGCATCTGCAGTTCCTACTATCACTAAGGCATTTGGTATGCTTGCCTTTATTGGTCAGTGTATTGAGTACAGCAGTTGGGAGGTCATGTTGCAGCTGCACAGGGCATTGGTTCAGCCACTTTTGGAATATTGCATGCAATTCTGGTCTCCCTCCTAAAGGATGGATGTTGTTAAACTAGAAAAGGTTCAGAAAAGATTTACGAGGATGTTGCCAGGGTTGGAGGGTTTGTGCTATTGGAGGAGGATGAATAGGCTGGGGCAATTTCCCCTGGAGCGTTGGAGGCTGAGGGATGACCTTTGAGGTTTATAAAATCACAAGCAGCATGTATAGGGTAAATAGGGAAGGTCTTTTCCCCAGGGTAGCGGAGTCCAAAACTAGAGGGCATAGATTTAAGGTGAGAGGGGAAAGATACAAAAGGGACCTAAAGGGCAACTTTTTCACGCAGAGGGTGGTGCGTATGTGGAATGAGTTCCCAGAGGAAGTGGTAGAGACTGGTACAATTACAACATTTAGAAGACATCTGGATGGGTATGCAAATAGGAAGGGTTTAGAGGAATATGGGCCAAATGCTGGCAAGTGGGACTAGATTTAGATAGGATATCTGGGTCGACATGGTGAAATTGGAACAAAGGGTCTGTTTCCGTGCTGTATATCTCTATGACTCTGTGACTCTAAGTTACTTCAAACCTTCATAAGTTAATTTTTGAGCTTCAGCCAGAGTTTTGTATCCAGTTCTGGATACCATAGTTTAGGAAGGAAAGGATACAGTGAAGATTTGCTTGAATGTTACTTGTGATTGGATATTTCGGCTATACGGAGATACTAGGAAACGTAGATTTTCTTTCGAGAAGTTAAGGGAAAAATTAATACAGATGTTTAAAAGTACATGAAGTTTTGAGAGAATAAATACTATAGTAAGAAATTATTCCACGGGTGGGCTTGTCAATAACCAGCAGTCACAAATTGTGATAATTGGCAAAAGGGGATAGATGAGGACAAATTTCCTTACACAAGGAATTGCTATGATCTGGAATGTGTTGTCTGAAAGGGTAGTGGAAACAAGTTCAACACTAAATTTCAAAGAACTCAAACCAGACTTCAGGCGGCACCCACAACTCTCTGACCAAGGGGAAGACTACTTGCCAGCAAACATAATCTTACACAAACTGTGTAAATCAGTTTCTAACAATCTATAACACAGGTCTCTAGTTTTGAATGGTACTTAATAGGAACAACACCAGGAGAGGCCCAGGAACAGGCTGTTTCCTAAACTTCTCAAATATAAATATTGCATATCACCAGAGATGCGTCATTGGCTGCAATAACTTGCAAAACCATTTTGTGCACTGAGTCAGTTCTGGAAACTGAGATAAAATAGAGACATTTGAATATTGGAATCAGAGCTGAGGCATGCTCCAAAGGCTAATCCCTGGTATCAAGGGTTTGAGTTATGAGAGATTGGAAGTTTCATCCTTGAAAGGAGGCACCCAAAAAATGATGTGTAAGACACACACATCATGGGTGAATGATATGGAAAAAGTAAGTGTGGAATAATTTTTTAAACTAAATTTTGTGTGCAGGTTAAAAGGAATATTCACACAGAACTGGCAAATAGGTAACTTCAGGACTGATATGTGGAGTTTGTTGTCCACAATTTGAAAAGGACTTCTGGTAGTGTAGATAATAATCTTGAATTTAAGAACCACAAATTGGAGAGAATATTTATTTTGGTTAAAAAGGCCTCAAAGAGAAGGATGAACCACCTGTGGTTAAAAAGGCAGTCAAGGTGAGAATCCAATCAAAAACTGAGGCATACAATGATGGGAAAATTAGTGATAGGCCAGAGGATTGTCATTTTTTTTTTAGGAACGTCGCAGCAAATGACCGAAAAGCTAATAGAAAGGGAGAAAATTGATTATGACTGTAAATTGGCAAGAAATATAAAATAAAACAGCAAGAACTTTGACCGAATATAAAAGGAAAAAGAGAAGCTGAAGTGAAGGTGGGATCCGAAGGATCCGACTGGAGAACTGACAACTGGAAACAAGGAAATGGAAGGTAATTAAAATCAATATTTTGTATCAATCTTCATGGAGGAGGATGTTATAAACATCTAAAGATATCAGGTAAGCAAGATGCCAAAGGAAGGAAAAGTCTTATAACAGTCTTTATCACAAGGGACAAAGTATTTAATAAACTAATTGGACTGAAGACAGACAAGTCATCAGGACCTGATGCTCCGCATCCTAGGTTTTAAATAAAGTGGCTGAGGAGATAGTGGAGGCATTGGCTGAAATATTCCAGAACTCACTGAATTCCAGGAAGGTTCCAGCGTATCGGGAAACCACTAACAAAACGCCCCTATTCAAAAAGGTAGGGAGGCAGAAAGCAGGAAACTATACGACTATTTAGCCTGAAATCTGTTGTTGGGAAAATGGTAGAGTCCATTAATAAGGAAGGAATAGCAGGATATTTAGAAAAATCTAATGCAATCAAACAGAATCAACATGGTTTTGTGAAAAAGAAACCATATTTGACAAATTTGCTAGAATTATTTGAGAATATAACAAGCAGAGCTGATAAAGGGAAAGATGTGCTGTATTTCAATTTCCAGAAGACAGTTGATAAAGTGCTGCATAAAAGTTGATTGCACCAGATCAGAGCTCATAGTTTTAGGGATAATGTATTTGCAAGGATTGAAGATTAGTTAACACATAAAAGATAGATAGTCTGGATGACTGGGTCTTTTTTTAAGTTGGAAATTACACAAGTATTAGGCCTAGAACCTCAATTATTTACTCGCATGTATTAATGACTTGGAGGAATGTGCAGAGTGTCATGTCTCCAATTTGTTGATGATACAAAAATAGGTCAGAGGGCATGATGGAAGAAGGACTAGAAATCTGCAACGGAATATAGATAGGTTGAATGAATGGGCCAATACTTGGCAGAAGAGTTTAATATGGGAAAGTGTGAACTCATGCACTTTGGCAGGAAGTATCAGAAGGCAGACTATTACTTAACTGGAGAGAAACTCCAAAAAGTGCAGGAGAGGGGGTGTGAGTGTTTTTGTGCAAGAAACACAAACATTTAGCAACAGGCGCAGAAAGTAATTAAGAAGGAAATATGAATATTGGCCTTTATTGCTAAGGGGCTGGAGTTTAAAAATAGGAAGTCTTATTACAAGTGTACAGGTTGTTGGTGTGGCTGCACCTGGAGTAGTGTGCAATTTTGGTCCACGTATTTAAAAAGAATACGATAGCAGTGAAGGCAGTTAAAAAGAGAGATGGTCAATTCCGGGTGAAGCGTTTGACTTATCGAGAATGGCTAAACAGTTTAGGCCTTTATTTATTAAGGTTTAGAAGACTGAGGCATAGGTCTTATTGAAATATCAGGCATTTGAGAGCTATGAGAAGCTGGCAATGAAAGAGGAACTAAGACATGGGGCAGATCAGCCATGACATTAAAGATTTGCAGAGTAGGCTTGAGGGGCTGAATAGCTCACTCCTGTTCCTACTTATTATAGCCTTATGAATATAAAGTATGTTTGAATTTTTCAATTGATGTAGACTAAATAATTGTAACTATCTTGCCAAAATGGGACAAAGATGATGAAATAAATTATTCTTGTCATTAAGTTTAGAAGTAAACAGCATTATTAAAAGTAAAGGGTTAAAGACAAACTATTTGAATTACCAGCTTCACACTTTGAAAAAAAATTCTTATCACCACTGTCACCTATATTAAGAGCCAAATCCACCCACCCTCAACTCCTGAATCAAACAATCCCTCTTTGACAGTTAGACACAGTAAAACACTGTGTGCCATATTGACTGCAATCAGATTCTCTGTTATAATTCATTTCACAAGTTATTCATTTCAGTTTGGAATCTTTCAGCCTTAGTGTTATATATCTATAACTCATTCTCTGTGGAAACATTTGGCTTTTATCTGTTTCCAGCTAGGCTCAATGCTGTTGTTGTACACTTTACTCTCTCAGAAAATCTGCTGAAGTTCAGATCTGGGCCAGTTGAAAATAAACAGAGTCGCCACCCAGCTTTTGAACATATGCTCAGAATTTTACTGGAAGTGAGATGGATAAAAAGGCATATGCAGCTGCAGTGCAATTACATGAGCAGCTAAAAGCCATGTGGACACAATAGAAAAAGAGCTTAAAACCCGTTCAGTTCCAAAGAACTGAGACTGCACAAACATCAATACACAAAGGAGTGGGGAGAAACCAATAAATGTTTCTGATGGACAGTAAGTAACTTCTCTTTTTTTCTAAACTTGCCAACAGGGTCAATTATTTATACCTTTGTTTTCAGCAAAGCTTGAGTTTGACAAACTTCTCATTGTTACCTTATGATATCTGAGTACAAAGACAAAATCAAGTAAAAACAACTTTACCGAAACAGTTAAGCAGACTCTACTCCACCTTACTTTTCTAGTGTTAAGTCCAGGTGTAGTGTCTTATCTTCTCACTCTGCAATCCACTTGATTCTGCCACCACAAATCAGGCAGCAGGCACACTGTGTCATTTTCTCCTTGAATGTTTTTGTTAAGCTATTTCCTTCCTACCTTATCAATGGAAAAACTACACCATGCCAATCTTCAGTCGTCTCCCATAAGTTCTCTCCCATTTTCTGTTGGCCATCCATCAGCAAACCCTAAGCATATCGTGCTGAGTCTCCAGAATTGTAAGATTAATTTCCAGGACACTGGTATGAACATCTCAAGAGGATAGAGCACTTTTAAAAGAATTATGTGGGTTTTTTTTCTCATTTTCTTTGAAAAAGTTTGTTTAATCGTTAAAGATCTACTGGAGATGGGTTGAGGGAAAGTTTGTCTGACAGTCAAGAAATAGTTCATGTGGTAATAAACATTTGGTTCTGGTTCTGGTTGCTATACAGAATCAGCATGTCCGGCAAACAACAGCAAGAATATCAGAGCACAACGCTTGGACGTCATATGATGAAACTTTGTATGAGTTCAATATGTTCAACGAGAGCTGGCAACTCTACATTTACCTCACTATATCATAACATGTCTAAGGATGTTTATTTGAAAGATGCTGTTTGAATGTAAACTGAGACGAAACCCATATCCACAAAGCTTATCAATCAATGAGTAGTTGCGTTTCAGTTATTTTATTGTTTGAATGCAGACATAGTTGCACATGTTCGCCACACTTGCCTTCATTAGTCACAACACTGAATACAAAAATTGGGGCATTATGTCGTGGCTGTTCGGGACATTGGTGAGGCCACTTTTAGAATACAGTGTATCATTCTGGTCGCCCTTCTATAGGAATAATGCTATTAAACTTAAGATGTTGCAAACAAGATTTACAAGTATGTTGCTGGCACTGGAGGGTTTGAGTTACAGAACTAGGATTAGAACTAGAATTAGTTTCATTGTCGCATGTACTCAAATACAGTAATAGAGTTGTAGAGTTGTACAGCATGGAAACAACCCTTCGGTGCAATTCATCCATGCTGACCAGGTATCCCAAATTAATCTAGTCCCATTTGTCAGCATGTGGCCCATATCCCTCTAAACTCTTCCTATTTATGTACCCATCCAGATGTCTTTTCAATGTTTTAATTGTGCTAACCTCCCTCATACCCTCTGGCCTCTCATTCCAAACACACACCACCCTCTGCATGAAAAAGTTGCCCCTTAGGTCCTATTTAACTCTTTCCCCTCTCACCTTAAACATTTGCTCTCTAGGTTTGGACTCCATTACTCTGGGGAAAATACCTTGGCTATTTACCCCTATCCATGCACCCTTGTCTCCTGGTGTAGCGGTCTTTTGGCCCAACGTGGCCTCAGCGAAGACTTCTGACCTTGAGATGATTCCAGAAGTGGTCTCCCAGCCTTGAGCCTCAATGTGAAGCCCAGTGCGGTCTGGAGTCAAGGCCCGGCGTGGATTGGGTTGGTAGGGCTGTTATTCAGAACTTTCTATTTCTTTATTTTCTAATTAATTCCTATGATCTGTCATGCTGGACTTCTTATTTATTTATTTTTCTCATTTTTTTTTTCTTCAGAATTTGTACTTAAGAATCTGTATGTAGGTACATTTGTACCTGAGATGGCGCCGCAGGAAGCAACTTGTAAACTTTTCACTGTTCCAGTCGTATGCCACAACGATTGGTGTTGGGTGCTCTAGTTTTTGTCATTATTATAAATGATTTGGATGTGAACACAGTGGGTATGGTTAGTAAGTTTTCAGATGACACCAAAATTGTTCATGTAGTGGAAGGCTGCCTCACAGTACAACAGGACCTTGATCAGATGGGCAGATGGGCTGAGGAATGGCCGATGGAGTTTAATTTAGACAAATGTGGGGTGCATTTTGGAAGGCAAATCAGGGTGAGACTTAGACACTTAACGGTAGGGTCCTGGGGAGTGTTGCTGAACAAAGAGACTTTGGAGTGCAGGTTCATATTTACTTGAAAGTGGAGTCGCAGGTAGACAGGATAGTGAAGACAGCGTTTGGTATGCTTGCCTTTATTGGTCAGTGCATTGAGTATAAGAGTTGGGAGGTCATGTTATGGCTGTGAAGGACATTGGTGAGGCCACTTTTGGAATCCTGTGTTTATTTCTGGTCTCCTTGCTATAGGAAAGATGTTGTGAAATTTGAAACATTTACAAGGATGTTGCCAGGGCTAGAGGTTTGAGCTATACGGACAGGCTGAATATGCTGCGGCCATTTTCCCCGGAGCATTGGAGGCTGAGGGGTGACCTTATAGAGGTTTATAAAATCATGAGAGGAATGGCTAGAGTGAATAGTCAAGGTCCTTTTCCCAGGGTGTTGGAGTCCAAAACTGGAGGACACAGGTTTAGGGTGAGAAGGGAAAGATATAAAACGGACCTGAGGGGTAACTTTCACACGGAGGGTGTTGCGTGTATGGAACAAGCTGCCACAAGACATGATGGAGGTGGGTACAATTAAAACATTTTAAAGGCATCTGGATGGGTATTCAAAATGTTGAAGGATATTGGTCGAATAAATAAGAATAAACTGCTGCCAGTACTATTTGGTCATTAACCATAGGGACACAATTTAAGGTCAGAAACCCAAAATGTCAACTCTATTTCTCTCTTCAGAAATGCTGCCAGACTTGTTGAGTCTTTCCAGCATTTTTTGTTTTTATGTTCAAATTTAAGATAATTGGCAAAAGAACCAGAGGTGAGGTGTGGTATCAATTCTCTCTTGTGCAAAGTGTCATGTCTCAGGATTTTGTTAACCTTTCTTCCACGAAAAGGATTAACAGGAAAAAGACTTACTATGAAATGCTATATTTTAAGGCAAAGTGGATTCACATGTTTATTATCTAGAAAGCAATGGGACCAAGATGATGTATGCTCTTGAATTAAGCTTTGAAATTATGGGTGGAATTTTCCTTCCCTGGAAATGGTGGAGAAAGTGGCAAGAAGAGCAAAGAATTAGCCAGACTGACATCAAGAAGATACCTGTCCCCTCCCTGCCACCTCAGCAATTAAGTTCTGGTCAACCTTCCCAAACTGTTATCAATAAAGGCCTCCAAGTGGTCTATTAATAACAACAGTTAAGGGCCTCAACCCGCCAATAGCCAGATGAACTTTGTTCCCAGCAGGCAAAAAAGGTGACAGCCTTCCCAACTGCTACAGTGGAGCAACCACCTTCCAGTTTCAGCGTGCAGTGACAATTTTTACAAAACTAGGGGCCACTGGGGACTCGGGCACAAAACAGGGAGGTGCCATTAAAAACCAACCCACTGCTCTTGCCTCCGACATCCTTCCCAAACCTCATTCTCCCCAGAACACCCATCACATGATCTCCTCCTCCATAAACTTCACTTTCGTTCTCACGTACCTAGTTTTCAGTTCTATTGTGCAGCCCCATTAGCCTTTGCCTCTGAAGTGACACTGGTGTTCCAGTGGCTGTCAGCCTGTGATTATCACTTCATCTGACAGCTTTTCTCTTTATTAAGGTGGCGTGTCTTGGTCTTTAAGACACCTACTGCACACTTAGAGGAAAATCCCAACCTGTACTCCCAAAGACTATAATAATTTCTTCACTTATCACAATGACTGATAAATGCCTGAAGTAAATTAACATTAACGCAAACATTAAAACAATATTAAGGAGGATATTAGTTGGAGTGGAATCTGTATGGATACAGCTTAGAAACAACAAGGGGCAAAAAGTGATAGTAGAGGTCGTATGTCCAGTACCCACACTGCAGTGGTAATATTGGGAAAGGCATTACACAGGAAATTAGAGGTGCAACCATTAAAAGTACAACTGAAATTATGGGTGACTTTAAGTAGAGAATAGGCCATCCTAGTCTGGGTATTGCGTAATGAGAAAGGCATAATTGGCAATCTAGCTGTGAATGACCACTTGGGGAAGAGAGGCCACAATTTGATAGAACTCTTCATTAAAGCGAAGTGTGACGTAGTTGATTCTGAGACTAGGTGTTGAATCTAAAGAAAGGAAACTATGATGGTGAGCTGACTGTGCTAAATTGGGGAACGTTACTTAAAGGTGACGGTGGATTGGCAATGACAAATATTTATACAGCACATGAAGGAACTGCAACAATTATTCATTCTTCTGCTGCACAAAAATAAAACAATAATGGTGGTCCAACAATAGCTAATAAAGGAAATTAGAGATAGTATTAGATCAAATAAAGGGGCAAACAAATTGGCCAAAAACAGCAGCAGACCTGAGAACTGGATTTAGGTTTCGAGAAAAAAGGATAAAGGGATTGATTAAGAAAAGGAGAAAGTTATCTTGCAGAGAACAAATGTACTGATTGCAAAAGCTTCCACTGTGAACAGAAAAAGATGAGTGAAGACAAACACTGATCTATTACAGGCAGAAACAGGGAAAATTATAATGGGGAACAAAGAGATGACAGACCAATTAAATAGATACTTTGGTTCTGCTTTCACAAAGGAAGACACATATAATGTTCCAAAATGTTGGGAAACATAGGATCCGGTGAGTGGGAGGAACTGAAGAAAATCTATATTAGCAGGGAAATGGTGTTGGGGTAATTGATGGAATTAGAGATCGATGAATCCCCAGGGCATAATAATCCCAGATTATGTAAGGAAGTAGTCCTAGAAACACTGGATACATTGGTGATCATCTTTCACGATTCTATACACTCTGAAACAGTTGTTTATGTAACTATCCTACTTAAAAAAGTGGAGAGTGTAGTGATTGGAACCAGGTGGATCTTGCTGACTACAAGATACTTGGCTGGGGTTGTTAAACTGGGCCAGTCAGGAAGCACTAGTTGACCAATATTAACAGGGGATTTAGAATCTCCTCACTTCTGGGGACTGACTCTGAGCTGGCTGGCCACAGCGTACTGTGCTCAAGTAAATAAAGGGTGACCTGGTGACGGGATACCAGCCTCTGTGTAGTTATTTCAGAGAGAAAACAGGGAATTATAGACCAGTTAGCTTGACACTGGAAGTGGGGAAAATGCTAGAGTCCAAATATATGACTTAATAGTTCAGCACTCAGAAAATAGTGAGGGTATCAGATTTATGGATGGTCAAGCAGTCAGCATGGATTTATGAGAAGAAGTTATGCTTGACAAATCTCCTGGAATCTTTCAAGGATATAACTCATAAAGCTAATAAGGGGGAGGCAATAGAAAGGTTTTACCTTTTTACCTCCTGGCTTTTCAGGAAGGATATTCGGTGAAGTCGAATCTGTTCGGATACAGTTTATAATCAACAAAGGGCAAAAGGTGATAGTAGAGGTTGTATAGCGGTCCCCATTCTGCAGTCGTGATTTTAGGAAAGGCATTACACAAAATGATCCTACATTAGAGATTAGCATGTAAAATCAAAGTGCTAAAGTAAAGGATTTGGGTTAGTGTACTGACATGCAGGCAAACTGGTTGGCAGACCGGAAGCAAACGGTAGGAATAAACGGGTCTTTTTCAGAGTGGCAGGCAGTGAATGGAGGGGTACCACATGGGTCAGTGTTAAGACCCAGCTATTCACAACATATATTAATGACATTTAATGTAATATCTCCAAGTTTGCAATGACACAAAGCTGGGTGGGAAGGTGAGCTGTGAGGAGGATGCTTCAGTGTGATTTGGACAAGTTGAGTGAGTGGGCAAATGCATCACAGGTAAAGTATAATGTGGATAAATGTGAAGTTATGCACTTTGGGATCAAAAACAGGGAGGCAGATTATCTGAATGGCGATAGATTGGGAAAGGAGGAGATGCAACAAGACCTGGATGTGTTCATACACGTTTTACTGGAAGTGAACACGCAGGTGAAGCAGGCAGTGAAGAAGGCTAATGTAAACCTTCACAGCAAAAGAAGTTGAGTACAGGGGGAAGAATGTCTTACTGTAACTACACAGGATCTTGGTGAGACCACATCTGGAATACTGTGAGCAGTTTTGATCAGCCATGGTCATACTGAATGGCAGAGCATGTTCTAAGGGCCAATGGCATAATGTTGCTTCTATTTTCTATGTGTCTATGTTTCTATTGTGTCCCATTGTGTTCAGAGGTCCTGGATCTCAAGCTCTCGGTAGGGCTTAGGAACAATCGACACTTCCCTCCATTTCAGAGAATAAACTGTCCGTTATCAGCCACTGCAGAGCCACTGACTTCCATAGCTACCTTCAGAAGAACGATTTCTTCCTGTTCCTTTAGCTTGTTATCATGTCCTCCCCTCCCCCCATCCCAGTTACTGACCTTTCAAGTCTGGCAGGAGACAAGCCATTGTTCTGCCATTTTCACATTCCAATCACTTAATCTGAACTATCAATGTCACTTCTCCACCAGTACCTTACGCCCACCTCACCACTAAACTATAGCATGAATGTTGTCCCCTCCACACTTCACTTCAGCTCTGATGAAGAGTTATTTAGACTCGAAACATTAGCCTGCTCTCTCTCCATGGATGCTGTCTGACCCACTGTGATCTCCAGCAATTGTTGTTTTCAATCTCAGTAGGGTCTATCTGGTGTATGTCAACCTTTTGGGTTGTGTACACATGGAAATATACAATAACAGAGACAGAGTCAGAGTTTTTTTATAAAACTAGAAGCTGCAAGGACCGCTATAGCCAAGCTAAGAAAAAAAACACAAGGGAAAACTACAAGTTATTTTGTCTAATTCAAGTAAGCTGACCTACTGAGATGCAAGAAAGCATACCACATCAATTATTTTCTATGATTACACGGAGACAAGTTGTACTGTTCCAATTAAGAGAGTGATCATAACTGATGCTCTATATGTGCATGCTGTGAAATAAAACAGCTGAACAATTCATATCTGAATTGGTCGAACCAAATATTTTCTTAATCTGTCTTCCAAAAAATTGAACTGGCACGTGGGGGCACGTGAGTAACCCTCTTCAGAACTTGAAGCATACTGGGTTACAATACAACTCAATACTATGTAGTTCAACTGAAGCCTTACATGTAAGACGTTCTTTCTGCTAATGGAGTGACCTGACTGCCCTTGAGACATTAATTGCAGCAAGATCTAAAATTTGTAACTGTGGTTCTCTGGCAAGAATGATAACAATAGACTTCAGTTCAAAAAAACAATAATACAGACCATAAGCTTTAATATTTGATTTCTAGTCTGTGCCTATTTAACTAATCTCATACCATAGCTTTGAAACTGATTTTAGCAACTCTGAAGTCAGGAAGAGAAAGACCTCCTGGACTGCTTACAATGGCTCTTAGTGGGATTTTAATGTATGAGGGCATAGTATAAAGAAAGAACAGAGTACAGCTTTGATAACCTGCATAAATAAATAGCTTGACAACTCTTGCAGGAAGAATGGCCTGTGAGGCAATGTAATGTAAGACACCTATGAAACTATGTGCCAATACATTGGCTGGGTGCAGGAAGAATTTGAAAACACTCAATAATACTTTATAGAAGATGGGGGATTGATTACAATATACTTCCAAAACAAACTCAAAATACTAAACTAAGAGATATTGGGCTAACAATTTTGTGGAGAGTTTGCTCTTCCATTTCAAGACTATCCAATAAGACTGTAATCAGACAGAAGTTAACACAAAGACAAGAAAGAGACATTAGGGCAATATAGTAACTTTTTTAGGACCATCTTAAAGGAGAGACAGGTGGAGAGGATTAGGGAGAGAATTCAAGAGCTTGGAGCCAAGATGACTTATAGTATGGCCACCAATGGTGGATGGAAGGATGCAGAGAATATGTAAGAGACCAGAGCTGGAGAAAAACCGCATTCTCAAAGGCCTTTATGGATGGAGGAAGTTACAAAGATAGGGGTGGGTAAGGTCATAGAAGGTTTTGAATATGTAGGTTAACATTTTTAAATTGCAGCATTAATGGACTGGGTGTACAGGGTGGTTGATGAATGAGAAAAATTAGATTAGGATGTGGATATTGAGTTCTGGATAAGATCATGGTTATGGAGGATGAAAAACAGGAAGTTGGTAACAAAAAAATTGAATTAGTCAGGGCTGGAAGTAACACCAGCACGAGTGAAAATTTCAGTGACAAATAAGCCAAGGGTGGGGCAGAGATCGTCTTTATGATAATGAGGATATGGAGCCATAAATTCGGCTCAGAATCAACCAAAACACAAATGCTGCAAAGAGTCTGATTCAACTTGCCATTATGTCCAGGAAATAGGAGGGAATTAATGGCAAAGGATCAGAATTTTGTGACAGGGGCTGAAATAACAACATTGGGCTTCCCAATATTAAGAAAATTGCAGTTCATCTGGGACTGGATACCTGACAAAGTCAATGACTCAATCAAGGGAGGTGATGCTGAAGTAAGAGCTGGGTGTATTCAACATACAAGTGGACTCTAATGTCATGACCTTGTTATGATGTTGCCAAAGAGCAGCGTATGGATGAAAAGTGGAAGATGGCTAAGGACAGAGTTAATAATACAGGGTTTATACAATAATCAAAAGAGAAGACTGACAGTCCCACTCAGCTGAACAACAGAAGGGCAACGTTGTTGGATTGTTTAGTCGAGGTGCCGAAGACAGTCTACATATTAAGAATGGTGACTGTAGGCAGCACAGCAAAATCGTACAGAAAATCATTCATTGATTAGGGAAGGTTTTACGCTGTGCCAGATGAAAACTGGACTGAAGAAACTCAAACGTGGAATTGTAAAAGGGGTGAACACAAATTTTGGTGGTGACAGCATGTTCATAGACAATGGAGAGAGAAGGGAGTTTAAAGCCTTGATATTCTCGTTTTCAAATCCCTCCCGACCCCTGCTTTCTCCTGTAACGTTTTTGAATCTTACTCTACACCTGTCCAATTCCAGTAACATATCTATTCCTGATTTAAATGATCCATTGTTGGCAGCTATGCTTTCTACTACCAAGCACCCAACTCTAATATTGCCCACCAACCCCCAACTCTCTCCTGCTTTGAAATACTCCTTAAAACCTACCACTTTGACCAAGCTTTTGGTAAACTGTCCTAATATTTCCTTAGAGATAGTAGGAACTGCAGATGCTGGAGAATCCGAGACAACAAGGTGCAGGGCTGGATGAACACAGCAGGCCAAGCAGCATCATAGGAGCAGAGAGGCTGACGTTTCGGGCCTAGACCCTTCACCCGAAACGTCAGCCTCTCTGCTCCTATGATGCTGCTTGGCCTGCTGTGTTCATCCAACCCTGCACCTTGTTGTCTCTAATATTTCCTTATGTGATTTCATTTTAAATTTTGCTCGATACGACTCCTATGTAGCCCCCTGGAATATTTTACTAAATTAAAACTTATATGTAAATTCAAGTTGTTGTTTTGTTGCTATTGTGATGGTACACGCATTTGCAAAGATTGAGGGTTAGGTTATTTTTGGAGGAAGAGAGTGATAACATTGGATCTGAAAGTAACAGAACAATACTCAAAATGAGCACAGGTGTTAGTGTTTCAGACAGTATAGATGCCAGGAAAAAAAATGAGTATTCATAATTTTATAGCATTTACATCAAGAAAACAGAACGGAGTTGTACTGACATATTGACATTGACATGACCTCTGAAAAGCTATCAGGGATCCCAAGAGGCAGTACTAGACCAAGTTAGAGGCTCAAACCAACCGTAGACTTCCTCCACCTGTAGCAAGGCCTAAACAACATTACAGAATACAAAATGAAGCAGAGCAAGATAGTAGACAAAGACACGTCCCTTCCTGATGCGCTCAATGTTTTCTACATTTGGTTTGAGCAGAATGCCAGCGGCACAGTGTCACCAGCTACAGACACACCTGTGCCCGCTGTCACCACTGCAGACAGCAGATCGGTTTTCTTCGGAGTCAACCCAAGGAAAGCAATGGGCCTGGATGGAGTCTCCGGCCAAGCACTTAGATCCTGTGCGGGCCTCATGATGGAGGTATTGTCAACCTCTCCCTCCTACAAGCTATAGTCCCCACCTGCTTCAAGAAGACCACCATCATCTCAGTACCAAAAAAAGCACACACAGCATATCTTAATGACTATTGCCCAGTGCCTCTGACCTCCATAATCTTGAAGTGCTTCGAGAGGCTAGTCATGGCCCACATGAACTCTAATCTCCCAGCCTGCCTCAATCCTCCATAATTTGCCTTCTAATGTAACAGGTCCACAGTGGACACCAATTCCCTAGCCCTGCACTCATCCCTGAAACATCTGGACCACAGGGCCACCTATGTCAGACTCCTGCTCATCGACTACAGCTCCACCTTCAATACCATTATCCCCTCCAGACTGATCTCAAAACTCTGAAACCTGAGTCTCGGCCTCGCCCTGCAACTGGATCCTCAGCTTTCTGCAATCACAGACCACAATCAAGATAGACAACAGCACATCCTCCACGATAACACTCAACACTGGAGCCCCCCAGGGATGCGTTCTCAGCCCCCTGCTATACTTCCTCTACACCCACGACTGTGTTGCCAAATTCCAAACAAATACCATCTACAAGTTTGCTGACAACACCACCGTGATAGGACGGATATCAAACAACAACAAGGCAAAATACGGAAAGAAGACAGATGACTTGGTTACGCGGTGCGATGATAACAACCTCTTTCTCAACCACAGAAAATATAAAGAACTGATCATTAACTTCAGAAAGAAAGGAGGAGAACATGCTCCCATCTACATCAAAGAAGCTGAGGTTGAGAGAGTGGGGAGCGTCAAGTTCCTAGGAGAGACGATAATTGACGACCTGTCCTAGATTCCCCATGTAGATGCAGTGGTCAAGAAGGCCTGACAATGCCTCTTCTCTATCAGGCTACTCAGGAAATTTGGCATGTCCACAAGGACCTTCACCAAATTTTAGAGGTGCACCACTGAAAGCATACTGTCCGGGTGCGTAACGGCCTGGTATGGCAACTGCTCTGCCCAGGACCATAAAAAACTATAGAACGTTGTGTGCACGGCCCAGACCATCAAAGAAGCCAACCTTCCATCCATGGACTCCAGTTACACAGTTTGTTGCCCCGGAAAGGCTGCCAACATCATCAAAGATCCATCCCACTCCGGTAATGACCTCCTACAACCTCTTTCATCAGGCAGAAGATACAGAAGCTTGAACACATGTACCAGCAGTTTCAAGAACAGCTTCTTCCCTGCCATTATTAGACTGATGAATGGACTCTCTAACTTCAATAATGCTGATTGTGCCAATATTGAACTTGCGTAGCGCACCTCCTGTACGATGTAACTCGTATGTGTCTGTCCAAGTTTTTTTTTCACCCTATGATCTGTATATCATTGCTTACTATGATCTGCCTGTACTGCTCATAAACCAAAGCTTTTTGCTGTACTTAGGTACACATGACAATAAATCAAATTAAATCAATGGCTTAGAGAGGGAATTAGAAGAAATAGGAGAAAAGCTAGAGAAATATGAAAGTTCAGGAATAGGACAAGAAGAAATCTTAAGAGAATTTGGCAAGGGAAAGGGACTAATAAAGCAATAAAGGAAGTTCACAAGTGCCTTACAGATTGTTCGAGTTGAGTCCTAAACAGGAGAAACAGGTTTAAGAGGTTTTTTTGATAATAAAGAGGCATTCCGGGATGCTGCTGGAGTAGTGAGCAGTTTTGGCTGACCAGGGGTGTAGATTTAAGGTAAGGAGTATGAGATTTAGAGAGATATGAGGAAACATTTTTTTTCACCCAGAGGGTGGAGGGAATCTGG
>NC_063357.1:3177408-3241602 GCF_021869965.1 Rhincodon typus | reverse complement strand
CCAGATTCCCTCCACCCTCTGGGTGAAAAAAAATGTTTCCTCATATCCCCTCTAAATCTCATACTCCTTACCTTAAATCTACACCCCTGGTCATTTATCCCTCCAGCCATGGGAACAGTTCCTTCCTGACTACCTTGTCTACAGCCCTCATAATTTTATACATTTTAATCATGTCCCATGTCAATCTTTGCTCCAAGGAAACAACCCCAGTCTGTCCAAACTTTCTTCGTAACTAAAACCCTAGAGCCTAAACAACATCCTGGTAAATCTCCTCTGCTCCCTCTCCTGCGCTATCATATCCATCCTATAATGTGATTCCAGAAGTGCACACAATACTGTAGCTGTGGATTAACTAATGTCTTATACAGTTCTTGCATAACCTCCCTGCTCTTAAACTCTATGGCTCTGTTAATAAAGACAAGTATCCCAGATGCTTTCTTAAACATTTTATCCAATTGTCATGCTAACTTAAATGACCCATGGACATCAACACCAAGATCCTTCTGAAATTTGCTGCTTCTAAACATCTTACCAAGGCATTTCCTTGCCTTGTTTGCCCTGTCCAAGTTCATCACCTCACATTTATCCTAACTGAATTCCATTTGCCTACGATCAGCCCATCTCACTGGCCCATTTATAACCCCCTCTAATTTAGGGCTACCCTCCTCACTAATTACCATCCCAAACATTTTCATATCATCCACGAACATACTGACCAACACTCCTACATTCAAGTCCAAATGGTTAATATATATGACAAACAGCAAGGGCCCACACTGATCCCCACAGAACCCCCAATGGGCACAGGCATCCAGTTACACAAACACCCTTGATCATCACCCTTTGCTTCCAGCCATTCAGCCAATACTTGATCCAAGACGCCAAATTTTCTTGATCCCATGGGCTCATCGTTATCAGTGTCCATGCAGGACTTTATCAAAAGCCTTGCTAAAGTCCGAGTACACTACAACAAATCCATTGACCTCATCTACACACCTGGTTATTTCAAAAAATTCAGTCAAGTTCATCAGGCATGACTTCCTTCAACAAAATCATGCTCCATGTTCTTGATTAATCTCTGCTTCTCCAAATGCAGATTAATTCTGTCCTCAGAATAGCTTCCAACAGTTTCCCCACCACTGAGGTTAGACTGACCAGCCTGTAGTTTCCTGGTATATACCTGAAGGCCTTTTCAGCAATCATAGAAGCAATGGATAGAATAGCCTCCTTCTAGGTTACACATTTCCTGTGGACCAGAGGGCAGACAAGAAGTTTTTTTTTACACAGGGTTACAGTGCAACTTCCATTGGGTTGGTTCAGGAAAATTAAATAATAGCTTTCAAAGGACAATTGCACAGAGTACTGCAAAAGGAAACAGAGATGGGAATGTGGAGAAGGAGTCAGAGAATGAAACTGTTTGGATATCTCATGCAAAGAACCAGCACAATAACAATGGGCCAAATGGCCTTGCTTTCACAGCAAGACTCCACGAAAAGAGTTTCTTGCGAGGGAATCAGCTGTTATCATTTAATTTTACAAATATCAGATTACTGTAGTTGCACTTTGCAAGGCCCAAGGGTCCTCATCTTATTGCTGTAATTCTGTTTTTTCATTCAGTCATGGGACATGGGAGTCGCTGGCTGGCCAACAGCTATTGCCCATTCCTTGATAAGGTCGTGGTGAGCAACTGATACAACTGAGAGGCTTGCTAGAACTTTTCAGGAGGCAGTTCAGAGTCAACCACATTGCTGTGACTCTGGTGTCACATGTAGGCCAGAATAGGTGAGAATGGCAGATTTTCTTCCCTGAAGGACATGAGTAAACCAGATGAGCTTGTCCAGCAAGTAACAATGATTTCATGGTCATCGGTAGATTCTTAATTCTTGATAGTTTTACTGAATTCAAATTCACCCATCTGCTGCGACAGGATTCAAATCCTGTCCCCAGAACATTATATGAGTTTCTGGATTAATAGTCTGTCGATAATACCATCAGGCCATCACCTCACTCCCTCTCAAATAACATATCAAAGATTCCAGAAATTGCCTCAACTCGATTTTACAGCCTTTTCCCCATAACCCTTGATTCTCTTACTGATTAAAAATCTACCTATCTCAGCCTTGAATCTATTTAGTAATCCAGTCTCGACAGTTGCTCAGTGCAAAGGCTGAAGGAGGAAATCAATGATGATAACTCAGTGAAAATTATGATATAGGCTTGATAGACAGCAAGGATTTTAAAAGAGAGATGCAAGAGATAGAACAAGGTGAGATATTCAAAGAAGGAAAAGGTACGAGAGGAGAATGGGGGCAGTCTAAGTTGAGATTTGATGTTAAGGCCCACACAACTACTATATCAGTTTGAGTGAAGTGGATTGTGGAATATATAGCCAGTTGAGGAGGCTTCACTAAAGGCCAGGTTTCAATCATTAAAGATTAAACTAAATTAGATATTAAATAGGTAGCATCTAGGTTTACATTGACCAAAAGATTCCAGTTTCAAACGGGCATAATTAGCCAAAGCTGCAAATGGTTAAAAAGAAAGCATTCTTTTCTTTTTTTCTGTTTTCCATCTGAATGAGAAAAATAATTTCAATGATTTTCATCATTTAAATATTTCAACATTTGGCCTTCCAAGACATTAGACCAGGTAATTTGCTTCCTGACTGCCACCAATACTGCTCTAAATCTATAGGAGGGTAATCCTGACTAAATCATGTGCTGATTTTGCATAAGAATTTTTGGGGGACAAAGAGAGTGCACTCACTTCTAAAATTTTCATCAAATAATCTATCCCAAAACCTGCCTTTCCCCAGATAACTCAGAATCTATTGTACCATAAAATCCATAACGGTTTAAGTGTGATTCTTTGAAAGCCTATTCATGGAGAAGAACAATGAAAATCATACAGCACAGGATGAGGCCATTCAGGCCACCATGCCTGTCTCAGCCATTTGAGGGAGAGCCAATGCATGTTAGACAATTAAACCCCACAGTTTAACCCATTCCCCTGCAGGTTCCCCAAGGAGACATCACTGATTTGTTCTCAAGATAAGACTGAAGGTTTAATATTCAAATACATAATTTCCACAAAGGTGTGTTCTATATATTACCTATCTGGCTCATTAATGTCCTTCAGGGAAGAAAATCTGCTATCCTCATGATCTGGCCGACATATGACTCCAGACCCACTGCAATATGGCTGACTCTCAGCTGCCCTTTGAAATGGCCTAGCAAGCCACTCAGTTGCATCACTCAACAAAGAAATGAAACCGCATTGACTACACACCAGAAAAGACAACAGCAGAAACACCCCTGTCGCCTGCAAAGTCGTCCTTACTAACATCTGGGGGCTAGTGCCAAAACTGGGAAAGCTGTCTTACAGACTAATCAAGAAAAGCCCTGACATGGTCATATTCATGGAATCATAGCTTATAGACAATGTCCCAGACACAACCATCACTATCCCTGGATCCTGTCCCACTGGCAGGACAGACCCAGCAGAGGTGCTAGCAAAGTCAGGAAAGAGTTGCACAGGGAATACTCAACATTGACGCTGGACCCCATGAAGTCTCACAGCTTCAGGTTTAGCATGGGCAAGGAAATTTCATGCTGATTACCACGTACCGTCCTCCCTTGGCTAATTAATCAGCACTCCTCCTTGTTGAACATCATTTGCAGGAAGCACTGAAGGTGGTAAGGGCACAAAATATACTCTGCGTGCGGGATTGACTCAGCAGCAGCACTACTGATGGAGCTGGCTGGGTCCCAAAGGACATAGCTGCTAGACTGGGTCAGTAGCAGGCGGTGCGGGAACCAACAAGAGGGAAAAATATACTTGATTGGATCCTTACCAACCTGCCAGTTGCAATTGCATCTGACCATGACAATATGGTTAAGAGTGACCACCGCACAATCCTTGTGAAGAAATAGCCCTGCCTTCACATAAAGGATGCTGTATGGCACTATCACCATGCTAAATTGGACAGACTTCAAATAGATTTAGCAACTCAAGACTGGGCAGCTATAAGGCACTGCGAGCCATCAATAGCAGCAGAACTGTACTCCAGCATAATCTGCAAACTCATGCCCGGCATATCCCCCATTCAACCATTACCATCAAGTTAGGGAACTAACCCTAACAACAAAGAGTGCAGAAAGGCATGCCGGGAGCAACACTAAAAATGAGATGTCAACCTGGTGCTGCTATCAGAACTACTTGCATGCTAAACAGCATAAGGAAAAAGTGAAACAGAGAGCTAAATGATCCCACAACCAACAAATCAGATCTAAGCTCTGCAGTCCTACTGCATCCAGTCGTCAATGGTAGTGGACAATTAAACAACTCTCTGAAGGAGGCAGCTCCACAAATATCCCCATCCTCAATGATAGAAGAGCCCAACATATCAGTGCAAAAGGTAAGGCTAAAGCCTTTGCAGCAATCTTCAGCCAGAAGTGCCAAGTGGACAATCCATCTCAGACTCCTTCGGTGTTTCCCAGCATTACAGATATCAGGCTTCGGCTAGTTTGATTCACTTCACGTGATATCAAGAAACAGTTGGAGGCACTTGATAGTCCAAAGGCTCCTGCTCCTGACAACATTCTGGCAATAGCACTGAAGACTTGTGTTCCAGAACTTGCTGCTGCTCCCTGACCAAGCTCTTCCAATACACTTACAACACTGGTATCTTGCCGAGGTGTAGTAAATTGCCCAGGTGCACAAAAAGCAGGACAAATCCAATCCGGCTAATTACCACCCCATCAGTCTACTCTCAATCATCAGTAAAGCAATGGAAGGTGTCATCGACGGTGCTATCAAGCAGCACCTGCTCAGCAATAAACTGCTCAGTGACGTCCAGTTTGGGTTCCACCAGGGCCACTTAGCTCCTGACCTCATTACAATCTTAGTTCAAACATGGACAAAAGAGCTCAATTCCACAGATGCGGTGAGAGTGACAGCCCTTGGCATTTCGGCCCCACTCGACCGAATGTGGCATTAAGGAGCCTTAGCAAAACTGGAATCAATGGATATCAGGGGCGAAAACTCTCCACCAGTTGGAATCATATTTGGCACATAGGAAAATAACTGTAGCTGTTGGACGTCAGTCATCTCAGCTCCAGGGCATCCTTTTTCACTGCAGCATAGTATGTTGAGGCTGACTTTATAGAGGCTTATAAAATCATGACGGGCATAGATAAAGTGAACAGCAAAGGTCTTTTCCCTAGGGTGGGGAGAGTTCCAAACTAGGGGTCATATTTTTAAAGGTGAGAGGAGAAAGATTTAAAAGGAACCTAAGGGGCAACCTTTTCATACAGAGGATGGTTCGTATGAGGAATGAACTACCAGAGGAAGTGGTAGATGCAGGTACAGTCACAAAATTTAAAAGACATTTGGACAGGTACATGAAAAGTAAAGATTTAGAGGGATATGGGCCAAATGCTGCCAAATGGGACTAGTTTGGTATGGCAAATTTGATCAGAACGAACAAGTTGGACCGAAGGGTCTGCTTCCGTGCTGTATGACTCTGCAGGAGTTCCTCAGGGTAGTGTTCTAGGCCCAACCATCTTCAGCTGTTTCACCTGCCCTCCATTAAAAGGTCAGAAATTGGGATGTTCGCAATGATTGCACAATGTTCATCACCATACACAACTTCCCAGATACTGAAGTCTATGTCCAGTTGGAACAAGATCTTGACAATATCAAGTGTCAAGTAACATTCATGCCACACAAATGCCAGGCAATGACCCGCAACGATCTAAGCACAGCCCCTTGACATTCAATGATGTTACCATCACTAAATCCTCCACTTAAACACATCCTAGGGGTTACCATTGACCAGAAACTCAACTGGATCAGCCACATAAACACAACGGCCATAAAAGCAAGTCAGAGGCTAGGAATACTGCGGCGAATAACTCACCTCCCAACTCCTCAAAGCCTGTCCACCATCACCAAGGCACAAGTCAGGAGTGAATGGAATACTCCCCACTTGCCTAGATGAATACAGCTTCAATAACACTCAAGACATATACATTCAGGACAAAGCAGACCACTTGATTGATACCGTATCCACAAACATCCACATCCTCCATGCCCAATGCTCAGTAGCAGCAATGTGTACAATCTACAAGATACAGTGCAGAAATTCAACAAAGACAGTACCTTCCAAACCCATGACCACTTCCATTTCAAAGAACAAGGGTAGTGGATACATGGGAACACCACCATCAGCAAATTCCCCTCCAAGTTACTCACCATCCTGACTTGGAAAAATCTCATCATTCCTTCATTGGGAGAAAAACTTGAAATTCCATCCCTTCAGGCATTGTGCATCAACCTACAGCACATAGACTGCAGTGATTCAAGAAGGCAGCTCACCACCACCTTCTCATGGGCAACTATGGACAAGTAATAAATGTTGGCCATCCAGCAATGCCCACATCCCATGAATGAGTGAAAAAAATCAGAATGACAATAGTGATTCTTAAGAGATCTCCGTGGACATGCCTATTAAGTGGTACACTGTGTCCATTAAACGGTGAGTGCATCTGCAAATAAATTTGCTCTGCTTAAATAAATTGATAATGATTTGTAAATGAGATATTTTAGACATCTTGCAATGAAGCAATGCTAGATTGAATGAAAAGCAGTGTTCAATATTTACCTGTCTGTGGTGCAGGCAGGACCCGGGCTGTTCGAATGGGACCATTCCGGACTGAGTACAACTCCTGAGCCTCACCACTCATCTGCATCAAAACGAAAAATTAGAGAGCAAAATTCATCAAAGAACACTCAAAATTCCCAGATAATAAATGTTTAATATTTTCACTAACACAAGTACCTAACGTTGTAATTACACATTTCAGCTGATGCTCCGGACCACACCCCATTATGTCATTTCTGTTTTTCTTATGCCTTGTTCTTACCTCTTCTTCTCACTTTAATTTTTTTTTATTTAACCTATATTTCTATGAACCTGTTCAGAGATGTTATTACACACCTCTGGAGCAGGTGGGACTTGAACCCGGGCCTACTGGTTCAGACGTAGGGACACTATTACTACACCATTAGACCATCCTCCTTCTCACTTTAAACCTTTAATTTAAAACCATTCACAGCTGATGCCTCCCACTCCTTATATCCTCCTCAATCCTGCAACAGTATCCCTGCCCAGTCCCCCACAACCTGACTGCTCAATCACAAGGACAGCCTATTTCTACCATTTTCTACCTACCATTGTGCCTATCTCAATCATTAGTTGTGCCTTTGTGCTGCAAAACCCAGCTGTTCCAACGCTGTCCTGGCAAACCTGCACCATCCATAGACTTCCATAATCCAAATTTTGTTGCCTGTATTCTAGCCTACACGAAACTCCATTTGTTCTTACTAACATGCATTAGCATCCAGTCAACCAATGTCACAAGTTTAGCAGGTTCAATCCTTGCATATAAATCCTGACCCTTTCACAGCTTTTGTGATATACTACTTGAAAGTTCATGAAAAGGCCAATGTCCACCATTTTTGGACCTGAGCAGTATCCAGTCTACCTCAGCGTACCCTGGAAGGGGAAAGTGTCTCAAAATTTGAATAACAGGTAAAGCTAGCTGTCAAACACTGCTACAAGGGTCATGAAGTCAGAATCTACCAAGGGTCAAATGGTCATGGAGTCCAATTTGACTGAAGGGTCAAAGGGTCATGCAGTCAGAATCTATCGATGGTCAAAGGGTCATGAAGTCCGATTCTACCGAGGGTCAAAGGGTCATGGAGACAGAATCTACCAAGGATCAGTAAACCCACCAGTGATTTTCTCCACTGACATCAAGCCAAAAAGACATTTTGTGTACCACACAAATTAATTTCTTTATTCACTCGTGGGACATAGATATTGCTGGCTGGACCAGCACTCATTGCCTATCCCTAGTTGCCCTTGAGAAGGTGGTGGTGAGCTGTATTTTTGAACCACTGCAGTCCATGTACTGCAGGTAATATAACTTCTGAGTTCCAGCGCCAGTATGATGCCAGGTACATAGGCTGTTCATCCCAATGACTATCAGACAGTATCAAACAACATGTTCTGTGCTACAGATTACATCAGAAATCAATTTAAGAGCATCAGCTGGCTTTGTGATGTATTTGCATGTGCTAGAAGCTACATGCATAAATACTGTACTTTATACAGGCAAATGGAATTTGTAAATAAATTGCACCTTTTTCAAAACAGGGTCATAGAGTCAGCCAAACTCCGCTACATCACCACAGCAATGCTCTAACCAATCAGAATCTACCTCTCTGGTCTGAGGATTAATATTGACGGTTAACAGGTCTTGCTGCATCTCAATGCCAAATATGGCCCAACCAACCAGCACTCTCTTCTCATTCTGTCTAAAGTGGTGTCTCTTTTTCTTCAAATCTGTTTCTTGTGTCCTAGTTCCAAATACATGATGAAAAGTTTCAACATCTGGTCTCCTTTTGGCAATGTTTAAATTCTGTACTGCCAGGCATTTATTTAATTATGAATAACCTCATTTCAAAGTAAACAGACAACACCTTTTGAACAGACCCTGAATGCCTTAATCCAGTTTTGTGGACAAGGGAATAGGTAGCAAAGGAAAATTATTTCTGGGGGAAAAAGAAATCAACAAAGGCAAAAACTTTGTGACTGAAAAGGAGATAACACAGTGTGGCGCTGGAGGAACACAGCAGGCCAGGCAGCATCAGAAGAACAGGAAAGCTGACGTTTCAGGTTCTGAAGAAGGGTCCCAAAACGAAACACCAACTTTCCTGCTCCTCTGACACTGCCTGGCCTTCTGTGTTCCTCCAGCTCCACACTGTGTTATCTCTGACTCCAGCATCTGCAGTTCTTGCTATCTCTGAGTGACTGAAAAGGAGTTTTTGTTTAGGTTGGATAATTTATCTGGTATCCCATCACCCAGTCACCCTTTATTGACACATGGGAAGTCCTTGACGCTGAGCCAGCTCTCAGCATGTCAGGATGTCTGATACTCCTTAGAAGAGACTTTGCAGTGGGAGATGATACTCCTGTTTTTATCTGTCAGCCTTGGCTCCCTGGTTGGATCAGATTAACAGGCCCAATCAGGGAAGTTATATTATAGGAGGTCCACCTGGCTGATCTCGTTACAACCGCTACAGTTCACACTATTACATATAAGTCAGGTATCTGTGTACTGAAGTCCCACTGTAATAATCTCAACTAATCAATGCTGAAGGAGTCCTATTCTGCTACAGGTGCTGTCCTTCAGCTGAAATAGATTTAAATCCCATGATATATTGAGGAGGAGCAGAGAGATATTCATCCCTTTTCTAACACTATCAAAATTAGATCAGCTTGTCAGTGATCTTATTGCTGTTTGAAAACTCTTATATATGCCCGAATTTAACTGCTCTACAAATAAAGGCTGTGCTAGATCATAAACCCTAAAATTCCTTCTTAAATGACGCCATATCTCTACCTCTCTTAGGCTTTACTGCGCTCCCCAAAGCTTATCAGTTAGACCCAGTTTTTGATCACCTGTCCTAATAGCTCTTTATATGGCTGGGAGGCAAATTTTAAACACTTTGAAAACATTTCTTCGATGCTCTTTATGTTCCATTATACTAAAGGGTGATATATAAATGTACATTATTCCTGTTTTTGGAATAGCATCCAGTATGGAAAAGGAAAAAACACAACCAAAAGAAATCAAAGCTATATCATTATATTTAGGCCATAAGAAAGCAGCAATCACAAAATGTACTGTTTTGCGGCAATCATTTCCACTGGGAATGAAAAATACATCTTGTAAAAAAATAGTTTCTAATAAACAGTAATTTTGCCATTGAAACAAAGCAAAATACAATAACTGACTTTGTTCACCAAAACTATTAATCTAAAACTTAATGATCCTGACGACATTTTAATCAATTTCTCAACCCTCATTTGAAAATGCATGTAGTTGTTATGTTCGTTTGACCTATAATAACTGCTTCCAAAGTCATAATCACTTGCCCCTATGGCAGCATTAACAAATGCATGGCTGAGCATGGCATGATGTCCATTGTTACGTAGAAAAATGTAGCAACCAAGTTGCACACAGCTAATTCCATAGACACGTGGTTGAGGAAAGAGCATTGGCCAGGGAAGCAGTAGACATTGGAACACATAAGAGCATGTGAAGGCTAAGTACAAGCAGGAGAACGAATCTGGAGCGACCCACGTAACTGTCTCATCAAGTACCATGAACCCCACCTGTGGCAGACTCTGCGGCACAGATGTACCACCAGCAGCAGCACCACCACCACACTTGGATTCTGGAAAAGTACCGGGGAATTGGAAAACTGCCAATGTGACACCCCTATTCAAAAAGGGAGGGTACAAAAAGCAGAAGCCAATTAGGCTAACATCTATTGTTGGGAATATGTTCGAATCAAATTATTAATTAAGTAATAGCAGCACATTTGGAAAATTACAATCTAATTACGTAGACTCAGCATGACTTAATGAAAGATTGTACCTAGGTGCTTCTGTAACTAAGATGGCTCTGTGAATGGCGACTTATGGATACGGGATACGGGAACCAGTAGATATGTTGTATTTGGACTTCCAGCAGGCATACAACAAAGTACCTCACAAAAGGTTGCGTCATAAGAGCCCATGGTGATAGAGGTAATATAATGGTGTGGATAAAGAATTGGCTAATGAGCAGGAAATAGTGACCAAGGGTAAAGGGTTCCTTTTCAGGTTAGCAACCTGTTTCGAGTGGGGTTCTACAGAGAGCAGTGCTGTAGGAAAATGTGAAGTTACTCATTTTGGAAGGGAAAACAGAAGAACACTATTATTTAAATGGAGAGAAACAGCAGAAAGCTGCAGCACAAATGGCCTTCAGAGTACTTGTGCATGAAACACAGAAAGCTTGCACACAAGTGCATCAGGTAATCAGACAGACTAATAGAATGTTGGTTCTTATTTCAAGGGAGTTGGTATATAAGAGAGGTGAAGTCTTACTGCAATTGTACAAGGTGCTGGTGAGACCACATCTGGAGTACTATGAGCAGTTTTGGTTCCCTTACATAAGGAAAGATATCATTTTATTGAAGACAGTTTAGAGAAGGTTCACTAGGTATGCAAGGATTGTCTTATGAGCAAAGGTTGGGAGTCTATTCATTGGAGTTTAGAAGAAAGAGGGGTGATCTCATCAAAACATATAGGATTCTTAAGGGGCTTGACAAAGTAACTGCTGAGAGATCCATGGAAGAGTCTAGGGCTAGACGGTATCAGGGAGACAATGGCCTTGTGGTATTATCACTAGACTATTATTCCAGAGACTTAGGCTATGTTCTAGAATCTAAATTCAAATCCCACCATGTCAGATGTTGGAATTTCAATTCAATAAAAGAAAATTTAAAAATCTGGAAGTAAGAGCCCAATGATGAGCACAAAATCATTGTCAAATGTTGGAAAAACTCACAGACAGTAAGGACTGCAGGCGCTGGAAGCTAGAGTCAATAAATGTGGAGCTGGAAAAGCAAGTAGGTCAGGTAGCATCTGAGCAGCAGGGAAGTCAACATTTCAGGCCAAAACCCTTCGTCAGGACCGGGGAGGAGGTGGGGAGCCCAGACATAAATAGAGGGAGGGTGATAGGGCTGGGGGGAGGGTAGGTGGGATGGAGATAGTGGATGCAGGTAGGGGGTTATTATGATTGGTCAGTGGGAAGGGTGGAGCCATAGGTGAGTAAGAAGATGGACAGGTCAGGGCAGAGAGATTTTGAAGCTGTCAATATTGAGGCCATTGGGCTGTAAGGTCCCAAGGCAAACTATCAGGTGTTGTTCTTCCAGTTTATGTGTGGCCTCACTCCGACAGTCACCAGGGGAGTTAAAGTGGATGGCAACCAGAAGGTCAGGTTGGTTGGTGCATGCAGAGCGCAGATGCTCCACGAACTGGTCTCCGAGTCCGCATTTGGTCTTCCCAATACAGAAGAGACCACATTGGGCGCAATGGATACAGTAGATGAGGTTAGATAAAGTTCAGATGAATCTCTGCCGGATTTGGAAGGATTATTCAGGGCCTTGGACGGAGATGAGTGGGGAGGTGCGAGGCAGGTGTAGCATGTCCTGCTGTCGCAGGGAAAGGTACCTGGTATGGTGGAGGGATTAGTGGGGATTGTGGAGCTGACGAGGAAGTCGTGGAGTGAGCAGTCCCTGTGGAAAGCCGCCAGGTGTGGGGAGGGAAATATCTTCTTGATGGTGGGGTCTGATTGTAGGTGGCGGAAATGTCAGAGGATGACATGTTGTATTCAGAGGTTGATGGGGTGATATGTGGAGACTAACGGGACTCTTATCCTTATTGTCGGGAAATGGGGGAGTTGCGGTTGAGGGTATAATTAATAACAGAGGAGGGGAAACTACGGTCCATAAAGTAGGAGGATATCTGGGAAGTCCTAGAGTAGAACGCCTCATCCTCAGAGCAGATGCAGCAAGAGGCAGAGGAATTATGAGTATGGGATAGCATTTTTGCAGGAGGATGGGTGAGATGAGGTGTAGTCGAGGTAATTGTGGGTGTCAGTGGGTTTGAAATGGATGTCAGTGTTGAATCAGTTACCAGAGATGGAGATGGAGAGGTCCAGGAAGGGGAGGGAGGTGTCAGAAATGGCCCAGGTGAATTTGAGGGCGTGGTAGAAGGTGTTGGTGAAGTTGATGAACTGTCCAAGCTCCTTGTGGGAGCACAAGGCAGCACCGATAATCAATGTAGCAAAGGAAGAAGTGAGGGATGGTGCCAGTGTAGTTGCTGAAGCGGGACTGTTCCACAAATCCTACAAAGAGACAGACATAGCTCAGGCCCATGCCCATGGCCATCCCTTTAGTTTGTAGGAACCCCACACACAATGAGTTTCATTAACTTGTTTTTAGAATTACAGTGAATCCTTCCACAGTAGTTTTAAAACAGTCCTTTTTTTCCATTTCAGTTCACAATCAAAAATATAGAAAATAAAATGATATGGTCTTTATAAGCAGTGCCTAGAAAATTTCACAGTGTGATCATGATTTTCTGACCCCTTGAATTCCAGCCCTCTAGATATAAAGTCCATCAATCCATTAACCTTTCTGATTCTTTTGTGCACCTGTTTATGCCAGTTCATTGATCTATTTACCTGGACTCCCAAGTTTGTTTGAATTGTTTCTTGACTTCCATCATTTAGGTCCCAAGTGGATAACAGCACAGAAATCTATTTGCCACAGTTTTGTCCATTTATTGAATCCATTAATTGTCTTTGCAATTTTATGATTCCATCTACACTGTTTACAAAGCTAGTTACCCATGTGTCAATGGGAAACTTGGACATTTTACCCCATCAGCCACGTCATTGTTAAATACAGTGAATGGCTGATGTCCAAAAATGGATCTTTGTGTGATACCATAAGTCAAGTTCTGCCAGTTAAAGTGTATGTTGATTTTCCCTAATTTCTGTGTCCTGCTGCACAGCCAATTTCCTAACTGTGTCAATCATTTATTTTCAATTCCTTAACTACAAGGCACATAGTGGTGTAGTGATCATTGAACTAGTAATCCAGACTAGTAATCAATGTGACATCAAGGAATTACTACATTGTTGGATTTGCTTTCTTTCGTACATTGTTTTAAACCAAGATAATATCACACAAAGGTAGGCATAAGGTTAATAGCACTAAATGAAGAAGTTATTGAGTTTGAAAGGCACAAAACCGAAACAGTGACTAAAAGGTTAATGCCCTAGGGATATGATTTCGGATCTCACCGTGGAAATTTGAATTCAATAAAAATCTGGAAAAAGAAGCTAGTCCACTGTCAAATGTCTTAAAAACCCATCTGATTCACGAACAACCTCTAGCGAAGGAAGTCGGTCGTCCTTCCTTGTCTGGTTTACATGTGACTCCAGATCCACAGCAATTTGGTTGACTTTTAAGTGGCCTCTGGGCAATGAGAGGTCATAAGGCCATTCACTGACAGTATCATCACTATTAGCTTCAATGTGGCCATGTTGTTTCTGGCCAGCTTTTATTCCAAATATAACTGAAATAACTCATACTGATTTCGATATTCCTTAGAAATTTCCTTCATAGCTTATGTTTTGTAGCTCTTAATATCTGGGTATCACCCTTTGATGTAATTGTGTCCCTTGCATTCTCCAAGATATGAGCTACTGTTTGCATCTGTACATAATTTTTCTTTTAGGTTTATATTATCTCCTATCACTTTCGTCATCCATGGCTTTTTCTTGGAAAATCACATTCTTAGCCTTAATCTGATACAGAATCTGTCTAAATCACTAAATTCTTTTCCAACAAGTCCTAGTAAATCTGGACTGTGACTACCTGTTGTTTTACCCATTAATACATTTGCCCAGACCATGTAGTCTCTGTCTCATCACATTAAAGTCAGTCTTAGCCAAATCTAAAATTTTAGTCACTGTTTCAGTTTTGTGCCTTTCAAACTCAACACTTCGTCATTTAGTGCTATTAACCTTATACCTACCTTTGTGTGATATTATCTTGGTTTAAAACCATGTACGAAAAAAAGCAAATCCAACAATGTAGTAATTCCTTGACGTCACATTGAAATGTCAGACTAGATCTGAAGATATGTTTTCCCTTGTGCAACTGACTAGAACCAGAGGATAGAGCTTAAAAACATGTCACCCACCTCATACAGAGTTGGGGAGGAATATTTTCTCTCAGAGGATGTGTGGTTGGAACCGTCTTCCCCAGTGACAGTCTAGAAAGAGAATCACTGAATACTTTTGAGGCAATAGTAGGTAGATTCTTGACCAACAAGGGAGTCACAGGCTATTGGGAGTTGCGGCTTCAATCAGATCAGCCATGATTTTATTGAATAGTAGAGCAGGTTAAAGAAGCCAAATGGCCTACTCTTCCTAATAATTTATATGTTCATACATGTTCAAGTCCTAGATTCAGGCTTGATTCCAACAGCTTTGATTCTTCTGAGGAAATCGTGCTATTAACTGAACAAGCTGACTGGTGAATTTCTTGTTTTCCTATCCATTCTAATATGCACTCCCACCCTAACCCTCAATATGGATAAGGATGAAGCAAATCAGCTGATTCTAGCTGAAGTAAAAACTAAAATAAACTTCTTACTGTTTAAATTGGTACAAAGTTAGCTTCTTATGTACCATTTTTAAGAAGTATATGGCTTCTCCACTTTGTGTTCAAGAGTCAAAGTAAATTGCAAGTTATACTCGTGGCAATTTTGCTTAGTGTGTGGCAAAACAGAACTGAACTAGAGAAGTGAATGTCCCATCAATAACTGGTGTTTTGGCCACTAGAAGAGGAAGGGAAAACAGCTATAGTCTATTCTTAAAAGCTGCTGTACGCAGTGCATGGTTGATGACATACACCTTTTTTCATTCATTATTAACTTAAAACCATTTAGTTGGAAACATTCCTTCATTAACAATTTCAGAGCAGTGTAATGAAATTCTGTTGCCTGGAGAGAGCTGATTTCCTTTTTTGCATTTGTAATTCATTGGCATTATAAATAATATATGCTGGAAAGACCAAGGAGGTCAACTTTGTACCAGCCAAATGTAGCAGAAACGCAATCTATTTTGCCAAGCTCTTTTGCTACCTAACAGTTCCAGAATTGTCAACAAAGCTCCTTCAATTGAATCGGCCTTTAGTTTGCTTTTTTATTTAATCCGCCCAATATATTATACTATTTGATGATGCTTTGTTGATAATGATCGTTAAAGATAAACAATAAAAACACTAGTTTGGAGAACAATAGAGTATGGAATGAACAAAAACCAAATATATAATACTAAGAAAACAATTAAAATAAATTTACTCGAATGTTACCAGGAATAAGGAACTTCAGTTACCTGTACAGACATTTTTTGGCCCATCCCTGATTGCCCTCAAGAAGATGGTGACGAGCCACCTTCTTTACTGAAGTCCATGTGCTGTTGGTACACCCACAGTGCTGTTAGGGAAGGACACAGCAACCAAGAAGGAACTGTGATATAATAGAAGTCAATGATAATGGGTGGCCTGGAGGGGAAGTTGCAGGTAGTGCTGTTCCCATGCAACTGCAATCCTCATCCTTCTACATGGTAAAGGTTTGATAGGTACTGCTAACAGGGGCTTGGGAGCCGCACTGCACCTTATAGATCACGCATGCTGCTGCCACTGTGAATTGATGGTGATGGGAATGAAATTTTGAGTTAGTAGATGGGGGTAATATCAGGTAAGTGTTTTGTTCTGGACGATATCAAGCATCCAAGCAAGAGGGGAGTATTGCAAAACTCTCCTAACTTGTATCTTGTAGATGGTGGAAAGACAATGAGGAGTCAGGATGTGAGTTACTCAGTGCAGAATTCCCAGTCTCTGACCTGTTCTTGTCACAGTACTTATATGGCTGGTCCAGTTGAGTTTACAGTCATTGGTCATTCCCAGGATGTTGATTTTGGGGATTCAGAGATGATAATACCATTGAATGACAAGAGCTGATGGTTGCATGCTCTCTTGTTGGAGATGCTCATTGCATGGTACTTGTATGGATATTACTTGCCACTTAGCATCTCAATATTGTCCAGGTCTTGCTGCATTTAGACATGGACTACATCCATAAAAGAGGAGTTACGAATGGTGCTGAACACTGTGCGATCACCAATGAAGGCACCCACCTCTATTCTTATGGTGGATAGACGGTCATTGATGAAGCAGTTGAAGATGATCGCGGTACAACACTGCCCTGAGCAACTCCTGCAGTGATGGCCACAACAACAACAACGTTCTTCCTCTGTACGGTATGACGGACACCAGTAGATAGTATTCCCTCTGGTTGCCATTACTTTAGTTTTTTTTAAAAATTCATTTACATGATATGGACGTCACTGGCGAGACTAGGATTTATTGCCCATTCCACATTGCCCAGAGGGCAGTTGAGAATCAACCACTTTGCTGTGGGTCTAGAGGAACATGTAGGCCAAACTGAGTAAGCTTCGCAGATTTTCATCCAGAAAGGACATGAACCAAATGGGTTTTTCCAACAATCGGCAGCAGTTTCATGGTCAACATTAGACTCTTAATCCCAGATTTTTTAAATTGAATTCAAATTCAAATTTGAACTCGCATCTCCAGAATATTACCTGGGTTTCTAGATTAACAGCCTCATGATAATACAACCAGGCCATCATCTCCCCTAAAGTTTTGCTAGGACTCCTTGATACCACGCTCAATTAATTGCTGCCCTGATACAACAGGTCAGTAAATACAGAGGCTGCAGAAGAGTTTGAGACTAAGGTAAATATAGCTAAGAGGAAGAGCAGTCAGGGAAAGATTGCTGAGTTCAAGGGAACTGGAGGCTTAGACTGTACTTGCTTCGATGCAAGAAGTGTAACAGATAAAACGAATGAATTTAGAGTCTGGATTAATGATGCAATTATGATGTTGTTGTTGTCACAGAGGCATGGCTGAAAGAGGGATGTTCCAGGATATCAATGTTTTAGACAAACTCAGAGAAGGAAGCAGAAGAGGTGGGGGAGTTGCATCACTTGTAAGGGAGCATATCACAGCTTTGTTGAGGGAGGACACCCTGCAGGGATCTTGAGGGGAGGCATTATGGGTAGAGCTCAAGAATAGAAAGAGTTCAATCACAATGCTAGAATCATACTACAGATCTCCCAGCTGCTAGTGGAAAATACAGGAAGAGAGATGTAGTCAGATTCTGCACAGATATGAAAATAACAGGGTTGTTGTGATTTTAACTTCCCCATATTGACCGGGACTCCCTTAGTGCCGGGGGTTTCGATGGGGAGCAATTTATTAGGTGCTTCCAGGATGGTTTCTGAAATAGTATATGGATAGTCCAACGAGGAAGGGGGCCATACTGGACCTGGTATTGGGAAATGAGCCCAACCCCAAATGATGAAAGTTTCAGTGGGGGAGCATTTTGCGAATAGTGACCATAATTCTGTAAGTTTTTGGATACTTATGGATAAGGACAAGAGTGGACCTTGGATGAAGGTATTAAGCTGGAGGAAGGCCAACTATAACTAAATTAGGTAAAAACTAGAGAATATGGATTGGGAGCAGCTTTTTGAGGGTAAATCCATATCTGACATGTGGAAGTCTTGTAAAGACCAGTTGATTAGATTGCAGGACAGGCATGTTCCTGCGAAAGTGAAGGTCACAAATGGCAGTATTCGGGAACTTTGGACACTGGGGAAATTATCAGCTTAGTCAAAAAAAAGGCAGCATACCTAAGGTCTAGGCAACTAAAAGTAGATGAAGTCCTTGAAGAATATAGAGAACATTGCAAGGAGCTCAAACAAGGATTTAGGAGGGCTAAAAGGGGCCAAAAAGTGTCCTTGGCCAGCAGGGTTAAGGAGAATTCCATAGCATTTTTACATATGTTAGGAGGAAGAGGGTGGCTAGGGAAAGTGTAGGCCCACTCAAGGATAAAGGAGGGACGTTATGTGTGGACCCATAGGAAGTGGGTGAGATCCTTAATGAGTACTTTACATTTGTATTAACCAAAGAGAGGGACGTGAGAGATGTTGAGTTTAGGGAAAGGTGTGTGAACACTCTTGGGCAGGTGAATGTAATGAAGGAAGAAGTGTTGGTGTCTTGAAATGCATTAAGGTAGGCAAGTCCCTGAAATAACTCCCCAGAGGCCGGTACGCCGTCACCAAGTCACCCTTTATTTACATGTGGACATACCTTGACACTAATCCAGCATCTGCACAGCCAGCTCTCAGAGTGAACAGACCCTCTGACGCTCCAGTTTATATCTGATTGGACCAAGGGGATTGATATTCTGAATCAGGGAACTCATATTCTATAAGGTCCACCTCATTGACCTCATTACAATCACTACATCCCTCCCCCTCTGAGTCCATAGGCCAGTTTTTTTTTTTAGCTCCTCCTAGCATTTTAGCACTGGTCAGGTTCCTCCAACTCTGCCTCGGATATGAACAGCGTGTAACATTCGGTCCATCTCAGATTCTGAGGTATCTGCTTGATAACATTGATAATCACTTTGATGGAGTCAGAGAACCTATGGGCTCTGAAATAGTCCAAAAAGGTATTCAAGGAGCTGGGCACATTTTGCTCCTGCACAGTTTGTGAGTTTGCAGCTTTCATATGATTCATGTGCTTGTAAAGGACAGTCGTACCTACCCAAACTCTATACGTCCATGGAGCTGACCTCTCGTTGACCATGCCTGCTACCAATGCAGGGCGATTCCTGTGATTCCTGCATCAAACTTCATCTGCTGAAGTAAACTGACTCTCTCGCACAGCCAAGTTTTATGTATGGCAATGGCATTCCTAATGCCATTTCTCTCTCTCTCTCTCTCTCTCTCTCTCACACACACACACACACACACACCCGACCCCTCCCCCCACCACTGGTCCAGGAAGATCTGATTTAACCTGGTGCAGAGTCTTTTTCCCATTAGCAACTCTACTGGATCTATCCCTGTAGCTGCATGAGGAGTAGTCCTATAATCAAACGGGAACTGGGACAGTTTGGTATCTAGCAAAACTGTGAAGTGTTTCTTTAATCCTGCCTTCAAAGTTTGGACTACCCTTTCTGCCAAACCACTGGATGGTGGATGATATGGAGCTGTCTATATATGACTGCAATTCGACGTTAGGAAATATTCAAATTTCCTGGTGGTAAATGAGGGTCCATTATCTATGACCAACACTTTCAGGAGGCCATGTGTTGTAAGAGATGCACCTAGTTTTTCTATCATTGTCCCTGTGTTTGAAGAATGAACACTATGCATGGCCAGCCACTTTGAGTGGGCATCTACAATTTCTAAGAACATTGAGCCCATGAGAGGACCTGCATAGTCGACATGTAGCTGGGTCCACTGTTTACCAGCCCTTCCCATGAATGTGGAGGATCTGCTGGTGGCAATTTTTATCCTTATTGGCACTCTGGGTACTGCCCCAACAACATAGCTATGTATGCATCCAATCCTGGCCACCAGACATAACTTCTCACCAAAATCTTTATTTTGGAAACCCCTTGATTATCCTGGTTGAGGTCAGCCAGAATCTGGCAGTGACCTTTGCTCGGGGCAATCACTATTGCTCTCCATAATAATATATCATCCTCTAATGTGATCTGGTCTCTCCAGGTCAAAAAAGGTTTTAATTCTGGTTTTGACTGCCTTTGGTTTTCCCCATCACCCAGCTGTTTCAGTTTTGCCTGGACCGGATCTTCCTGCATCCAAAGTCTGATATCTTCCTGTGATGGTACCACCAGCGGAGTATCTGCCAGAGGGAGGCAGATCAATTCATCCACATTCGCTATTTAGCCTCCTGGATGGTGTTCCAACTTGTAATTATACACTTAGTATTTAGAACCCACTGTTAAATTCAGCCTGGAGCTATGGGTGACACTGCCTTGTCGTCTTTAGGTAGACCTAGCAGGGGTTTGTGGTCTGTTATTATTACAAATTTACATCCATAAAGGTATTGGTGGAACTTCCTGACTCCAAATATGATCGCCAAATCTTCCCTCTCAATCTGGGCATATTTATGCTCTGCAATACCCAAAATCCTGGATGCATACGCTATTGGGCCACCTGTGAGCTAATACTAACCCAATGTCGTACAGGAAGGCATTGCATGTCGATACCAGACTTGCTTGGGATCACTGTGTGCCAACACCACAGAGGAGAAGAGCTGACTCTTCACCTCCCTGAAATCTATGGTTTGGCTATGTGATAGTTTCCAAGGCAGACCCTTTTTAAGAGTTGATGCAAAGGTGTCAGGATGGAGGCCAAGTTATGTATGAACTTTCTGTAATAATTCACCAGCCCAAGGAAAGACCTAAGCTTTGGCACAGACATGGGAGCCGGGGCACTTTTGATAGCCCTCACTTTATCTTCCAACAGTTGTAACCTGGTTTTGTTGACTCTATAGCCCAAGTGGTCACTTGGGCTGCCTGGAACACACATTTTTCCCGTCTAAGGCTTACTGCTGCCTGGGAGAAGGACTATGTCCAAGCTCTCCAAGTGCTCCTTTTTGGTCTTCCACGTCGTCTTCCATGGCAACCTGGGGTAGACTTTGTAAAATGTTCTCCATTGTCTGCTGAAAAATTGCACAGGCTGATGATACCTCAAATGGCAGTTTTGTATATTCATACAAACCCATATGGTTATTAATTTAGCATACTTCTGGGAATCCTCATCTAACCACAATTGCAAGTACGCATGGTTCATGTCCAGCTTCGTGAAACTGGGTAATGGAACTTGAAGCCTCAATGCAGAGCAGAGACTTCACACTGGAGAGAGGCCATTCAGCTGCATTTACTGGAAAAAACTTTCAACCAAGTTCACTGTACACAATGCTCAAACCTCAAAGTAAAACTAAAACCAACAGTCTCCCTCTCTAAGCAGTGGGTGATTCCCTTGAGTTTAAAAAAATCAAGTTCCAGACGTAGTTTCCAAACAACAAGGCCCCATTAGTTTGCTTGCTGTATGGCAAAACAATCAAAGATAAACAAAAAAATCCATTAGCGGTGTACACAAACTCACTCACTCCGCAGCCAGGCCTCACACACTGGTTTAAAAGGAATCTCCATGGCCATTGAAATACTTACAAGCTAACTATGAAAGACATTGTTAAACTTGAAAGGGTTCAGAAAAGATTTACAAGAATGTCACCAGGCTTGGAGGGTTTGAACCATAAGGAAAGGCTGAATAGGCTGGGACATTTTTCATAGAACATAGAACTGTACAGCTCAGGAACGGGCCCTTCAGCCCACAATATTGTGCCTAACATGACACCAAATTAAACTAGTCCCATCTGCTTGTCTTTGGTCCACATCCCTCCATTCCTTGTATATTCATGTACTTATCTAAAAGTCGCTTAAATGTCCCTATTGTATCTGCCTCCATCACCAGCCCTGGCAGCGCATTCCAGATTCCTACCACTCTCTGTGTAAAAAACTTGTCCCTCATTTCTCCTTTGAACTTACTCCCTCACCTTAAATGCATGTCCCTTAGTATTAGATATTTCACCTCTACTCTTTTTATGCATCTCATACTTTTATCAAGTCTACCCTCACCTTCCACCACTCCAGAAAAAAACAACTCAAGTTTTCTAGACTCTCCTCGTAACTCATACCTTCTAATCCAGGCAGCATCCTGATAAACCTGTACTGCACCCTCTCCAAAGCCTCCACATCTTTCCTGTAATGAGGCGACCAGAACTAAACATACTACTCTAAGTGTGGTCTAACCAAAGTCTTATAAAGCTTCCTTGGAGCATCGGAGACTAAGGGGTGACCTTTTGGAGGGTGGTAAAATCATGAGGAACATGGATAGGGTAAACAGCCAAGGTCTTTTTTTCCAGGGTAGGAGATTCTAAAACTAGAGGGCAAAGGTTTAAGGTGAGACGGGAAAGATTTAAAAGGGGCCTGAGGGGCAACCTTTTCATGCAGAGAGTGGTGCGTGTGTGGAGCAAGCTGCCAGAAGAAGTGATGGAGGCAGGTACAATTACAATATTTAAAAGGCATCTGGATGGGTATATGAATAGGAGAGGTTTAGAGGAATATGGGCCAAAAGCTGCCAAATGGGACTAGATTAATTTAGAATATGTGGTCAGCATGGATGAGTTGGACCAAAGGCTCTGTTTCCACGCTGTTTAACTCTATAACTCTATTAATATCAGTCACACAGAAAACACAGCAGTTACTGACTCAAAAGCCAAACCCAGACTTACAATGATTTGATTTGATTTATTTATTGTCATGTGTATCTTGTCACAAAATACAGTGAAGTGGTTGTATAGTGTCGCCACTCTCCAGCGCCATCTTAAAACACAGCTCTTCACCAAGGGGTAAGTAAAAGTAAAACAGAAGAGAGGAAAAAATGAGATAAGAGAGAAAAAAATTAAAAGAAACGAAAAGAACAGACAGAGCTGACAAAACCAGGGCTCAAAAAGCCTACTCCACTGCCATCTTACTGGAAGATTGATAATGAATGACATTAAGTGCTCATATATATAAATCTCACAGTTTATATCACATGTCATACTTGGTCAAATACTGCCTTGATATCCACGAGAGCTACTCTCACCTCACGCCAGGAATTCAGTCCTTTGTCCAGGTTTTGACCAAAGTACTTGCCCTTTGTGCGCAGGTAAATTTGCTCAATCATTCTGCACAGACTGAAAATGACATTCATAACACCAGGCCATGGTAAACAAGTTCAAATTTCACCAATGCTAGTGATTTTGGAAAAGGAAATCTTCAGAATACCAAATAATCTGAGAATTAGGATCAAATGATTCATAAGTGATGTTAAAAAGCACTTCTACACACAAAGGGTAGATGGTTGCACAACTGTGCCACAAACAGCAATGGATGCTAGATGGGTTGTTAGTTTTAAATCTGAGATAAATACATTTTTGTTCAGCTAAAGTATTAAAGGATATGGGCCAAAGGCAGGTATATGGAGTTAGGCCATAGATCAACCAGGATCGCATTGAATGGTGTACCAAGCTCCAGGGGTTGAATGGTCTATTCTTGTTCCTATGTACCAAATGGAACATGGAATATGAGATCAAAGTCAATATCAAATTAAAAATTTATCCCAGCACAAATTATTTTATAATGACTCAAAACTGATTTGCAACATCTAAATTCTTGAACCAAATGAATTTAGCACTTGTATTATACATGTCACTGCAGACTTTAAAGGTTATGCTGATAAAGTGAGAGAAAGAGAGGTGGGATGAGGCTTGTGTGAAGTACGATCACCAGCATAGACCGGTACAGACTGGATTAGCTGTATGGACTGTTCCTGTGCTAGATTCCTTGAAAATGTCGTTCTATTGTTCAATCAAAATCAAGAAATGAAGCTGAGTGAACTAACTTAGCAAGCAACAATGTAAATGTACACAACTTCAGCTATTCAGCAGGCCATTTGATGAAATCAATTAGCATAATGTGAACTCTCGTGGTACAAAAATCCTCACTGTTGTTAAAAAAAATTTTAAAACCTGAACTACTTTCCCCATCACCAGTTAGAATTTGGGCTCCTCTACTCAGAAGGAGCAGCAACGGTTATCTGAACATTTTCTTTTCAAAATTATAGGTATCAAAAGACAATTATCATCAAGAAAAATAACAGACAACCACACAATGATGATAGCTTAAAAGAATCCTAAGATCCGCAATTTTACACAGACTTATGAGCCACAGTACTTGTCCTTCGTGTGCTACCCTAGCCTAGAGAAATCTTTTAGTTCAGAACTACTGCTCAGTAACCACCAGAACAACAAAGACCTGTTTATGCTGGACAAAAATATGATTCACATGTTTTATAATGTAAATTATATAATAAGCAGAGTGAAAATATCTGTGCAGTTGGGCTCAAGCTGAAGCCTTCTATTTATGTAAATTAAAGCACTGAGCTCTGGTTACAGTGGAGCTTTAATCAAATTTCAATGTTATTTGCCAGCTGTTCCCCCTTCTCAAATGAATTGGAATTGCACATTCCATTGCACTGGTTCACCATAAATACACAAAATCCGCAACTGCAGGAAACTTGAAAGAAAAGGAGTTAAGGCTATTGCAAAGTCATTTCACCGGAACATATATTGCATATTGAATGCTCATTTCTGGAAAATGACTCTGGAGGAAACACTACTCAAAATACCTTGTACGCAGCAGCAGCATCAGCAGCACTTATATAACATCCTTAACATGACAAAGTTCCAAGGCATTTTGGGGAGAGATCATCAACAGAAAATGGAAACATAGCCAAAGGGGCAGATATTAAGAGAAATTATCAAACGCTTGGTCAAAGATACGGGTTTTCAAGGAAGATCAAACAGGAGGAAGGAGAGGGTGGAGAAGTGTAGTTCAGGAATTCCAGAGCTCAAGTTCAGGGTAGATAGATGCATGACTGCCAAGGAATGGCAAAAAGATAAGGGGTGCATAAGAGATTAATCAGATGATATAAGCACTGAAGGAGGAATCAAAATTTTTGTATGAGCTGAAGTTGATGGAAGGCAAAGAGTTTGAGACCAGATAGAATGGCATTGAAATAACTGATTTTGGAGATGCATAAGCAAGGATGAGGGTTTCAGGAAGAAGTGGACTGAGGTAGAGTTGAAAAGAAGTAATATTGATCCAACAAACCAATCACATTCTTATTTTCAATTTTCTCCATCACTCAAATGAAGTAATTAGTTCCTGGGCTCTCTGCAGTCAATTTAGAATTAGAATTAGAATTTTTTTAGAACTTAGAATTTATTGTCACATATACTATTACAAGAAAAAGTACAATGAAAAGTATTATAAGTCGCCTTATCATGGCGCCTGTATTAATAACAGATGTCATATGTAAATTCATAAGTAACAATAAAAAGTAAATTTAAGACAAAAGTTCATCACAGTCCGTTTAACAGCTCCTACATTCTGAGGAAGCCAATCAATCCATGACGACAACACCACGCCGGGACGAAACCGATTCGCTGAGTCGGAAAAAGCTAGGCTGACAGCCTCCGCTGAAGTAAACCAGTGACCACCACCCTGAACGAAAAACGCCACGCCGGGCCATCACAACGCCAGACCAAAAGCATCTGCCGAAGAAAACGCCACCAGGAAAAAGACTGCCAACCTGGACAAAGATGCCACGCCAGGCTGTCGGAACACTGGGCCAGAAGCGTTCACTGGAGATTAAGCTTGACCACTGCCTAGATTGTGCGTGCTTCAACATGGCAATGATTAGTTTTGTTGGATATTGGGGAATCAAGGTGTATAATGAGAGGGTGGGCAAGTGGAATTGAAGTAAAGATCAGCAATGATCTTACTGAATGACAGAACAAGTTCGAAAAGTCTGAAGGGCTATTTCTGCTCTGGTTTATTATGTTCATGTTAAAGAGGTGGAATTAAAAAGTATTGTACAAGATATGGACTTGAAAATCGATAGGGGGGCATGCAATGGTTGGCAATGTACAGAGTTCATGACGGTGGTGTAAAGCAACAGCTTTGGACTTTCCAACAGTTAACTTCAAACCTAGGGTCTATCCTAAACTGACTGCCAAGACTAACAGGATATCTGACAGAATAGAGCCAGTGGAGTAATTTACAGAAGTAATGGAGGTGTTGAGCTTGATGTTATCAGCATGCAAGAGAGGATTTTCCAGATCCCACAGTGAAGCGGAGGCCTAGAAAATAGCAGAGAGCCACAAAAACATGGCTCTCTAATGCACTCCCATAAGGGGATAGACCAGAAATGGATAGCTGTCTGCCAACTGAACGTTCTTTGTAACAGTGATTTTTCCTAGCCAGCTACTACTTTTCCAAATGCATCTTCATGTTGAAGCACCTTCTCAATCCCTCTACAGCGCTTACCACTATCAGTGTTGCTGCCGGGGCTTCAGAGTTGCTTACCCTCTTGATTGGGCCAAAGGCATCGACATCATGCCTGCCTTCATAAGCCTAGATCAGGCCAACTAAAAGGCTGCATCCACTAAAATTGTTAAGCCATTCCTACCATTGGCAAATGTAAGCTTGAGACCCCCATTCAGTCCCAACATCAGTGTCTAAGGATCCACAATAAAATCCTGCCCATTGAAGTTGGCCACATGTCTACAGATTAAGTTGGCAAAAACAGTTCTAAATGACGAACAGGAGGAGGCCAGAGCTAGATCCAAGGGCAGGATGCAAGAGTTAGGATGGGTAAGATTGGATAGATAAGAATACAGTCAAGCACTAACAGTCCTACTGAAATGGACAACAAAAAGAGATATTGGAAGTGAATGGTTCAGTCAACTAAGTAAAGGTTTGCAAAAAATTTAAGAAGAATGAGGAAGGAATACTTTATTATGGTCACAGTCACAAAGCACATGATTTGTGAATTTGGTTCAGGACAATTCAATGTCATGGATATGGTAGGAACCTCATTGGAGAAACTGAAACAAGAAACTACAAGAATTATAGATATGGATTGGGAGGCACCTTCAAGGGCTTTGGAGAAAGGAGTGTGGACATGGAGCAATAGTATTCAAGAACAGAGTGACAGGCTTTTTAAATGAAAGAGGATATTGAAGTGATTATTTTGAAAAGGAACTGAGTATTTTCAAAGAGGGAATACCACTTACAATGCCAACTATCACGAGGCAAGGATTTGGACGAAAACATGGTCAAGGGTAGCAAAAGGAGGTGGTCTCATAAGTGAGATGAGTTCAAAAAGATCAAAACATAATTTTAAGCATAACAAGGTGTGGAGCTGGATGAACACAGCAGGCCAGGCAGCATCAGAGGAGCAGGAGAGCTGACGTTTTGGGTCTGGACCCTTCTTCAGAAATTGGGGAGACGAAGGGGGCTCTGAAATAAATAGAGAAAGGGGGAGGCGATGATAGAAGGTGGATAGAGAAGCAGATAGGTGGAGAAAAGATTTCCATCTTCCGTTGCATTGTTGACTTTTATTTATTGCCCAGCACTAGTTGCCCTTGAGGAAATGGTGGTGAGCTGCCTTCATGTGCTGAAGGTAGGCACATGATGCTGTGAGGGAGAAGTTCCAGGATCCTGACTCCAAAACACTGAAGGAATGGTGAGTCACAATGGTGAGTGGCTTAGGGGGGATCTACAGGTGGCGACGTTCTCCTACATCTGCTGCCCTTCTAGATGGAAGGAGTTGTGGGTCTGCAGAGCATCTTGTAGATGGTACACACTGCTGCTACTGAGCGCCAATTATGGAGAGAATGGATGTTTGTGGCTGAGGTGCTAATCGAGCAAACTTCTTTGTCCTGTGTGGTGTCAAGTTTCTTGAGTGTTGTTGGAGCTGCAATCATGCAGACAAGTGAGGAGTATTCCATCACATTCCTGACTTATGTCTGTGGATGTTGGACAGACTTTGGGGAGTCAGGAGATGAGTTATTCTCTGCAGGATTCCTAGCCTCTGACCTGCCTTGTAGTCCCTGTATTTATATGGCTAGTCCACTTCAATTTCTGGTCAACAATAATCTCCAGATGTTGACAGTGAGGATTCAGTGATGGTAATGCTATTGAATGTAAGGACAACGGTTAGATTCTCTCTTCTAACCTGTCTGATCAGGACCATAGAAAAGTTACATCATCTTCTCTTCTTCTCATTTTATCTCCTCACTACATCAATTTCTTTCCATGACTATGTCTATATGTTGGCAGTACAATGGTGTGGTTAACATATCAATAAGACCATGAAATTGTTGGAGTGTTATAAAACTGAACTGGTTCGCTAATGCCCCAGGACAACACAACTGACTTAGAACTACCTTCCGAAGTGGCCTAGCAAACTTCATACGTTGCATAAAACTCACTGCCAGCAGTTCAAGTAAGCCACCACCACCACCTTCAAAGGGCACGTAGGATAGACAATATAATGCCAAGCTCTTCAGTAATGTCTATATACAAATAATGAAGAAAACAAAGGCAGAAGGCAGTATTATTCACTTTATTGGTAAAATGGGCTATTTGTAATGAGGTGCTAGTAGAGGGCAGGAGACAGATTATGCACAAAAACTGTAGAAAAAGTGTTTATGCTCCCTTGACAAAATGATTATAGATGCCCAAAATGAAATTGTAATAAGACACGTTTGGAGTATTGTATTAGGAATAATCCAAATTCAATTCAAAGCTCCTTAACAAGCAACTTAAAACTTCTAAATCTAGCATCAGCTATAGATATACTGGACTGTTGGCCAGTAGAATTTGTCCCATCCACCTGAACCCTGTGAAAATATTTCTTCACTGTTTAATAAGTTTAATTGACACATCTAACACTTCTCCTGTCACAATTCTAAGGCAAAGGGAGGTTTATTCAAATACAACTAAGCAGAAACAAATTAAACATTTCTGCAAGGGACAGGATGCAGGTGCAAAGAGACAATGGAACACCAACATACAGGTCCCCCCTGCAGAAACTGCCATAAACATATCAGACACACTCATGCACAGAGCCTTCCAGCTGTCAACATCTGGTTTTACAGTGTGTGAATTGTGCTCTTATATTAAGATTTCTTAGCAAAAGAAAGCAACTGTGAAACCAAAGTTTTGACAACATCTTTGTTGGATTGCAGAGTGTTTCATTATGGAAAATATGGATTTCGGATAAGAATATTCCTGCTCCAAAAATGTTGACCAAATTTGTTAAAATGTTTAACAACAAATCACGGATTAAACATTCGTGCGATACTCTTACAATACTCATGGAGTTTTCCTTACTTAGTCAGAAAATGGTATCATTCAATCATACTTTCAATTCAACAGTCAGGTTTGATCCCCTCGCTAAACTAAAATACTATACCTCGGCTAGGACAACAGCATGTGGGAAGATCAAGAAAAAGGTTTCTGGTATCATTGGATATAGTGTACCAGGGATACAAAGATGCAGGACAAGATTACAGACTAAATTGGCACTATCAATCCAAAAGGGAGAGGAAGGATTTCCATGACCTCAAGATATATCAAACACTATATTAAATATTTTGAAGTGTCATCATTGTTCCAATATAGAAAACACTCCATAGAAAACTACCGAAACTACATACAAACAGATGTGTTGGGAGCAGGAGTAGGTAATCTCGGCGCTTGAGTTGTTTCTGGCATTCAATTAGATTATGGGCAATCTGATTGTAAACTTAAATCCTGCTTACTGCTAATAACCTTTCAGGCTTATGGTAAAGAAAAATCCACACACCTCTGCCTTAAAAACATTTCATGATTCTGTTTCTACCACATTTTAGGAACAGAGTTCCAAAGATTCAAGACCCTCTGAGAGCAAACATTTCACCTAATCTCTGTTTCAAATGGGTGGCCCCTGATTTTTAAACAGTGACACTATGTTCTAGATTCTCCCATTAGAGGAAACATCCCCTCAGCATCTACCCTGTCAAGACCGCTCAAGTTCTTACATGCTTCAATCATGTGGCCTCTTGATGTCTGAATTCCAGCAGAGACATACCAGCCTGTTGAACCTTTCCTCATTAGACAACCTACTCATTCCAAGTATTGTCTGATGAACTTTCTCTGAACTGCCTCCAACACATTTACATCCAATACTGACACAGCACTCCAGATGCAGTTTCACCAGTGCTTTATGTAACTGAAGCATGACCTCCCTACTTTTGTATTTAATTTCCTCATGATAAATTATTATATTCTATCAGCCTTCCTAATTACTTGCTCTACTTGCATACTAACTGTTATGATTCATGCTGAGATCCCTCTGCATTTCAAAGCTCTGCAATTTCTCACAACTTAAGTAATATGCTGCTTTTTCATTCCACCTGCAAAAATGGACAATTTCACATTTCCCAAATTATGCACTATTTGCCAGATCTTTGTCCACTCAAACAATCTACATTATTTTGAATCTTCTTTAAGCCCTCTTCACTCTTCTCAAATTACTTTCCCGCCCATCTTCGTATTGTCAGCAAATTTGGCAACCATACCTTCCATCCTTTCATCTACATCATTCACAGAAATTGTAAACAGTTGTAGTTCCAGTGTAAGGCATCTGTACCACACTACTCGCTCTATGTTGCCAACTTGGAAAAGACCTATTTCTGCCTACTTTCTGCTTCATGGCAGCCAGAAAATCTTCTATCTAACTACTACCCTCTACACCATGTGCTTTTAGACAGTAATAGAGTGTTACAGCTCAGAAAGAGGCCATTTCACCATCGCACGGTAATTCAAGTTACAGGAGAAGTGCAAAAAGTATTTCGATGAACACTTGAAATACAACAGCATACAAGGCTATGGGCAAAGTGCTGGAAAATGGTATTTGAGTTGATAAGCGCTTGGTGACCAGTGCAGATACATTGCAACTAGGAACAAGAGTAGGCCATTCGGCTCTTACAGCATCCTCCACCATTCATTATGATCATGGTTGATCATCCAACTCAATATCCTGTTCCCACTTTGCCCCATATCCTTTGACCATTTAGGCCCAAATACTGTATCCAACTCATTCTTGAAATCGTACAATGTTTTGGCCTCGTCTGTTCTCTGAATATTCCACAAGCTCACCACACTAAGAGAAGAAATTTCTTCTCATCTCAATTCTAATGGTTTACCCCATATCCTTAGATGTGGCCCCTGGTTCTAGACTCCCCAATCATTGGGAACATCTTTACTGCATCTATCCTGTTAGAATTTTGTAAGTTTCTATGAGACTACTCCCTCATTCTTTTGAACTCCAGCATTTTCTCAGACCATTGATTACAGAAGTTGGGATGTCATGTTGAGGTTGTACATGACACTGGTGAGGCCACTTTTGCAGCACTGTGTACAGTTCTGGTCACTCTGCTATAGGAAGGATATTATTAAATTGGAGAGGGTTCAGAAAAGATTTACCAGGATGTTACCGGGACTGGAGGGTTTGAGTTATAAGGAGAGGCTGGACAGGCTGGGACGTTTTTCATTAGAGCATACGAGGTTGAGGGATGACCTTATAGAGGTTTACAAAATTAAAAGGGGCATTGATAAGGTGAATAGCAAAGGTCTTTTCCCTGGCGTAGGTGTGTTCAAAACTAAGGGGCATATTTTTAAGGTGAGAGGAGGAAGATTCAAAACCTCAGGGGCAACATTTTCACATAGAGATAGCAAGAAGTGCAGATGCTGGACTCAGAGACAACACAGTGTGGAGCAGAAGGAACACAGCAGGCCAGGCAACATCAGAGGAGCAGAAAAGTTTCAGGTCGGGACCCTTCTTCAGAAATGGGAAGGGGAAAGGGAGCTGGGAAATAAATAAAGAGGAGGGTGGGGCTGGGGAAGGTAGGTGGGATGGTGATAGGTGAGTGCGGGTAGGGAGTGGTGGGCATTGGTCAGTGGGATAGGTGGGGCGGATCGGTGGGAGAGATGATGGACAGGATCTGTCAGGTCAAGGAGGTGGGGATGAAAGGGAGGGTTGGACATGGGATGAGGCCAGGGGTAGGGAGATTTTAAAACTGGTGAATTTCATGTTTAGGCCATCAGGCTGTAGACTCCCTAGGCAGAATTTGAGGTGTTGCTCCTCCAGTTTGCAGATGGTGTCATTGTGACACTGAAGGAGGCCCAGGATGCACGTGTCACAGTGGGAGGGGGAGTTAAAATGGTTGGGGACCAGAAGGTGTCATTTGTCATGTACAGAGCACAGATGCTCTACGAACTGGTCTCAGAGTTTATGCTTGGTGTCACCGACGTAGAGGAGGCCACATTGGGAGCAATGGATACAGTAAACCAAGTTGACAGATGTACAGGTGAACCACTGTCTGATATGAAAGGTTTATTGTGGGCCTTGAATGGAGGTGAGTGGGGAGGTTTAGGGGGAGGTGTAGTGCTTCCTGTGATTGCAGGGAAAGATGCTGGGTGTGGTGGGGTTAGTGGGGAGTGTGGAGTGGACGAGGGAGTTGCAGAGTGGGCACATTATACTGTGTTTGCCATTCATTTGCCCACTCATTCAGCTTGTCCAAATCACGCTGAAACATCTCTGCATCCTCCTTACAGCATACCCTCCCATCGAGCTTTGTGTCATCTGCAGATTTGGAGATGTTACATTTAGTTCCCTCATCCAAATCATTAATATACATATATTGTGAATAGCTGCAGTCCTAGCATTGATCCCTGCAGTACCCAACTAGTCACTGCCTGCTACCCCAAAAACGACCTATTTATTCCTACTCTTGTTTTCCTGTCTGCCAATCAGTTTTCTTTCTATGTCAATCACTACCCACAGTCCCACTGTTTTGATTTTACATGCTAATCACTTACGTGGGACTTTGTCGAAAGCCTTGTGAAAGTCCAAATAAACCACCTCTACTGGCTCCCCTCATCAACTTTATGAGTTACATCCTCAAGGAATTTCAGTAGATTTGTCAAGCATATTTTTCATTTCATAAATCCATGCTGACTCTGTCCAATCCTGCCACGGTTTTTCAAGTGCTCAGCTGTTAAATCTTTTGTAATGGACTCTCGCATTTTCCCCACAAACAATGTCATGTTACAACGGACTCTTGCATTCTCCCTACTAACAATGTCAGGCTGATTATTTCTTTCTCTGCCTTCCCCTTTAAATAGATGGGTAACATTAGTTACCCTACCATTTGTAGGAACTATTCCAGAGTCTATTGAGTCTTGGAAGGTGACCACCGATGCATCCACTATTTCTAGGGCCACTTTCTTAAATATTCTGGGATGTAGATTGTCAGGCCCCGGCGATTTGTCTACCTTCAATCCCATCAATTTCCCAACACCAATTCCCTACTAAAATCAATTAGCTGCAGTTCCTCCCTCTCACTACACCTTGTGTTTCCCAACACTTCTGTGCCTCCCTTGGTGAACACAGAACTAAAGTATTTAGTTGGTCAGCCATTTCTTTGTTCCCCATTGTTAATTGCCATGTTTCTGACTGTAAAGGGCCGACACTTCTCTTCACCAATCTTTTACTCTTCACATACCTGTAGAAAGCTTTACAGTCAGTTTTTATATTCTCCACAAACTTATTCTCATATTTTACTTTCCCTTTCTTAATCAATCCCTTTGTCCTCTTTTGCTAAATTCTAAATTGCTCCCACTCCTCAGGTCCGTTGTTTGTTCTGGCCAATTTGTTTGCCTTTTCATTGGATCTAACATTATCTCTAATTTCCCTTGTAAGCCTTTGTTTGGTCACCTTTCCTGTTTTACTTTTGCACCTGACAGGAATGAACAATGCAGGACAACTCCATGCTTGTCCGGGTGCACAATGAGCTTTTAAAGATAGCACCGGCTCAAGGAATCTATGCGAATTCCAGGATATCTGGTGAGTTGTTCTAGGAATGGCACATGGTGAGATGGGGCAGAGATTGAACTTAAGAAATATTATATCAGTGGATCGATAATTAATTAGGCAATCTTGGTCAGATACAGCATGAAAGCTTGCTAGGCCTCACGGCAAGAAACTGTCCGAAAAACTCATAGCATCTCAGGCTGAGCCAAAATATTCAACTGCCTATACCAGATATTAAGCTAATTCATCTATTGTTTAATGTTTTCTGTCTCCCTTCTGTTTTGAATAAAAAAGTTGCAATTGGTATCTTCCAATCTAAAGAGATTGTCCCTGATTCAAGGGAGTTTTGGGAAATTAAAACCAATTTATCAACTATCTCATTAGCCACTTCTTTTAAGAATCCAATTATTGTGACTTTGCTGAGTTCTTCCCTCCATTCCATTTCCTGATTTCTTACTGCTTCTAAGCAGCGTTTACTCTCATTTTCTTTCTGTCTGCATTGGCCTCTGAAGTCCATGTGCAAATGGGAAGCCAATGCCACGCCAATCACCGGGGGCAGAACCTTGAAGCAGCTGCGTGGGAACATCGAATACTCTTATCATGAAGACCAATATAAAGTACGTACTCAATTCACCTGTCCCTTCCTTATTTTCCATGATTAATTATCCAATCCAACCTTCTGTGGGACCAATGTTCATTCAATTAACTTTTCCAAATATTTATAGAAACTCTTATTATCTGTTTTACTGTCATATTTCTGGCTAGCTTTCTCTTATTTTTTTAATATTCTGAGCAATCTTCTGATCTGCTTCCTGTCTTTGCACAATTATATGCTTTTTTTGTTAAGTTTGGTACTATCTTTAACATTTCTAGTTAACCTTGGATGGTGGGCACATTGCTTGGAATTCTTCTTACTCAATCGAATGCATCTGTTCCATGTATTCTGAAATATCCCCTGCAGTGTCTGCCAGTGCATCTCTGTTGACCTATTCCTTTAAATAATTAACCAATGCACTTCAGCCAGCTCTGCTTTCACACTTGCATAATTGACTTATTTAAACTTTAAGAATAGTTCTCCGAACCATTTCTCTTTCCCTCAAACTGAATCTAAATTTCAATCATGTTAGGTTGCTGCTACTCAGTAGTTCCTCCATTTTGAGATCATTAATTAATCCTATCCCGCTATAAAATACAAGGTCTGTAATAGCCTGCTCTATAGTCAGCTGCAGAACATGCTGTTCTAAGAAAATATCCTGAAAACATCCAGGTTACCTTTGCCCAATTGATTTTTCTGGTCATTTTGTAGATAAAATAATCTCCCCTATTGCTGGGCTTTTTTGACAGTACTTATTAATTATTCCTTTAATGCTCCACCCTACCATGCAGTTATTGTTGACCTGTACACCACATCAACAAGTGCCTTTCAATCATTATGCTTTCACTTTTCTATCCAAACTGTTTTCACATCTTGTTTTTCTGTACTTTTGTACATCCCACCTCTACTGCTAATACCATAATTCATCAACAGAATCACACTTCCACTTTTCCTAGTTTCCCATCATTCCTAAATGTCCTGTACCCTTCAGGATTCAGGTCCTAATCCATGATATCTTGCAGCATATCTCTGCAATGTCAAGCAAATTGTGCTTATTAATTTCTATTTGCACTCTCAGTTTATCTGCTTTTCTTTTCAAATGCTATATGCTTTCAGATAAATTTTAGTTTTATCCATTATGCTTTTTGTAAATTCTAGTATGTTGGTTGACTCTTAGATCTGTACTCTCTATCCCTTCCTGTCAGGTCTGTTTGTCATTTCCCGTATTAATACCTTTCTCTTTGGTCTTGACTCTACTCTTTGATTTAGAATCATAGTCACAGGGATGTACAGTGCAGAAACAGACTGTTCAATCCTTCTTCCCAAATTTAATATCTTGCCTCCTCTCTACACCCCTAGCTTTGTGGTGCTGGTCCCACAACAGTCTTTGAGCCACGCACCCATCTCTCTAATTTGATTTGATTATGACCTTTGAGGTTCTTTTTCTTAATTTGGTGCCTAGCTCCTCACACTGACTATTCAGAACCACAAACTTCAATCCCAATATGATCATGACTAGGTATTTGTTTTTGATTTTGATGGGTAAAGATTGCCTGGGCACCAGAGTGAATTCCTCTGCTCTTCTTTGTTTTAGTGTCACCGAATCTTTTACATCCTCTTTGGTTTAACTGCTGATTTGAAAGCCAACTCCTCCAACAATGTGGCACTCCCTTAATACTACATCAGTATATCTGACTAGATATGTGCACACATCTCTATAATGGGACTTTAGCTTACAACCCGTTGATTCAGAGGCAAGAATGCTACCCATTGAACTATGGCTAACACCCATTGTTGATTGCTATGGGAACTGTCACTGTAGCACAGTACGGAGCCTATTCAACTTGATGAAGGCTTTAAGAATGACTTTGCTGGGGTAGAGTGATTTTTATGCTCTAGATTGCATTATATACCAGGCATGACCATGCTTAATGTCTGTCATAGGTTGTGAAAGTAGAAGCATGTTCCATTGTTAATGGTCACAAAAGTGTACATAAGGTTTCCTTATGGACAATATTTATGGTAAAATCTTCAGGATAGATCTATAACCTCTCCAATGGAAGTCAATGCACCCCAAAGGCAATGTTCATTTTGTTAAATCATGTTAGCTGTAATACAGCAGACAAAGCTTTAGTGTAAACACTGGTCAAAACTTCAATAGCAAAAACAAACTGGGACAATCCCAATCAATAAATCAGGAAGATTTTCCACAAGTCACATTAAGGATCCAGGCTTTAAAAATTTACAAATTGCACTTGTTGCCTCCTGGCTCTACAAAGGTATTAATCTTAATCTGTGTTTCATTAATGACTAACACTACTTTCAACTACAGCATTTATCAAGAGTTTCCATTTGTTTCTGACCACATAAACATGCATCTGCGAAAAAATATGTTGGAAATTAGAGAAATCAACTGAATTTCTTTTGATGCAATACAAAATTTTAATATATAAATACACACTGGTTTCTTTGAATAGGCTCCAGATCAGAAGATTTCTGAAATGTAATATTATATACTGTGGTTTCCAAAACTACAGCACAGATTTCCTCCATAAACTAGAAAACTCGAGTTCAAAGAATTATAAAAGTTTTCTCTGAATAAAGTGCTAGTCTACACAATCCATCTGCCTGGAACAACCAACAGCATCAAAGTGGATCATGAGTTAACAAAATAATCAATGTTAAGTAAGACAAGGATGCATTAGATCATACTGTTTTTTAGAAATTCTAAATTTAAGAGACACATCTGAGTGGCTTGAAGACTGTTTTATAATCAAATGGAAAATATTGATGGCCTAAATCACACCATAATAGAATAATAATTACAAGTGTTAAGATTCACATATCTATGGGGTGCAGTTTATGGTCAGAAACGTTTCAAAGCTCATTGGAATTATCGGAATACAAGATTCTCCTTTCTTTATGAACTCAATTCTTTCAGAAATAAATAGCAGTTTCAGATTAAATTTCTTGCAAATACAAATGCCACAAGGCATGCATGTAGAAGATTCAAAGCTCTAATCTACTTTAGGTCAAAATAAAATAGAGTTAATGAACTTTATATTGGCCAGAACACATTATACAGTGATGACCTAGACTGACTAGCTGGCAGGAAAACAAATCTGTCAGAACTACTATTGAACCATCAACTGAATTAAACTGAGCACATAGGTCAGATCAAAAGCAGAGGTGCAGTCTGACCCAATCTTTTGCAGTAATGCTGCTTCTCTTTAAGGACAAATGGGGAGACGTGTAGGATCTTTCAGGATAACTGAATTAAGTTCGATGGAATGGCTTTCTTCATTCTCAGTTAAGTTGTGATCTAATAGATGTATTCTTCACCATTTGATTGGATTATGATGCAAGGAAACCTGTGGTAGAAGTGACATTTTCCAACAATTGTACTCCACTATTTAAACATTGCCATCTGTTGACTTTAGACTAGTTTAGTAAATTATTTGATCTGTCTGGTCAATTTCCATTATTATTCACTTCAAAGAACATTTTGGGTGCTTCTCTTTATGATTACCATTTTTGTCTTTGTACTCATCTTCAATCCATCTTTCAAGCTTGCCTCAGTTACCTTTCTGAGTATCTCATCTTTTTGGTATCTGCAATCAGTACATAGATGAATTATCTTATCATTTTTACACTGGTTTTGAACCCAACTTTGAAGATATCCAGACAGGATTTCACAATGAATTCACTGTTTGAAACATTAATCATATAATGCAAATGAGCACCACTCCTCATCTGAGCTTTTGTTGACTTTTTTATCAATGCTTCTTCGTGCCGGTTCACATTAAGAAATAATTCTGACTAATTTGGATCATTTCCTGCTCTTTGCAAAATATCTATTTATTTTGGTGATTTGCTATTTCTAGTGCCTGGCTATGAAATCTTCTCAAGCCAAATGTTATTTGACTTTTACTTTCTCTGCTTTTAAAACTAACCTGTTCATTGATTGATAAATACGTTGCAAGTTCACTAAGCTGACAAGTGCACTGAAGCACATGTTCCACAGACCATTTTGAACACAACAACCACAATACGTGAATCAGTTTCTGAATGGGAAATATGAACTGTTTTCAAACCATAGAGACAGATATAGTGGTGTCCCGAACAACACTACTGCTTATTTTAGAAAACAGGAGCAAAAGTTGTTCATTCAACCCCTCCTTCTTAATTCTCTTCTTCTTAATTCTAGATAGTGGCTGATCATCTAACTCACACCATAGTGTCACACTATCCCTACACCTTTTGATGTGATCAGTAATTAGAAACCTATCAATCTCTGTCCACAAACTCACCTAGTGATGAGTTTCCACAGCCCTCTGAGGTAGACAGACATTCCAAAGATTCACAACACTCGAGTGAAGAATTTCATCCTCATTTCAATCCTAAATGGTTTGCCTTTTACACAGAGACTAATTCTTGACTTCACAGCCAGGGGAAACATCCTTATCATTTCTAGTGTGTCTATCCCGTTGTCAACTCTGTAAGTTTGCTTCTCATTTTTGAAAACGCCAGAGAATAAGGCTCTACCTCCTCAACCCTTCCTTATAGACCAGTCCCACTATCCCAGTAATCAACCTGATGAATCTCCACTACAATCCCTCTATGGCAAATATATCCTGGACAAGGGACATAACTGCACACAATACTTCAGGTGCAGGCTCACCAGTGTTTTATACAACTGAAGCAAGATTTATTTCTTCCTGTACTCAAATCATCTTGTGATAAAGGCTAACATAGTGTTTGCCTTCTGAACTGCTCACTGCATTGGCATGCCAGCCTTCAGTGACTTATGAACAAGGATACCCCATCATTTTAGACATCAACACCTTCCAATCTCTCACTATTTAAGTAAGACCCTGCATTCCTGTTCCTTCTGCACCAAACTGCATAACCTCACACTTCTCCACACTATATTCCATTTGCCATGTTCTTCACTCAGCTTGTCTAAATCCCATTGAATCCTCTTTGTATCCTCTTTACAATTTGCATTCCCACCAAATGTGCAAACGTGGAAATATTACATTGATATAGATTGTGAACAGCTGAGGCTGAAATACTGATCCTTCCAGTACCTCGCTGGTCACAACCTGCCTAGCAGAAAATGACTGCTTATTCCTATTCTCTGCTTTCTGCATATTAATCAATCCTCAATCCATGCACGTTTGCACTTTACCTTTGTTTACTGAGCCTTTATGAAAAGCCTTCTGAAAATCCACAACCATTTGTTCCTCCTGATAAACTCTCCAAGTAACATCCTCAAAAAAAATTCCCATCAGGTTTCTCAACACAAATTCCCTTTCATAAGACCATGTTCACCCTATCCAATCAAATGATTATTTTCTAAATATCCAGCAATTATATTCTTTATAATAAATTCTCCAACTAATGTCAAGCCAGCAGATCTACAGCTCCTGGTTTTCTGTCTCCTTCCTTTCTTAAACAGTGGGGTTGCATTTGCAACTTTCTGATCTGCAGGCACCATTGTGGATTTTTGAATTTTGAGAAAAAGCTATCACTGAAGCATCCACTATCTCTGTCAGAATTTCTTTCAACACCTTACAGTGAAGGTCATTGAGACCTGGGAATTTGTCAACTTTCAGTCCCATTAGTTAGTCCAATACTACTCTTTTTACTAATACAAATTTGTTTCAGTTCCAAATTCTCACCCAACCCTTCAATCTCAATTATTTCAAGGAAACTTCTGTGTCTTCCTATGTGAAGGCAAGACAAAACACTTAATTTAGCTTCTCTGCCATTTTACTATATCCTATTATAAATTATTTTTGTTTTTGCTAATTTTTTCCTTGTTACATACATATAGAAGTTTATAAAAACTTTTTTCATAAGTTTTGCCATTTTATATTCATATTTTAATCTTCATCAATTTTTCGAGCTCTTTTGCTGATTTTAAAACTCTCTCCGTCTTATGCTTACAATTTTCTGGCAACTTCTAAAGCCTCCTCCTTTGATCTAATGCTATTCGTAACTTCCCTTGTTAGCCACGGCTCTGTCGGGTTAGGTATTGTTGCTTTGAAGGACTTCTGAAAAGCAATCATTAATTCTATAAATACTAACCTATTTACAACTAAATTTTTTAACATATTTTTCCTATTCACCATTGTCAATTTCCTCTCTATTCCTTCATAATCGCCACGTTTAGATTCAAGACCAGAGGTTCAGACTGAACTACATCTTTTCAAACTTAATAGAAAATTCTAACATACTACGGTCACTATCTCCTAAAGATTCTTTACAAGAAGATTATTAATTAGCCCCTTTTCATTTGCATAATGCTAGACCTAAAATAGCCTGTGCCCTAGTTGGTTCCTCAGCATACTACTCCAGAAAATGACCTCAAACATATTCCAGAAATGCTTCCTCCACAAGGTTAGTGTTCATTAAATTCTCAGTCTATATCTAAATTGAAGTCACTCACAATTAACGCATTCCCCTTGCTACATGCACCTCTAATTGTATGATTTATACTATGCTTTACATTACCACTCCTCCAATGTATGCTGTCCCTTGCTGTTTCTTAGCTCCACCCAAACAGATTCTACACTTGTTCTCCCAATTGAAGATACTTTTTCACGAATACATTGATGCCATCCTTTATTATCAGTATTATCCAAACTTCATTTCCTTTGTATCTATCTCTCCTATATTTTGAATATTGCTTACTATTCAGTTCCCAGTGTTGGTTATTGTAAAGCTACATCTCTGTAATGGCAATTAAATCATACCTTTTCACTGCTACTAGTGCCATCAAATTCACCCACCGTGTTGTGAACAAATAAAGCATTTCTTAATTCTGCCTTTTCAGTACCATTCTGTAATTTGACCCTGGTTAATTCTAGAATCTGTTTCTTTTCACTTACATTCTACTTCCCCTAACCAGCACTGTTTTGATTCCATCTGAATTTCCTCTTAGACTCCCACTGCACTGAAAAGGGAGGTTAAACACTCCCCAGTAGCACTAGCCAATTCTCCTTGTGAGGGATTAATCCCAGTACTGTTAAGATGTAACCCATCCTCCTCATACAGGCCCTCGTCCCAATGTTCCAGAAATCTAAAGCCCACCCTTCTGCAGCATTTTTTCTAGCCATGTATTCATTCACTGAATCTTACTGTTCTCTACTCACTAGCCAGTGGTATTGGAAGCAATCCTGAGATTATTGCCTTAGAGGTCCTGCTTTTCAGTCTATTACATGGCTGCCTAAACTCTACTTTCCATTTCTTGCATTTCAGTCTACCTATATCATTTTTGCCAATGTGAATTACAGACTCTGGATCATCTCCCCAAAAGACTAACCTGCAGCCACTCTGTAACATCCTTGGCCCTTGGCACCAAGGAAGCAACACAGCATCCTGCAGTCACATCCATGGCCTATTTCCTTAACTGTCAAATCACCTATCACTATTGCCCTTCCACAATTCTTCCCCCCTCTCTTGCAGTTGAGGCAATTGCAGTTACACAAGTTCGATTGTCCTGACATTCTTCTGACTAACCATCATCCTCACCAGTATTCAAAATGGAAAACCAGATAAAGAGACTCAAGGGACTCCTGCTTTACCTGTCTGGTCTTTTTAGACAGGTTTCCAATTCCCTGTCTATCTGCCTGATCTTAATCTGTGGTGTGATCACTTTATTTAATGCACTAACTACATACTTCTCAGTTTCACAGATACACCACAGTCACACGAGTCACCATTTAAGCTCCGAAACCTGAAGCTCAAGTTTTTCAGCTGGAGACACTTTCTGCATGTATGATCATCCAGGGTACATGAAGCATCCACGACCTCCCACATAACGCAAAATGTGCATACCATGCAGCCAATGCTATCGTGCCATGGCTTATGCCCTTTTATAAAAATTTGCTCTTGGCATGTGGGAATCACTAAGCATTTATTGCACATCCTCAATTGCCCTGGAGAAGGTAGTGATGAAGTACTTTCACACCGCAGTTAGGAAGAGAGTTTCAGGATTTTGAACCAGCAACAAAGAAGGAATGACAATACAGTTCCAAGTCAGGGCAGTGTGTCATTTGGAGATGAACTTTCAGTGATGACATTCCCTTGTATCTGTTGACCATGCCCTTCCATGTATTAGAGATCACAGGTTTGGAAGATTCCACTGAAGGAGTCGTGGTAAGTTACTGTAGTGCATTTTGTACTGTAGTGCATCTGTAGTACATCTCTGGGGGAGGCAATGGCCTAGTGGTATTTCATTGGACTGTTAAGCCAGAGACCCAGATAACGTTCTGGGGATCCCAGTTCGAATCCCGCCATGGCAGCTGGTGGAATTTGAATTCAATAAGTATCCTGAAATTAAGAGTCTAATGATGACCATGAATCCATTGTCGATTATTGGAAAAACCCATCTGGTTCACTAATGTCCTTTAAAGAAGGAAACTGCCATCTTTACTAGTCTGCCCTACATATGACTCCAGACCAACAGGAATGTGGTTAACTCTTAACTGGCCTCTGGGCAATTAGGGAAGGTCAATAAATGCTGCCTAGCCAGCAACGCCCAAAATCCAAGAATAAATAAAGAGAAAAAAAAGGTACCGACTGCTGTAATTGTACATTCATAGTGGTAGGAGTGAATGTTGAAGTTTGTGGTTGGGACACCAATCAACCGGGCTGCTTTGTCCTGGGTAGTATCTAGGTTCTTGAGTGTAATTGCAGCCTCACACATCAGGCAAATGGAGAGTATTCTGTCGCACACCTTGTAGGTGGTGGACAAGCAGTGGAGAGCCAAGTAGTGAGATACCAACCACAGAATTCCCAGCCTCTAATCTGCTTTTAAAGCCACTGTATGTATACGATTGGTCCAGTTCAGTTTCTGATCACAGTAACTGCAAGAAGGTTGATAATAGTGGATTAAGTGGCGGTAATACTATTCAATATCAAGAGGCAATGGTTAGATTTTCATTTGTTGGAAATGATCATCGCCTGGCACTGTGTAGCATGAATATTACTTACCATTATAAGCCCAAGCATTGATATTGTCCAGATCATGCTGTACATGGACACAGACAGCTTATGAATCTTAAGAGTCGCAAATGGTGCTGAAGATTGTGCAATCAGCAACAAACATCCCCACTTCTCACTTCATGATGGAGGGATGGTCAGTGATGAGGTAATTGAAGATGGTTGGGCCTAGGGCAATCACTCTGAGAAACTCCAACAGTGATGCCTTGGAGCTACAATGACTGGCCTCCAACAACCACACACATCTTCCTTTCTACTGGTTGTGACTCTAATCAGTGGATTTCCCCCAATTCCCATTGATTCTTGTTTTGCTAGAGCTCCTTGATGCCATACTCAGTTGAATGCAGCCTTGATGTCAAAGTCAGTTACTCTCATCTCATCTCCTGAGTTCACTTCTTTTGTCCATGTTGAATCAAGACTGCAATAAGGTCAGAAATCAAGTGATCCTAGCAAAACCCAAACACAGCAGCTTATTCCTTTGCAAGTGCCACTGGATAGCACTGAAGATGACTCTTCTGCATTTTGCTGATGATCCAGAGTAGACTGAAAGGACAGAAATTGATTGGGTTGGATTTGTCCTGGCTTTTGTACACAGTACAAACCTGGGCAAATTTCTACATTGTTTGGTAGATGTCAGTATTTTAGCTGTACTGGAACAGCTTTGTTCAGTGCATGGCTAATTATGAGGTACAGGCCTTCAGTACTGCTGCCTGAATGCTGTCAAGGCCCTTAGCCTTCAGTATCCAGTATCTTCAGCTGCTCTTGATATCACATGGAGGATATAAATTGGCTGAAGATTGGCATCTGTGATGCTGTGGACTTCAGAAGGATTATTTTCTCTGGCTGAAATGCCCAGTCAAATGTTGCCTCGATGCTATGGGCAGTCACTCTCACCTCACATCTCTTTAGCTCTATCTTGATAATGAAAATATTCACAAACTTCCTGTATTTGATTTTAGTGCAGAGGGAGAAAGGGTCAGAATAAGAGGTTTAAGGAGGTAGCTGCTGGCAAAGGAAAGGAGCCTCGTAGTGAGTTGCTCTCCACAGTTAACCTAGTAGAGAATTCAGCTTTAGTGAGGGACAGCAAGGTCACGTAAAAATTGATGTCATCTAGCCAAATGATGATTAAATTAACTGTGAACCAGATATAATCGAATTTATGTCTTTAGACTTCAAAGAAAAGAGGATATCTTAGCAAGACAGAGATAGTAGGAACTGCAGATGCTGGAGAAGGATCTAGGCCCAAAACGTCAGCCTTCCTGCTCCTCTGATGCTGCTTGGCCTGCTGTGTTCATCCAGCTCTACACCTTGTTGTCTTAGCAAGACACATTGGCAGTGCAGAGCTGCAAAGATTGATGAAATCAGGTAAGGTGTTTGAAGAAGAAGATACCAGAGAAGTAGGGGGAAAATGTCAACTTGTGCCTTGGTAATAGGATCTGGACTAGAGCCCAGACTGGGCAGGTAGTAGATCAGATAGCAATAGCTAGAAAGAAAGTGCAAGCCAAACATTAACAAGTTTCAAAATCACAATGCTAATAAGATCATTTATAAGAAGGAAATTGGACGAACACTCAGTGCACTGAGAAATATGATATTACAGCCGAGAAAAGGTAAATCCAGGCACTATGGTAAATTAAGCTTTGACAGAAAATTCAGAGAGTTGGGAAATAAAGCATAAGGAACTTTAAGATGGATATGCTCGATGCCAGTGTTATAGTTGTACTGGAACAGTTTGATCAGTGACACAGCTAGTTTGTGAGCACAATCTTCTGAACTAGGCTGACTGATTCTTTGTTCCCTTTCCTGTCGGGTCAGATTATCTGAAGGTACTGGTAGGATTTGATTCAGAGGGGCTGGGGCTAGCACTTAAAAATTGGAAGGAGCCAGTACCCATAGTCAAATGAAAACTGCGATGTTCCCCCTCCAACATGGGTAAGAATCTGGTTATCAGGTTCAAGGCGCTGTTGTTATCACAGTACATAGGGCAGGTCTGGCCCGTTCATCATTCCTGCATCAGTGCAATCACCTAAGCTATCTTCTGTTCCAGATCTAACACCACACCACTCACTTTGGACACAATGCCCCCTTTCCCCACTGTCACCCCGCCATTCATTAGTTTGCACAATATACAGCACAGAATAATCTGATCAGGGTAGCTATTATCCTGCAAAATAGTTTTGATGTGCATTATTTCAAAATCAATCTTGCAAGTTGAACAAATGCCTTGGGATCTATTTGCAAGGTTACCAATCTTATAGTGTGGAATTATCAGAACCCTAACACATATATTGGTGAGTGAAGGTGTTTCTGACAGACAGTATTAGAGAACCCTAGTGAATTATAGAATTTCCCAACTAGCACATTGAGGAAAGTGAGAACTGTTACAGCTCAAGAGACCATTCAGCCCACCATATCTGTGCTGACTCTCCAAATAAGCATCTCACTTTGTGCCTTTCTCTTGCCTTCTCCTGTAACTCTTTCAAATAACTATTTTACCAGTTTTCCCTGGACTTGAAAGGAGGTGCTAGAAGACTGGAGAATTGAAATAATACAGTCCTGTTCAACAAAGGTTGTAAGGATAATCTCAGCAATTTCAGATTTGTCAATTTAAACTTGGTGGTTGGAGAGCTTCTAGAAATAAGTATTTGGGATAGAATTAATTATTACATGGATAACAGTAGGTTGATTAGGAAGAATCAGCTCAGATTTCTAAAGGGGAAATCATGTTTAACTCACTTGCTTTTGAAGATGTAACACAAAGGCTTGGTGAGGGTAAAAGTATGGATGTAGTATAGACGAATTTCCAAGAAGGCATTTGATACAGTGTCACACAACAGACATGTGAGGAAAGTTACAGGTCAAAGTACAAAGGGGACACTCGCAACATAGATACAAAATTGGCTGAGTGACAGGGAACAGAAAGTAGCAATCAATGGATATTTTTCAAGCTGGAAGAAGGTTTACCGTGGAGTTTCCCAGTGGTCAGTATTGGGACTCTTGCTTTTCCCGATACATATGACTCTTGTAGGGAAAAATTTCAAAGTTTACAGATGACACTAAGCTTGGAAGAATTGTAAACTCTTAGGAGGTCAGAGTGGCAGATGAAGTTCAATGCAGAGAAGTGTGAGGTGATGCACTTTTGGCAGAAGAACTTTGAAAGACAACATAAAATAGGGGGTACAATTCTAAAGAAGGTGCAGGAGCAGAGAGGCCTGGGTGTATACGTACACACTGAAATAACTCCACAGAGGCCAGTATCCCGTCATGAAGTTATCCTTTATTTACACTTGGAGAGTCCCTGACACTAATCCAGCCCCCTTAGAGCCAACTCTCAGACTGAATAGGATATCTGACATTCCTGTTCTTACCTGTCAGCCATAGCTCCCTGATTGGACCAGATTAACAACCCCAATCAGGGAATTCATATTCTATGAGGTCCACCTCACTGCAATCACTGCACACACTTCATTGAAGGTGGCAGGACAGGTGGATAGAGCATAACAAGAACAAGGAGTTGATGTTGAACGTGTTTAAGATACCTGTTGGACCTCAGCAGATGTATTGTGTACAGATGTGGGTGCTACATTATGGGGAAGATGTGAATGCATTGGGGAAAGTACCGGAGCAATTTAAAAGGATGGTTCTAACAATGAGAAATTTCAGTTATGAGGTTAGATTGAAGAAGCTGGAACTGTTCTCCCAGGACAGGAGAAGGCGAAAAGAGATTTGATAAAGGTTTTCAAAATCATGTGTGGGCAGGATAGAGTAGATAGAGAAAAGCTGTTCCTGCTCATAAATGGAACAAAAACGAGAAGGCATAGACTTAAAGTGATGTGCCAAAGAAGCAAGGGTTACATGAGAAAAAAACCACTTCACACAGCAAGTAGTTTGGGTATAAATTGCACTGCCAGGATGTGTGGTGGAGGCAGGTTCAATTGAGGCATTCAAGAGGGCAATGGATGATTATTTGGATAAAAATAGTCCACAAGGTTATAGAGAAAAAGCAGATTAGCACTTGGTAATGGTGCTCATTTGAACAGCCAGTGCAAGCACAGTGGGTCAATTGGCCTTCAGCACCGTAACCACTCTGTGAGTCTGAATTCCATTTCAAAGGTGAGTTTGAGTGCAGCATATAGCCCATTCAGGTGTGTAACGAAATCTTCACACGCAACTGCAGATTCAAATATAAAAACATATCTTTTGCGTATCAGAAACTTATATGGGGTAAATGGTTAGTGGTCATTCCATTAAAGATGCATTTCTCACGGAAAGTGACAACACAAATTTACACTATCATGGGGAAAGAGGGAGGGAGTCGGATTAATTGCATACATCTACCAAAATGGCAGCATAGACATAATGAAGCAAATGGCCTCTTTCTGTATTGTGTCTTTGATTTGTTTCCAAATGGATTTTTGCCAAGATCCTTGCTTAAGAACAAACTAATTCTCTGTCTATGACTGGTGTCATTGGTGTTTTCCAGTTCTAAAGAAGGCTCCTATGTGAAAAAGCTCATTCTTTCCTTCTAAAATTGCTCACTGATCCATTCCAATGACACTCTCAATGTTGCATTTTAAGACAGCCATCAACAGTTTTGTAACAACAGTTGAAAATGACTCAGCTAACTCGTTTTTTGTTGGGAAAGTCTCAGTCTGACTGAGACAAGGAATTAGCAGCAGAAGGCTCTGTGGGTACCCACCCACATTTATCATGGGACGGTGGAAGCCTGTGTCTAGAATAAATATACAGCATGTGTTCTTAATATGAAAGAAGAGAATCTCACACTTATTAAAAATTCAAACATCACTTACCACAATACCAATTTAAGTATATGACATCAAATACCAAATTAACAGTGAGCAAGCAAAAGATGCAATGCACTTTATAATCAAACTATACATGAATGTATTTTTGCATTCATACTCAGACTTTTTTTAATGTGGCTACTAATATTAGGAAATTATTCATTTTATTTTAGATAATTACATTACGGATTCTGCACATTGGTTTGTCAGTGTATTGCTTAATGTGCAGTGTTTGAACAGAAAAAGAATTTAAAGGAGGAAGAACAAGATTGAATGTGGTGTTCCTCATCAGGCTTGAAATCAGCCATCTCAGTCCATTTTAAATGTTTTGTCAGTCGCATTAGAAAAGGAAAATCTGTTGCCTACCCATTTGTGCAGTCATGCATTAAACTACTCAGATTGGAAAATACAGACTCTATAATGCAGTTACCATACCAAAATTAAAATAAATTCTAGTTGACTCAGACACCGCAGCAATAATAACATCATAGGTCATTTTCAGAAGGGAGCACCAAACAAAATGATTTCTCTTTCAGTCAGAATCCAATTAAGCTTCACCAAAGTTGTCCTTACTATGATAATTTGTGCCAATGCATCAATATTGAAAGTATGTGCTATATGACTTTTCCATAAACATGAAAATAAATCCAGAGCACAAAGCCCCCGATTTTAAGAACTGATTGAATCTAAATATCAGTCTTACTTAAACAAGCTAACAGCATGACATGGTGTCAAAAAATGTCTTACAGGTGGAGTCAGGGTGTAAGATGTTGGCTCGACATTAAAACACTTGTTCTAATTTTTCATGATTGTGCACAGACTGTTTGTTACACTCAGTGATCACATTAAGAATACTGTGTAGCCATCTTTGTGCATGCTAAAGGGAATTGTGTTTGTGTAGTCTGTTTTTTTCACTGCCCAGATTACTACTTGGCCATTTAGGGGGAACAATGCTACCCAGCAATGTGAAGCATGAAATTCACACCATTAGTGAATCTAAAGCGCAATAATAAAATTCAATTTTCAACTTCATACTAAGAGACATAAAGTGTCTTTGTGGATCCACTATCACAGTGCCTGTGGAATCTAGTATGACTCAGAACACATTTACAGCTCACTTCCTTCCCTTTAACCTGTGGCACTCAAGAGACTGCAGCTTTTAGTGTATTTCAGCCTCCATGCACAGTCTGCCTTGGGTGTTGGCTGAACTGTGATTTGATGCTGTTTCTGTTCCTTTTCCGGATGGTCACAAAGAAAGCAAATTAAGTGTAATTAGGAATAATTAGTTTCCATTAGATCAGGATAAATGACCCTATTAGAATAGAGCTATAGCTCACATAGAATTATTTTCTTGTGGGAAGTGCCTGGTCTACACCTGGTTTCTGCCCAATGTCTCATGACTGGAATCACAACTTGTAAAGAAATCACAAACATGAAGACCTAATCGGTCATCTTATGATGAAGTATTCCAGAAAGTAGGCCTCATACTCAAAGTTGGTTAAAACTGTAGCTCTCAACTAAGAATTAACAAGTCACTACAAATGGCACTATAACAGGATATGGATTCTCCCTTGAAGAATGACCTGTGGAAAAGAAATTCAGAAGAGACAATCCTCCAAGAAAAGAAAGGTTGGGAAGGGATAGCACATCACAACTTAATTCACAACACATTCATATATCCCAAGAAGGAGGTGCCCCCCTACCATTTAATGAACTAAACACTCCATCATGCTGCATGGTGGAGCTAACAAAGTGCGAGGAAAAAACTGTGTGTCCAGATCTGCAGGAGAAAAAACATATTTCCTGTTGACACCAGCATTTTCTTTGGAATATTAGCATTGATAATAGGAGGAATGCACTGTACAATTTCTGCTCAATGTCAACTGCTGCTTTCATTTGACAGGATTTAAAGATAAAGGCATGTTGTGGTGTAAATTGCTTCCAGATTTAGGACAATGACTCCATAAAACAGACAAATGGTATATTAAGTTCAAAGTTTGCTGCCAAACAACTTAAAATTCCAGCCTTCTCCCCACCACAGATTTTGTCAAAACCCAGGTCAGGAAGGCTTCCAATTAAGATTGGGTTAAATTAGCTTTTTCAAAAGATAAATATAATTGATAATATTACAAGATCTGAAAACAATGCATGACACCAAGCAGATTTTGCCGCTGCTTTTCCGGTCCCTGAAACTCAAATTTTTCATTATCATTGTAGCTCGCAACATGTAAGTGAATTCATGCACGCAGCATTTTAGTGCCACCTCTTGTTTAGTTACTGTACTGTAACCCAACTGCATGCACTCAATAAGCATGCTAATGTGACATTTTAAGAAATCCAGCAGGTTTACTCTGCTGAAAACAACTGTTACAACAGAATCTGTATCACTGCAATAACTAAAGACATCACAACAACATTTCAGACTGTAAACAAAAAAAAAACAAAAAAACTGTGGATGCTGGAAATCAAAAGCAAAAACAAAAATTGCTGGAAAAACTCAGCACGTCTGGTAGCATCTGTAGAGACAAATCAGAGACAATGTTTTGTGTCCAATGACCCTTCTTCACAACTAATGGTAACTAGGAAAAGGTTGATATTCCTGCAGAAGATGGGATGGGTGGAGGTGGAAGAATAAAGGATAGGTGGATGTAGAACCCAAAGAGAAAGAAAAACAGTTGGATAGACAAAGAAGTGGGTAAAGGTAAAGGTCATAGCCCCATTAGCAGCTATTCGTTCCCGTACACTGACCTTTACCTCTTCTGAGCTACCATCAGCTCTGAAGAAGGGTTACTGAACCCAAAATGTTAACTCATTTCTCTCCACAGATGCTGCCAGTGTGTGAGTCTTCCCAGCAATTTCTGTTTTTGTTTAACATTTCAGACTCTCTTTGTACTCCTCACCGAAGTAGGAAAGCAAGAGCTTCATGATCTGTAACTAGCTATTATGCAAAGTTGCCTGTTATAAAAATTTTATTGAATTATTCCAATTCCTACACTTGATGTCGATTCCACGTCCGTCATTCTTGAAAACAGAGTCATACTAGATCATATCTCCATAGCAACTGCTTTCTAATACCTCAAGCAAGTCGTTATTACTCAGGATTTACAGGACAGAAACAGCCATTTGGCCTATCTGATCCATCTGGTGTTTGAGCTCTTCATGAGTCATTGAGTACATTAAAGATAGACATCTATATACTTCAGTATATACCAAAGGATACTGTGGAAAGGTGGGGGTGTTGAGGTAAATCAGCCATGGTACTGCTCAATGGCAGAGCTTACTCAAAGGACAAATGGCCTACTTTAAAACCTATTTATTGTGTTCTTATTGCTCAGATATTCTATTCCTTTATCTCCATGCACTTACCTAGCTTCCTCTGAAGAGCATCTGCGTTATTCACCTCGACAACTCTATGTGGTAGCATGTTCCACATTCTAAACAAGCTTCTTCTGAATTCTTTGTTGGATTTATGAATTATGATCCTATATTTATGGGCCCTAGTTTTGAACTCATTCATTCCTCTTTTAATCTTTCATTATATTCCTCTTTTATAAGCGGTGTTCTTTTCAAATATGGATTATAATAATCTACGGAAACAGTTATTGAAATACTAACCCCAATCACTTCCCTGCACTCCTACCATTGTAGAGCCCACATCAGTTCCCCAGATCAAGAGACAAATTCAGTACACAGTAATCATCAAACTTCCTGGCCTGTGTGACTCAATGCCATATCACATGGCACATTTTTTTTCACTGGGTTATCATGGAGACACTTGCATACTGTTTTTTTTAAATTGAATTAACAGGAAGTAGCCAGCACGTATTATCCATCTCTAACTGCCCAGAGTGCGTAGAGTCTCTGTGGGTCTGGAGCCACTTGTTGGCCAACCAGGTAAGGATGGCAGATTTTCTTCCCCAGTGGTTTTTTTGTTTCCTGAAAATTGACAATGACTTTCTGGTTCTTAGTTCCAGATTTTGATAGAATTCAAATTCCATTATCTGCCATCATGGGATTTGAACCTGGGAATAAACTCTACAACCTTTTAGAGTAGACCTTAAGCTATACCATGGGCCAGAAGGATACTGAGAAGCGTCCACAAGATCAAAAAGGGTGGAGGAGTGGCTCTGAAAGTTAAAAACGTTATCAGCACAATAAGAGAGATGACCAAAATTCAGTAAACTAGGATACAGAAGCAGTCTGGGTAGAAACGAGGAATGTAAAAAGCATGAGCTCACTTGTGGAGTTGTGTAGAGGCTCCAAAACAGTAACCAAATGGTAGACAGAGTATCAAGGAAGAAAGAATCGGAACTTGCCAAAGGGTACAACAATTATCATGGGGGAGTTTAACCTACAAAGAGACTGGAAAAATCAGAGGAGAAAATGTAGTCTACAGGAGGAATTCACTGAAATTTTTCAGAACAATTTCTTAGACTGACCAAAAAGCAAGGAATATGAAAACTGGTTGTTACCAAACAGATAGGATTAATTACTGCCCTCATAATAGAAGTGACCATACTATGATTGAATTGTATATTCAGTTTAAGGGAGAGAAGTCTGGGTCCAAGACTACTACGCTGAATTTAAACAAGAGCAATTATGAGGTCATGAAAGTAGAGCTAGCAAATGTGAACTGGCGATTCACAGTAAGGGATAGGTTAATACAGGTTCTCTGGCAAACATTTAAAGGGATGTTACAGAAAGTGCAGAATAGATACATTCCAACAAATAAGAAAGATTTGAAAAGGACAGACTTGCCATCAGAATTGCCACTAAAAACATCATAGATAGTATAAAACTCAATGAAAAGGCATATAGTTCTGCAAAGACAGATCAGAACTTTGGACAGAATATTAAAAAAGCAAACAATTACTAAAAGATTAATAAGGAAGGAAAATTATGACAGAAGGTTAACCAAAAATATAAAAACAGGTAGGAAAAGTTTCTTCAGGTATTTTAAAAACAGAAAACACTTAAAGTAACCATTGGACCTATAGAAAATGAGTCTGAGGAATTAGTAATGGAGGATAAAGAGATAGCAGATGAATCGAACAAATATTTTGTATCAATCTGCACTAGAGAGGATATGAGCAGCATCCTGGAAATAGCTGTAAATCAGGAATTGAAAGGGAGGGAGGAACTCAAGAAAATTACAATTAACAGTAGTCCCCGGGTCCTGATGGACTTCATCGTAGGGTCCTGGGGACTCTTGGCCTCGTTGAAGCCCAGCGCGGACGCCCAGCCCAAGGAAGCCCAGCGTGGACTCTCAGTCTCAAGGAAGCCCAGCATGGACTCCTGGCATCGAGGTGAAACCTTGTGTGGACTCCCTGTTTTAGAAAGATTGTAATGCTGAACTTTTAACTTTATTTCTTTATCTTTTAAATTTATAGCTAACATTTTGTACCTAGGTATCTTTGTACCTAAGATGGTACCAGGCGATTTTGTACACTTTTCACTGTACTCATGTATCCCTGCACTTGAGTATACTTGACAATAAACCTAATTGTAATTCTAATTAAAATAAGTAGCCAATGAAATAGTTGATACATTGGGACAGAAAACAGGAAACTACAGGCCAGTTAGCGTTATATGTGTCATAGGGAAAATGTTTCAAAATATTCTTAAAAACATTATAACAGGGCACATGGATAAGTTCAAGGTAATCAGGCAGAGTCAACAAAGTTTTGTCAAATGGAAATCATATTTAATTAATCTACTGGCGCTCTTCGAGGAAGTAATTTGTGCTGTAGATATAGGGGAACCAATGGACAGAAGATTGGCTTGCTAACAGGAAGCAGAGAGTAGTAATAAGTGGGCCTTTTTCATGTTGGCAGGATGTCATGAATGGAATAGTGCTGGGGCCTCAACTCTTTACAACTTATATAAATAATTTAGATGAAAGGATCAAAGGTATGTCCTCTAAATTTGCTGAAGACACATATGTAGGAAAATGAGTTGTGAAGAGGACATAAGGAGCCCACAAAGGGATATAGATAGGTTAACTGGATAGGAAAAGATTTGGCAAATGACGTACAATAAGGGAAAGTACAAAATTGTCCATTTTGGCAGAAAGAATAAAAAAGTGTATTATCTAAAAAGTGAGAGGTGACAGAGCTCTGAGATGCAGAGAGATCTGAACGTCCAAGTGCAAGAATCATAGAAGATTAGTGTGCAGATGCAGCAAGTAATCAGGAAAACCAATAGAATGTAATGGTTTATTGTGAGGGGAATTGAATGTAAGAGTAGGGAGATTATGCTTCAGTTATACAGGGCATTGGTGAGACCACCGTGTCACCGTACTCACAGAAAGATGTCAATGCACTGGAAGCAGTTCAGAGAAGGTTTACTAGAATACCTGGAATGAGCAGGTTGCCTCATGTGGAAAGGCTAGATAGGCTAGGTCTGTATCCTCTGGAGTTTAGAATAGTCAGACACAGGTTAATTGAAACATATAAGATCCTGAGGAGACTTGACCAGGTGGATGTTGAAAGGAGTATCCCCTTGTGGAAGAATCTGTAACTGGGGAGGAAAGAGAGAGAGTCATGGTTTAAAACTAAGGGGCGCCCAGTTAAGACAGAGATGAGGAAACTTTTTTTTACTCTCAGAGGGTTGTGAATCAAGGATTTTGAGATTTGTAGCTCGGGTTGTTGATGCGGTTGTTGACCTGTTCACCAAGCTGGTAATTTTGTTTACAGATGTTTCGTCACCATACTAGGTAACATCATCAGCGCACCTCCAGTGAAGTGTCAGTGTTCTGTCCCACTTACTCTTTATGTGTCTCAGTTTGCTGGAGTGGGTGCATCACTTCGGGATTTGTTTCTTAGTGGTTGGTGGACGGGGTCCAGCTCTACATGTTTGTTAACGGAGTTCCAGTTTGAGTGCCAGGCCTCCAGGAATACTCGTGCGTGTCTTTGCTTGGCTTGTCCTAGGATGGCTACGTTGTCCCAGTGAATTGGTGTCCCTCTTTGTCCATGTGTATTGAAATGAAGATAGTTGGTCATATCTCTTAGTAGCTAGTTGGTGGGCGTGAATCCTGATGGCTAGTTTCCTTCCGGTTCATATAATCATTGAGTCTCTACAGTGTGGAAACAGGCCCTTCAGCCCAACGAGTCCACACCGACCCTCGGAGCATCCCACTCGGACCCAGCCCCCTACAACCCATCTATTCTACACATCCCTGAACACTATGGGCAATTTAGCATAGCCAATCCACCTAACCTGCACATCTTTGGACTGTGGGAAGAAACCAGAGTACCCGGAGGAAACCCACACAGATACAGGGAGAATGTGCAAACTCCACACAGACAGTCACCCAAGGGTGGAATTGAACCCAGGTCCCTGGTGCTGTAAGGCAGCAGTGCTAACCACTGAGCCACCGTGTCATAGGTTTCCCCAAGTAATGTTTTTGGCAGTCTTTGCATGGTATCTTGTAAATAACGTTGGTTCTGTTAGTTGTGCTTGTCGGATCCTTTATTCTTGTCAGAAGCTGTCATAGTGTAGCTGTCACTTTTTAGACTACCATGATTCCTAGGGAGCGGAGTAAACTGATGGTCATTTCAGGTATGACCTCAATGTATGGTAGGGCCGTTGTTTCTAAAGATGCTGTATAGGTGCAAAACAACACCATCAGCAAAGACGACAAACTACTGGATCTCTACCTTACAACCCACTTCACCTTCAAGGGCAAGAAATACAGACAAATCAACAGAAAACCCATGGGATCACCTATATCAGGATTAATAGTGGAAGCCGTAATGCAAAGACTGGAACAGACAGCCCCTCCCAACATCCAACCAAAACTATGGATCCGCTATATGGATGATACCTTTGTTATCACCAAACGCCCTAAACTTGAGGAAACCGAGCTACTCATAAACAACATCCTCACCAGCATAAAATTCTCCAGGGAAGAGGAGAACAACAACAAACTTCCCTTCCTGGACATAAGGGTCAAACATATGGCCAACGGTGAGCTCCAGACCGATGTACACAGGAAGGCCACCCATACAGATCAGGTACTCAACTACAATAGCAATCATTCCAATACCCACAAACGGAGCTGCATCAAAACACTGTTTTAGCAAGCCGCAACACAGTTCAGCACCCTGGAGCTGTGCAAAGCTGAGGAAGAACACCTATACAGCGTCTTTAGAAACAACGGTTACCCGAAAAGCGCAGTCCGCCAATACCTACACAACAGACCACAAACAGGAAGACACAAGACATCCAGAGACACTAGTCACCCTACCATACATTAAGGACATATCTGAAATGACCACCAGATTACTCCACTCCCTAGGAATCATGGTGGCCCACAAACTGACAGCTACACTTCAACAGCTACTGATGAGAATAAAGGATCTGACAAGCACAACTAACAAAACCAACGCAATTTACAAGATACCATGCAAAGACTGCCAAAAACATTACATAGGGCAAACCGGAAGGAAACCAGCCATCAGGATTCATGAACACCAACTAGCTACCAAGAGACATGACCAACTATCACTCATTTCAATACACATGGACAAAGATGGACACCATTTCGAGTGGAATAATACAGCCATCCTACGGCAAACCAAGCAAAGACACGCATGAGTATTCCTGGAGGCCTGGCACTCAAACCGGAACTCCATTAACAAACATGTAGAGCTGGACCCCACCTACCATTCACTAAGAAACAAATACGGAATGATGCCACCCACCCCAGCAAACTGAGCACATAAATAGCAAACAGGACAGAACACTGACACTTCACAGGGGGCACACTGATGATGTTACCTAGTATGATGACGAAACATCTGCAAACAAACTTACCAGCTCAGCGAGCAAGTGAACAACTGCAGAGTTGTGAATGAATAGAATTTCCTTCCTTAGAAGGCAGTGGATGCAAAATCTTTAAATGTTTTTAAAGCAGAAGTGGATAGAGTCTTGATTACCCAAGGCGGTGAAAGATTATCAGCAATGTAGAGGAATGTAGAGATTAAGTCAGATCAGCCATGATCTTATTGAATGGCAGAGCTGGCTTAAAGAGCCAAGTGACCTACTCTCGTTCATATGTTTGTCACACCCCAGAGATGTAAGTACATATTCAAGGCTGACTCTTTAGTAATGCACTCTCAGTAATAAGATATTAAACCATAGCTCATCTGCCTCTCAGCTGAATTTTAAAATGACATTTTACTATTTGAAAGATGAGCAGGTGAGTTCATTCCAGTTCTCTGCAGAGAAATTTTTCTCTCAACCAATATGATTACTATTAAAACAGATTATCTGATCATACTGTCTTTCTATTTGTGGGACTTTGAAATGTACAAATTGTCTGTCACATTTCCTATGTTATGATAGTGACTATGTGTTTCAGATTACTTCAATGGTTGTGAAGTATTTTTGGACATCCTGAGGTTGTGAAAGACGTTAAAAAATGCAAGTCTTTCTTACATCTATTCATTAGGCAAGACTGGCAGTTCAATTCAGCTTTGATTACGCTCTTATGTTGAAATACTGACAAAATTTCCATAAGTTATCACCCCAAGTCTCTCTTTGTCCCTTTAATATGCCTGTACATGTTCCTGTTCTCCTTAAAGAAGCATCCTTTTAAAAATGCTTGGGAACATCCTGAGTTTGTAAAAGGCATTATTTGAATACAAGTCTTTATTTAACATAGCCAGGATCAAAGTATTCTTTTTCTCTCAACTTTTACTTAGGGTGCCACAATGCTAGTTGATCACCCTTCTCCATCTCCTCCTGTCAGTCACCCATTCTTCTTCAATCCCCTGCTGCCTATGTCTCTTCCCAGCACAACTTTCCATTTGACAATAGGTTTCCTCATTTTCTTCTTCAGGGCAGTCCTGTTACTATCACTCACCTCTCATCATTTTCTCCCTCCCTCTCTCCAAAACAGATGGCCATACCATTTCAACTCTTCTCAACTGAGACAAATGTGCTCTTTAAGACTAATTATCATGCACAACCCAATTCTTTCTTTAATTTTTTTTGTCTAGCTGCGAATACATAATATGTATACAAAACAAGATCTGTACTGTACCTTTCAAGTTGCTGCATCACAGTTCACTCATACTGTTTAACAGGAAGATTAATCAGGATCAAACAATTTACTTTGTCAAAATTCAACAGTAAGTACTCTGTGGGAATTCAAAATGCTACAGCTAAGTGTGATGACTTCAAGTAGTAATTTGCACAACTGCAATTCATACATACCAAACTGACCACCAGTATTCTGCTGCACAACAGGGATAAAACAGATGGTCTCCACAGATGCTGCCTGACTTGCTGAGTTTCTCCAACACTTTCTGTTTTATTTCAGACCTCCAACATCTGCACTATTTTGTTTTTATTATAAAGCAGAAGCTCAAATTTCATATCTTACAATCTCAACATAACATCTGAACAGAATGGTTCCACATTTTGTCACAACAGTGACAGCCTAACAGTTGTGGTGATGCTGATGAACAGAAAGTATTTAACTTACATACATCTCTCCACTGGAAAGCAAAGAAGGAAACTCAAAAAGAAAAATCTTCCTTAAACTGACTTACCAGGTCAATGTGGTATTGGTCAGTGCCTGGCGAAAGATCAGCCAACTATTTGCCTTCATGTATCTCAGGAAGATAAAGTGAAACAAAGATTAAACACTCCAAAGAGGTTTAAAAACTACCAAGTTCAACAGGTGTAGGTTTACAGTATAGAAATTTCATTAAGTGGAGAAGGCTTTTTCCAAGCAAAAATATTTATATGCTGTATCTGGTAACATTAACCAGGTTTTGTTGACTTAACACTCATCTTCTGAGCCAAGATGTAATATGTGTACATACACTTCAAGTGTAAGGCATCCAAAGCTCCTAAGAATCAGGAGTGGCTCAATTCGAGTTCATAACAACATAAAAAAGGGAAGAAAGGCCACTTATTCATTCTCAAAATATATCTGCATCTTTATACATTGTAAAGATTAATTTACCACTCAATGACAAATAATCAACTCTCGCTACAACCCATAATCCAGGAGAGTTTGGATAAGGTATTCAAAAAATGGAAAGTCAAACATTGTGTGAAAAACATATGATCTCCACACCCATTTAAGTTTAATTCTAGAAGACTTGAATTCACAATTTTAGGTAAGTATTTGCTGAGAAAAAATGCATTTTGTCAACTCTTTTGGCTTGCATTCATCAAGATTATTTGCAAGCAAGCCAATTCAAGGGGAAAATCCAGATTAATTGATTGGGAAGTGGACTGTGATAAGTAAAGATGTTTCTATGGAGGTGCACCAATCTGTACTCCCCTCTCATGCACTACATGTTGATTTTTTTCTCTTTGAATTGGTATTCTTGCAAATTGTCCTGATGAGTGCAAGATGAAAAGTTTCATAGAATCCACAGAATCCCTACAGCATGGAGCAGGCCATTCAGCCCATCAAGTCCACACCAACCTTCCAAAGAGCATCCCACCCAGACCCAGTCCCAGCTCCCTACCTTATCCCTAAAACCTGTATTTCCCATGGCTAATCCACCTAGCTTGCATGTCCTTGGACACAATGAGACAATTCAGCATGGCCAATCCACTTAACCTGCACATCTTTGGACTGTGAGGGGAAACTGGAGCACCCGGGGGAAACCCACGCAGACACAGGGAGAATGTGAAAACTCCACACAGTCACCTGATGCCAGAATCGAACACAGGCCCCTAGCGCTGTGAGGCAGCAGTACTAACCACTGACCCACTGTGTCTCCCCTAACAAGTAGAATCACCAATGGATTCACAGTCATAATTTAGATTCTTAATTCCAGGTTTTTATTTAATTCAAGTTCCACCATCTGAATGGTGGGATTCACACTCAGGTCCCAAAATATTACTTGGATTTCTGGATTAACATTCCAGTGATAATACCATTAGGTATTCGCCTCCCCTTCAATTAAACGCATCCCTTCTTCAGCAAGATTCAAGGTTTCTACCATCAAGCAATTATTTAATGTTAGGTTAGCTTGTCCCAAAATCAGGTTTAATAAACAAATTAAAGCTTATCATGTGTGAGATTTTTAAAATGGTTTTCTGAACTGTAGGCTGAAAGATGGGTCAGAAGCCTACATTAAGTTGGAAACAATCACACACCTATGATTTTCCCAAGGCTGCTAATCAATGGCCAGAGTATAGGCTTTTGTTCAATTGAGGACAGCAGTCAGGGTATAGAAAACGGACGGCCAATCTGACACCTACCATCTCGAAATGAGCAACACAGGATGCATTGGCAAAGGTGCTTCAAGATGCTGGTATCTCATTAAAGGGTTAAACCAAAGTCACTTGCCTCTGTCAGTCGTCTTAATCATATCAAAAATCCCGATTGAGATTCCCTTGGTTCTCAAATTGTCAAGTAAAAATGTTAAGGACTGAGAATTAGAGGAGGCTTGGATCATAATATTCCTTTACTAAATCCGTCAACTCTTGAAAGGTTTTAATATCTGGTGCTTCAGGTAAGGTTAAAGCTCCTAATAATAAAAAAAAGCTGCAGATCCACAAGCTGTCAGGAGAATTATGCATTGCTTTTCATCGACCCCAATGTCATTTGCCTGGAAATAATAACGCATTCTTTCCAGATACTGGGCCCAGTCTTCAATAGCAGGATTGAACAAGTCAAGCTTCCCAAATAACAGCATGATGCCAGAAATGCTTACTCTAACTCAAAGATGACTGTTGCAAGCAAATTTCTTCAAGAGCGTGCTTTGCTCACATCACCACTGAAAAATGCCACAGAGGCCAGTATCCTATCACCAAGTCACCCTTTATTTACATGTGGAAAATCCTTGACACTGACCCAGCTCCCTCAGAGGCAACTCTCAGAATGTCAGGATGTCTCACACTCCAGTTTTTACCTGTGAGGTACTGCTCCCTGACCAGACCAGATTAACAGCCCCAATCAGGGAACTCATATTCTATCAGGTCCACCTGGCTGACCTCATTACCATCACGACACTTGTAACAAGCCAAAATCTGGAGGCCAGTAATAAAAATTTTTTGGTCAAACAGTAAAACCAATGATATGGCAAGATTGCTAATAATACCTTGTGATCAAAAAACCTGAATTCTTTCAACTTAGGGTGCCTTCTAATCAACCTTCCTTGCCCCTAAATTTGACAATATAAGTCTTTGCTTTCAAAGGATCTGAATCTCGCCTTCACAAACAGCTGGGCCAGAAATGCCAATGGGAATATCTAAACACCTGGGGTGTGACCAGAAAGACTCTTTCAGCATTAAGTTTCTTCCTATTCCTTTAACACACATATTTAAGCCAGTGAATAGTTTCTTTAATGTCTATAGTTAATTTATTTTTCTTTAGAGACAGAGCAACCTGCTAGTGTCACAACCAAATCATCATTCTTGGGACGGCTTGTTTGTTGGTGTTGATTTTCTTCTTTAATCTATTTGCCAATAAGTAATTTCCTTTCAGAAAGTTCAAACAACTTCAGTGAAAGATCCTCAAAAAAATTAAGAGATGTGCAACTAGAAAAAGCTAAGAAACTTTTTTTTTCTGGAAAGCAAAGACTACTCTATCACTAAAACATTATCAGCCTATCATTTAAGCATTTTCCCCGCAATTATTGCTCACAAATGGCTTAGGCTTCAGATTAACTCTGAGCTACTTACTCATGGACACATTTAACTAATATATCTGAAGTGCCACATCTTGATTTGCCTGTGAAGCACATACTTCTACGAAAACCTCTTTTTCAATAGGTAGAGATATCACTGACAGAAAAAGGAGGAACTATTTGCTTGTCTCAACAATGAGATACTACCATTTGATCACCCCTGCTAAGGGTATTGAGAATTGGCTCAATTTCTTTCAAATTGAGTCCAAGTTAGACCACAGAGCAGATGGGATTAGGGCTGGCGGAAGAGAAGTGTTTCAATGAAAATGACTAGCCAAGGAATTAATTACTAGAGAAATAAAAGTAAATTGAAACCAGCTGGAGTTCCAGTATATTGCACTAAACAATAGTTAGATGTGGTTGCACAATCCAAATTTCCCAGAAGGAAAGCTCCAAACTTAAAGGTATCCCTGCAGAATATACTATGTCAATATCAACACTCCCGAATTTTATTTTCGAGAGTGCACAGGTGGTTTACATAAATGGGTGCCCTTTAAAGTTCTTTGAGCAATAATTTAAAAGTACCAACTTATGTATGGTCTGCATGGAGATTTTTTGGGTTGCTCTGTGGCTGCATGGCTTACAAGGAACATTGCAAGATACTGATATTTTTGAGACAGAAACAGATAGTCAGAAAGAAAAAGAGAAACAGAGAAATTTAGAATTGCACTGTAAAGACCAGGAAATATCTTTTCTGTTGAGAACAGTATCTACCACTGGGATGCCCCAAATGAGAAAGCAACAACTTAAAATTTTCAAAATCTTGCTACCCCCAGCCTCATCCCATGACCAAACCTCTCTCTCATCCCCGCCTCCTTGACCTGACACAACCTGTCCATCTTCTCTCCCACCTATCTGCTCCTCCCACCTCACTGACCGATCCCCACCACTCTCTACCTGCACTCACCAATCACCATCCCGCCTACCTTCCCCAGTCCCACCCCTCCTCTCTATTTATTTCTGAACTCCCTCCCCCCTCCCCCATTTCTGGAGAAGAGTGCTGACCCAAAACATCAGCTTTCCTGCTCCTCTGATGCTGCCTGGCCTGCTGTGTTCTTCCAGGTCGACACTGTGTTATCTCTGACTCCAGCATCGGCAGTTCTTACTATAACTTAAAATTTTTATCATGATTGAAAATTAATCAAAACCACAGAAACAAGAGAAATGAATGAACACAGAAGGCCAAGCAGCATCAGAGGAGCAGGAAGGCTGACGTTTTGGGCCCAGACCCTTCTTCAGAAATAGGGGAGTGGAAGGGGGTTCTGAAATAAATAGGGAGAGAGGGGGAGGCGGATAGAAGATGGAAAGAGGAGAAGATAGGTGGAGAGGAGACAGACAGGTCAAAGAGGTGGGGATGGAGCCAGTAGAGGTGAGTGTAGGTGGGGAGGTAGGGAGGGGATAGGTCAGTCCAGGGAGGACAGACAGGTCAAGGGGGCGGGATGAGGTTAGTAGGTAGGAGATGGGGGTGGGCTGGGGTGGGAGGAGGGGATAGGTGGGAGGAAGGACAGGGTTAGGGAGGCGGGGACGAGCTGGGCTGGTTTTGGGATGCGGTAGGGGGAGGGGAGATTTTGAAGCTTGTGAAGTCCACATTGATACCATTGGGCTGCAGGGTTGCCAAGCGGAATATGAGTTGCTGTTCCTGCAACCTTCGGGTAGCATCGTTGTGGCACTGCAGGAGGCCCAGGATGGACATGTCATCTGAGGAATGGGAGGGGGAGTTGAAATGGTTCGTGACTGAGAGGTGCAGTTGTTTAGTGCGAACCGAGCATAGGTGTTCTGCAAAGCGGTCCCCAAGCCTCCGCTTGGTTTCCCCTATGTAGAAGAGGCCACAACGGGAATAGCTGATGCAGTATACCACATTAGCAGATGTGCAGGTGAACAGTCTTCTTGGGGCCTGGGATGGGGGTGAGGGGGGAGGCGTAGGGGCAGGTGTAGCACTTCCTGCGGTTGCAGGGAAAAGTGCCGGGTGTGGTGGGGCTGGAGGGGACTGTGGAGCAGACAAGGGAGTCCCGGAGAGAGTGGTCCCTCCGGAAAGCAGATAAGGGTGGGGAGGGAAAAATGTCTTTGGTGGTGGGGTCAGATTGCAGATGGCGGAAGTGTCGGAGGATGATGCGTTGGATCCGGAGGTTGGTGGGGTGGTACGTAAGGATGAGGGGGATTCTGTTTTGGTTGTTATTGCGGGGAGGGGGTGTGAGGGATGAGTTGCGGGAAATGCGGGAGACACAGTCGAGGGCATTCTCGACCACTGAGGGAGGGATGTTGCGGTCCTTGAAAAATGAGGACATCTGAGATGTAGGGGAGTGGAATGCCTCATCCTGGGAGCAGATGCAGCGGAGGCGAAGGAATTGGGAATAGGGGAT